>NC_053155.1:81814227-82414227 GCF_016835505.1 Polypterus senegalus | reverse complement strand
TTTTCACTATTTCATTTTGATTCACATTCTGGAAGACTTCAGCCATGTTGAATTTTTCAATCATGTACCTGTTGTTAGTAATGTGGGCTTATTTTTTTTATTTTAGATATATAACCACTAAAATAATTATTCCTTCTCATTTTGAAGCCCTTTTTCTCACCCCCGCACAGACTAATATACAGCTGGAAGGAAACTACTGGATTCTACTCCTTATGCCCCAGAAATTGGCTCCATTAACTATGGCTGTCATCAGTATATAAATAACTTGCACAAGGCTAGTTTCCAGTGCAGAAAGCAATAAAAATCCTTTGATTTGTGTAATGCAATTAAAAGTGATTGCTCAGCATGTGACCTAAAATCAGATTATTTACAAAGCTATTATATGCTTACAGAGCACTGATCCAGTTGTGAAACTTTACAGATTTTATGAAAATTAGCATCTCAAGGCAAATTTTGTTGTAAGAAACTTCAATACCTAGCAGAATAATAAAAACTGAGTATTATTGAAATAGTAGGCAATGTTAATGAGATGATATTGTTTCTCCTCTAACATTGTCCATAGTTTCTAATATACAGTATACATTAAATGCTATGTGTATGCACTGTTGATAAAACACATAACGATGCTGTTGTGTTAACGGGAGATGCTATCAACTTAATCTTCACAGACCATGACTTAGGGTAACAGTGGGAAAGTTACAGGCATGCATTACTACCAAAACAGCAATAGAGTTCAGGGTTCTCTGGTTTCTAGACCTGCACGTCTCTCCGAATTCACTGGGCCTCATCCAAGGACTCGACTGCAGTGGCTGTGATCAGTTGCTGTAAATTCCTGAAGTGCAAAGTTGTTCACAGCTCTCCCGTTGTGTGATTTGTATGGAAGTCTTTCAAGTTTACTCGCTTAGACACTCGACCATTGGTTTCAAAACCATCCTCCTAAATGGTTTATCATTTCAGGTCACATTCATTCACTCTGATTTTCCAATCAGTCTAACTCCTTGGAATTGAACAATAGGTAGGAATCTTTTAAGGTATGTGCTGCTGTAGCAAAGTGTAATATGTTACATATAATTTTGTTTTATTTTAGTTATGAACTTCCGCAAAATTAATTAACTCTTGTAAATAGTAGTATACCGATTGTATAATATGTTGTAGTACGGTCGTTAATTAGCGTTACACCTTACAACCTGCATGCACCATGTTTCTTGGCCCTTCCACCAGAAGCACGGTGAACACTGTAGGGGCATAGGGGAGAAGCCACTAATGTGACAACCTGTTAGTTTTTTTCCCTTTTTGTTTTTGGAAAGAAAAATAAAAACTTCTATTTCGAATTGACTTCCATTTATACGACGCAGAGAAAGACAGATTGCAGTTGGCTACACTGCAATGACATTGTCCTCTACTTTTTTTGAGGCACTTTTTAGTTGTTGATGGACTTTCTTAGCATGATGGTTCAGTTTGGCTTCAGGACTACCTACACCCTCACTGTCTCATATCAACCCAGTGTTGTCATCTCACCATTTCATTTACCTCACATTTGCCTCTCCATATAGCATCTACATCTCTTTAAAGCTGTTACATTTTTATACCATGGCTCCTGCCTATTTTTTGTAAGTTTTGTCGGTCAAAAAATGGATAATTGAGGATTTCCATTATTTTTTATTCCTACTCAACCTGAAGTTGTTTTAGGCTACTTATGAGATACAAGTTAAATAACAAAGCCTCCAAATGCCCCCATTTCACATTTTCTTACAAGAATATATGCAATGGTTAGTTTATCTGAGCTTGAACATTGATTCCTGACATATGCTTTTACATTTGCACATTCTTCCCATAATGCTTGTATCATTTGCATGTCACATAATTCAGCGCTGAGTTATTACAATGTTTATCCCTGTCAATTTCTTTAACTGATGGTTCAAAAGATGAACATGTTGTATCCAGCAGACCCCTTTTGGCCCACAATGTCTTCTAAAACGTTTACTTTTCTCATGACCCCTTCAAACATTTAGCATCTCCCCTCTGCCACTCTGTCACATTTTCTGACAGTATGACATTGTTGCTTGCCCATCAGCTAATGTGCCTGTTTGAGATTTTTCCACAAATATTTTTGCTAAGCATTTGGTTAAATGCATAAGTAATAATCTACAATATAGGTATAGTTTGGGTTACACAGTTTATTTACTTAAAAAATACCTCTTATATAAAAAAAAAGACTCAAATATTACCAGTCTTTATTACTAATGAACTGAAGAAAAAAAAACACCAAGTATTAATCCCTTTTACACAGAATGTGAAAGGTGCATAAAAACAGGGTGAGCATGTAAAGTCCATAGAAATCAGGTGTCACAGCCCACTGGATGTGAGGTGGTCTGTCTGCTCTATGAATCACTGCCATGCTGTCTTCACCATTCTAAATATACTCTATGAATTAAACAAAAAATGACATTTATTTCTTGATATCTATGATCATTTACATCTTGTGGATTGTGCTCTGTGTGGAGTGATGAAACATTAATACAAATTGAGTTTGAGGCTTTAAAGTTCATTTGTACAAACATATTGTAGGGGCTAATTGAATTGCACATATAGTTGCAATAAATATCATTTAATAAATAGACAAAGTCAGATTAAAAGCTTGATTTGCACAATCAAGCTCTCAGATTAATAGGTTGTTTTAATGTATGTTCACAATTAATGTACATCTTTGCTCCTAGATACAGTACATGGTTTTGTTCAGCTTTAGATTAGATAGATTAAGCATATTATCTCCCTCTTGGCTTCGACTAACTACCGTAAAAGTCAATAACCCATGAATCAGTGAAGGTTTACTCTAAACAGCGTTGTTGCTTTTAGGCATATCTACTTATTTATGTTATGCCCTCCTGCAAACTCTGCCTTCCGACTGATAATTCATGAAAGATGAAGAGTGCAAGGCCATGGCCTGACCGTGCAGGCAGAGGCTCACCACACTCTCTTATCGATCTGTGTTCTAGTGTCTTCCCAGTGGAAATATGCTCTGCTATCCACCTGTTCTAAAACATCTGGATCATCGAGTGGAAAATATCAATTAGGGGAAAATATAAAAGCTGTGTGATTTATTTTAGTAGACAACGCCTTGGTTGTTCTTTCTTTCTTTGTGTGCTGGCGCATCATTGGGAACCACTGAGCACAACACCGGAGACACCCTGGCGGAGCAGACTTGGAGGGGCAGAGATACTGGGGCCAGCTTGGCAGAACTTATATAGGCTACCATTGAACAAAAGAGCTGTCGAATTGCAATGGTGTGTGCTGCATGGCATCATTGCTGTTAATTCCTATATCTCACTGCTTGATTCTTCAGTTACAGACAAATATCCTTTCTCTGGAGAGAGAGAGACTGTTTTCGACTGTTTTCTCTTCTCTTCTAGACTTTGGCCTCTTTTAAATGCTCTTAACTCTGTTTTTAGTGTTCTTAACTTGCCTTCTAATGATTGTTTATGGAAATTAGAGTAGTCAAGATGAATATCAGATCAGTCATTTCTTCATTGGACAGGCCAAGCTGGCCATTTATAAATCCAGAAAAGAGCAAGTAATGTCAAATAAACAAGGTGACATGATAAGAACATTTCATGGTCCTGTAAAAAGCAAGGGTGTATTTAGAATATAAATTCTATAGAATGATTGCAAATGTGAATTCTTTTGAGGAAAAAAGGTGTGGTCATGAGGCAATTTGTAAAATTGAAGATAATGAGTTGATTTTTCTTATTTGACATATGAATTAAGTATTGTTTTCTTTCTGGGGTGAGTTGTTGGGTATTGATTAATCAAGTTCAATTCAAAATTGGATTCAGTTCTTTCTTTCTTTCTTTCTTTCTTTCTTCACATCTACCACTCTCTATCCCTGTCAATAACATAAAACAAGATACACAAGATATGGGTCAATGCACATACAATATTTTGCTTTTCATCCTTGGTTTTGTCAAATGTTTGTATCCACTTGAGAATTTTGGTAATTCAGTGCTGGAATCCGTAAAGGTAAAGAAAATAACTGCTCAGATCGTCTTGATTCCCTTGAGAGATTTTTCCTCTTACACCAGACTTTTCAAATAAATAAAACAGGATTCCTCTGTATATATTGTGACATTGTGCCAGAAGGCACCAGATAATGTGAAATGCAAAGCTGTATACAAGGCAGATAGTGATAAAGTAGGCAGCCATATGAGCTTTTTAAATAAATACATGTAGTGTTATGGATGATTTCCTTTTTGTGACACTCTCATATAGACAAGAATGGCCAAAACTGTTAAAACTTATGTGCACAATAACACATTTTAGTGCAACCATGCAAGATAACTACTGAAGGCGGCACATGAAGTTAAAAATAAAATTGATAACACAATAAACACATGCACATTTCTTAGTAGATAGTTTGGTATCTTACCGATTTGCTCATGTCTGAAGCACAACTAACCTAGCTATCTTGTCCTTGCTACCTGGTGGATACTATGCAAATCTGAGGCTACTGGCACCCTTATAACACTGATGAAAGTGTGCATACCCTGCATGCATCATGTGGTGATGGAGGATTGTTGGACTTGCTGGTTTGGTGGACATTGTTTCTGGCTGCAGTAAGGAACAGGTAGTTGTAGATTTTAACTTCAGCACCATGTACAACTTCTTTAGTTCCACTCAGATTGCTGTTCAAGTGAAGTGCTGATTCTTGGACTTTTACAGCCCTCGATACCTACAATTCTGTACAAAGTGGATTAAAATAAAAAATATCCTTATACTAGCAGGCATACTGATCTAATTCTAGTCATAATAATGTTCAAAAAACAAATATTAAGACTTGATCATATGAATGAGCTTATTGTCATAATGTTCATCTGAGGGAGGTGAACTGCAAGTTAAATTTGTAATACTTCTGAACTAGCTTTCCAGTGCTATTTGTTAAGTAGTAGTTAGTAGTAGTCTTTTTGCCACATGTACCAAGTATAATAAAATTCTTATTTGCAAACAGACAGTTTAGTTGTAGAGTATGTACTATTCATATTAGAACATATTATATTATATATATATACAGTATATATATATATATATACAGTATATATATATATATATATATATATATATATATATATATATATATATATATATATATATATACTAGCAGACCATGTGCGTTTCGCTGCAGTCGCTGTAGTTGGAATAATTATGTATCTACATGCGACTTATAAAGCTTCTTTATAAGCAACATTTTTTGTTTGTCCTGCTAGAGCCAAAATATATAAATTTTCTCTCGGATCCCAACTCTCCTTTATGTAAATCAGTAAAGGAAAGAGGACTAAACAGTAAGGAAAAAGAATGGCAAGACCACGTCAGCTGCGGAGCTCAGCTCGGAGCGAAATGAAGTGAATGAAATGAGGTGAATGGGAAAGGAGATGATCACGTGACTCCCCCACCCACCTTAACTCTCCATCCCTCCACAAACACACAAACACAGTCTCTCAGATCCCAACTCTCATTTATATGTATAGATGATATATATATATATATTATATTCATATTATATATATATATATTCATATTATTATATTATATATACTGTATTATGTATTATATTATTATATATATGAATATTATATATTCATATTAGAACAGGTTGGCTGTGTAGGGAGGCCCAATCAGGAGCATCTGAAGAAAGAGAAACATACCCAGGAGATCCACAGTCTGTTTGGGTAAAATAAATCACTAAGACTGGCAAAACCTGGAAGTGCAAAAATTACATTTTTTGGGGACATTGTGTTTAGCAAGAGGTCATTGTAAGAGGTGGTGAACTATTTTTCTTTATCCAATTTACATAAACAGATGTTTATTCAATTTTACTGCAATCAATAAATTTAACAAACGTTTTTGTTGTATTTTCATCTAAATGATTTTTGTAAATTTTGAAAAACAACTTTAATTTTTCAGGGCCTTAATTTTAACACATAAAAACAGTCTAACCTTAAACTTGGTATTTTCTATGTTAAAACCGAGCATACACAACACACTGTATTCTGAGGCTTAGCCCATCATGTAACTAGACTCTATCTGCGTCTTTTTGGTAGTTTTGAAAGTCTAAGCAGACCAATACCATCATTTATAGGTATTGGTGACATTAGTGAAACTTGGTGCCTTTCAGCCCCTGCTACCCGGAAATGAATTAAATGGTTTAATTATGCATGGATGACTCTGTCCCATCTAAAACAGAATCTCAGTGCCTTAATTTCTGTTATGTGTCTTGTGTTTTTAGAAATTTCAAATTTTTTTAATTTTATACAAGTTAATTTGTCTTTAAATAACAGACACTGCACAATCTTCATTTTAGAGGTAGTATTTTATAGCCTATAGGTAATTTGTGTTTGCTGGGTGGACAGTTAAAACAACATGAAAAAAAAAAATATATATATATATATACAGTATATGTATATATATTTATATCCTGGCTGTCCCCCGCGATTCTATCCACGTAGTAGTTAAACAGGACAAAAATTAATAAACAAACAGGTATTGCTAGCAAGGTACACTCAAAAATGTGGCCAAAGGTAGACAGACTCGAACGGAGGTGGGTGTGTGAGTGAGGAGGGCCCTGCCAGGCTCCCCACTCCTGACGTCATGCTTCCCCCTCCCCTTGGCCCGCATCCTCTGTCTCGGATTAGTGCAAATAAATCGCTCCTGCAACGAGAGAAGTTGCAAAATCAACTGGAATGTTCAAGCAAATTATAGAAAGTTCTCTTGTGAAAAGTGGACAGACAGACTTTGGATTTTATATATATATGTGTGCGTGTGTGTGTGTGTGTTGTTATATATCTCTCTCTATACCTGAATATAATCCTGCATCTGTCTGTCTGTCTGTCTGCTTTTCACAAGAGAACTACTTAACGGATTTAGATTGGGGTTTTTTTTCTATAATTTGCTTGAACATTCCGGGTGATTTTGCAACTTCTCTCATCGCGTTAAGAATTATAGTTCGTTTGCAGGAACAACTTATTCATGCTAATATGAGACAGAGGCTGCGGACTGATGGGAGGGGGAAGCATGACATCAGGAGTAGGGAGCCGGACGGGGCCCTCCTCACTCACGTGGCAGCCTCTGTTCGAGTCGGACTACCTCTCGCCACATTTTGCAGCGTTCCTTGCCTCTGCTAAGCTAGGGCACACTTAGGGTCATACTTTTAGCCTTAGCTCCCCCAGAATTCGTGAGACCGAGATCTTATTTAAAGAGCCAGGTCACTTGCAGGTGTCTGCCCATTGTAGTGGGTGTCAGAGAGCCATGCTTAAGACATGTTAACTTACTTGCTGTCATCAACCAGATTTTAGGACTTCAACTCCAGCAGGCCATGCCGCTTTTTTGCTTAGACCACAGTTTGTCCTGTTTCACGGAGCTGCGGTGGATGGCTAGTATACAGTATATATAGATATAAATATAGATAGATAGATAGATAGTTCAGTCCATTATGTAACAGGTTCTAATGGATAGATGGTGTCATATAATTTGTATAGTTCATGGGAAAACATCAGACATTTGGTGCATATGTATATCATTTTATGTTATTTTGGCCCATTGTCTCAAATGTGTTTGATTATTCACTACCATAATATTTTTTTCTTGTTTGCCTGCTAGATTTGGCTCTTTCCACATTTATTCAAGTGACAGATATCTCCAGCCTTGAGTTTATCAGCTGCAGAAAAATGAGACACTACTCTGACTCTCTGTATACACTAAATACATCCTTTGAGAAAGACAGATTTTTTTTTTCTTATTCCTAAATGACTGATTTAAAAAATTTACTCCACCAGTTCATCTTGTTCTTTTGGATACACTCCAACATCTGTTAACTCTCCTTAGATTTTGGATGGCTTTCGTATTTAAAGTATGTGCTTTGATCCATTTCACTCTGAGGTGCTTTGTAATGATGATCACTCAAAATGTTGTCTATACAAACTGGTGAATCAAGCAATTCACCGTGCAGAGTGGAGCTGCCGTTGTGGCACAGGTAATCACTAACAGGGTCACTATTATTTCTAATAACATTCCAATGGAAAAATTAAGAACATCTTGTTTAACTGGGATGGCCTTTCAAAAGGCTGTTCTTGGCTTTATTTGTATAGCATGGTAACCCAGGACATTAACTATTATATTTGCTTTTACCCTATCATCTGAAGGAACTTAAGTGCATTGGCTTATGGATGAAAGCATGGACTGCAGCCCACAAGGGTAACAGTACAATTCCCACCTTCTGCATGACACACTGGGTGACCCTGACCAAGTTACTTTACTTGTCTATGCACCATCTGCAAATATAACAGAGCATAACATTCTCAATGCCTCTTTAATCCATTCACAAACCACGAGGGTCTGGCAGCACCTGGCCACAAGCCAGGAAATAGCCTTGGACAGGGCTTTGTTCATATTAGGGTACACACAAACTCCCTCATAGGTCCAGTTTAGATTTGCCAGTTAACCTAAAACCTGCAAGTTTGTGATTTGGGAAGTCATGATATCAACTATTGTATTTGCTGTCATTCTGCCATCTGAAAGAACTCGATGAGCATTAGCTTGTGGCTTAAATGATGGACTGTGACCAACAAGCATAACAGTGCAATCCCCACCTAATGACACATTGGAAGACCCTCACCAAGTCACTTTAATTGCCTGAGCACCCTTAATGAAAGTAATATATTATGACATTCTTAAACTCGTCTTAATTCAGTTCAGAATTGTGGGGGTGGCTAGAGCCTATACCAGCAGCACTGGACACAAAGCAGGAAAATGTCTGTTGTAGTGCCCACTGAAACACAGAAATGTCCACATAGGTCCAGTTTAAATTTGCCAGTTCACCTTAAACATGCAGGTATAAGATTTGGGAAGACTGCCCTGTAAAAAAAGAGGTTCAGGATGGACATAAATTCTCAATGCAGAAGGTGACTTGGGATGGGATTTGAAAGCTAGGTCCCGGGACGTGATAGGCAGCAGCACTAACTATTGTATTATGCAATGTAAAAATTCAGTACATGTAAACAGGTGCAGCATAGGTCCCTATAGTTATGTTCTTTTGGGGTGCTATTCATCATTAAAGCAGGTAGAATAATGATGGTTCTGTATATTTTAGCTTTAACATGTCAAATAATCAGCATTCACTTGAGAATAAATCCATCCATCCATTTTCTAACCCGCTGAATCCGAATACAGGGTCACGGGGGTCCGCTGGAGCCAATCCCAGCCAACACAGGGCACAAGGCAGGAACCAATCCTGGGCAGGGTGCCAACCCACCGCAGTTGAGAATAAATGAATAAACTTATTAATGTAGTTTTTGTGAAGCAATCAGGTTTGTTTCTGTAGCATACACGGCAATTTGTGTTTTTCTTTTGGCAGTGCTTCTGAGGATAAGTTAACCACTAATTTACAGTCAGTTTGCATACAAATACTGTGAGGTAGATCAACATGTGGGTGTCTGGTAAGGAAAAGGTTAAACAATCATGGTGCAGTTCTTTGATATTTTGAAACTTCTGGTGAGGAAATGAACAGCATGCTTACAGTCACAAAGAAGGTACATTAAAAATGAATAATTTATTTATCTAACATGTGCTGCACGAAGCTGCCAAGATAGCTAACGGCAAGTCAGGAGTTTTGCTTCTCTGATATTTCAAGTGATGGAAACATATAGGTTGCATTCTGCCAAGATCTCTGGAAATAATTCAGAAATGACCTTAATCTCCCAGAGCAGGAGAGTGATTGACAGCAAATGTTAGACTTCAAGTAGACACTCTGGGAAAGTTTTATTTACCCTTAGACAGAGTCGATTATTGGGGGATAAAGATGTCCACGGTAGGCACTTTAGGACCATCCCAAGTTGAAAAAAAGTGGGCCTAGCAAGACTATTCCGAAATATAAGAATGGCTCTGAAAGATTAATTGGAAAGGCAAAACATTATGCAAAGCAGTAGGCAAATCAGACAAAAAGAAGAAAGGTAGTGATCAATGAGAAAAGGAGTAGACATCAGATGAAAGGAACTTGGTCTTTTCTTTTGAAATGTATTCTGCGGAGGTACAGAAGACTTGTGAAGGTCTTCACTACCTCAAAATTACCCCAAGAAGGCCTTGTGCACTTCATTCATCTGCTCATTGCAGGCTTGTTCTACAGTATTTCGGTTTTTATTTAAGTTACTTTCTGAAGTTGACAATGTTGAATAGAGCAGTAGTCCAAAATAGCTTGAAATAATAGTTGGGGTGATCAGAATGAAAAACTTTGGAAAGCATATCAAATCAAAAGTTAAGATATACTGTTATAGGTGGTCTTATGTCTTAACAGTAAAATATAGCTTAAGGTTTATATAGTAGCTTTCTCACTAAGGTAATTAACAAGTGCAGTGATATAATGCCATATCTCCAGAGCATAGGCAGGTTAAATAACTTGTTTAGATTCACACCTTGAGTCACTTTCAGAGACTGTATGTGCAGAACTTTGGTCTCAAATCTAAAACCAAAGGCAAAGCAGCTCATAATTTTTTTTTTAGAAATCTCTTTTAATGTTGCCTTAATATATGTCATCATGGAGCCTTGCTAAATGTATTATAGTAAGAAAATGCATTTCTATACAGTTAAATCTCTACAAGAAAATGGCTGACCCATGGGTCCAATAAAGGCATTTCACTGATGACCTCCCAGACATAACCTTAACAGGATGCCTGAGCTCTTTGACCCTGGTCAGCTTAGCACATTGATCCTGCCATATTAGCGTTTTCCTTAAGGGGCTTCCGGATATGCCGAGGCACCTTCTTCTAAGGGTCTTTGATTTTTATTTAACTTTAGCCCTCTTTCTCCCAAGCTGCATTTGCCTATTTTTCCTATAGTTAACTTACCCTCCGGGAGGAATGCATATTAAAGGAATAGACCTTATCTTATCTTAATGTCCTTGGGAATACAAAAACAAATAAGGGAATTTGCAGTGAAAATGTTTATATAAGTATCCATATTTATACATATATTCACGAAAAATACTTTAACCTCTGAGGTTCCTTTTTCTTTTTATATTGGTGGAAAAGTTAAAACTGTAAATGTGTAAATGATTAGCCTCGATTTACATGTACAACCTGCAGTTCTTACCTGTTTGGCATACACTTGCCATTCTCATCACAAACAGCAATGGCCGAAGCTTGCTAACTCTCCTTTAATAGCTCAGGAGTGACCAGAGCTGGCTACCACAGCTTCACTTTACTTTAGCAAGGGCCGGAAGTTCCTCTTTTTGTGAAGTCCTGTCGAGTCACCTGTGTCCTTTAGCTCCCAAATCGCGACTCCTGAAAGAGCTACACGTTAACAATAGCCGAAGCTGGCTACCTCAGCTTCAGTACCTTAGCCAGGGCCATGGGGAAGGCCTGTATCCTTTGGTTACGACATCATTACCCCTGAAAGTGCTACACCATTACTCTAACAGAGGCCAGGAGGTTCTTCTGCCATCTTACCTTTACCTTTGGCCTTCTGATTGCTACCTCTGAAAGAGCTTAACAAGTAATGAATCACCTAAACAAGCACAACTTACTATTACATTCATCACTCGGGGTAGATGATATCAATAAACAAGGAAATTTCAATTAGATAATATTCAAACTCTAATTCAAGTATTACTTATGTTTATTTCCAGAGAAACCAGATATTACATACTAGAAGTCAAAAGTAGTAGAAAACAATACAATCTGACAATTCAAATCAGTGAGTTCAGTACAACCAAAAGAGAGAGAGAGAGAAGTCCATATAAGCTAAAGAGTACATTCTTCTTAATCCACCTAAGGTGTTCTTTAAAAGTATGCTGAGCCTTGGCACAGCCTTTTTTCTCTTTTTTGTTGGGGCACATTTTCATTTTGTAGGTGGCACTGTACTTTGACAGTATGTTGTTTCATTTCTCATATTACAAGCTGTGTGCCATTTCTCAATTTTAAAATCGACATATATGACATCTGTCTCTCTCAAAAACTCTATAGAGACTGCTTCATGCCAGCAGAGTTGCTTTCTTTTATACTGTGGCTAGATGGCTATTTTTATTAAGTGACATTAGTCAAAAATTGGATGACTGATAATTTGTCTTGGCCTTGCAGCCTGTAGACCTGAAGCTATTTTAAGCTGATTATGAGATTCATGTTGAACAATAAAGTTCCCAAAAGTCTCCATTTTTACTTCTAAGCATATACACACTGGTTAGTTTATCTAAGCCTAAACATAAATATGCTAATAGATAATAAGAATTGATTTTAACTTTTGCTTAATATTTGCATATTGTGTTTTGGAATACTTTACTCCATTTGCATGACTCCCATTCCTTTCATTGTGTTTAGCTGCTGGCTCAAAAGAAAATTAGACCCTCTTCAAAATTGGTTTCAACCTTAGCCTCAGAGAAACTTTTTTTTCTCTTGGTCCTATCCCACATGCCTGGTGCACAAGGCAGGCACCAACTCTGAATGGGAATGCAATGCAATGCAAGACCCACTTGTGTGCACACAGAGACACACACAGACACACACACACACACACACACTACAACAACAACATTTATTTATATAGCAAATTTTCATAAAATTATGTAGTTCAAAGTGCTTTACTTAATGAAGAAAGAGAAAAAAGACAAAATAAATAAGAAAACAGATACAAACACACACACAGAGCTCATTCATATTTGGCAATTAGCCTAGCATACAAGTTTTTTGGAAGTGTAAGGAAGCTGGAGTACCCAGAGGATAATCGCAAAAGATACAGGAAAAATGTGCAAGCAACACACAAAACGCCACTAGCCGTAAGATTCATTATGAGTTTCAAGCCCTTTCTGTTCAGACAAATCTGTAAATAGGCTGAATAATCATAACTGAATGACTTCAATAAATACAAAGAGCACACACAATAATAGTACAAAGCCTGTCATAGATTAGGTAAAAATCTGTGCAGGACTTGAAAACAGAGGTGTGCCTATTGCTGTATATTAGCTCTGAACTGATGGACATATTCTTGCTAATGCAGAATTATCTTTTGTATGTCCTCTTCAAGCAATATTCTGTTGAAACATCAAAGCAAATTTTTTTGTGTATTGTAAAGTGCTGTTTCATTGTCTGGAAAATGGGAATGGTCATTTCGTGTGGGGCAAGGATAGTGAGCATGGTGGCAGTGGGGTTCCAAATTATTTGGGGTTATTTTGGCTGAACACACGCTAAGGAGAAGCATTCTGATCATCTGCAGGCTTTTTACTGTTGGCGAGCTGCGCGTTTTGCTTGTCTCTTGTCGTTGTTCTAAGAGCTGGGAGCACATGCAGCATGTCTGCCAGCAGCAATCCAACAACTGCTAGGTTAGATGTCCGTGGACTTTTTTTAAATGATGTCTCACTGCCTTGTCTCGCGTGATGCTGTAAACACAGTATTTGTCCTTTATTTCCGTCCCTGGGCGTGGTTAAATCTCTTTCTCAGGACATCTAATGCTGCTCGTGTTGTTTGGGGAGCATTGAACGCATGCTAAGGAGGTGCCATCGTGTTGCTATCAGTCTTCTGTACTATACTCCGCCCTCCCTCAGTCGGACCTAACAGTCACTTAAAACAAAAAAGGCTTCAACCTGGCTGAGATGCTACAATACTTTCGAATTTTACTGCTTTCATATTCTTGACCTTTTCTGCATGTGTATCACGCCATCGTTTGTTTGAGCCTTTTCAATTCCACTGCTTTCATAATCTCTTATCTGCCTTTTTTCTCTCCAACGCTTTTGAGTCTCTTTTCTCCGAGCTGCTCTATCTTTTTCTTTCGTTCACGTTTCATCTAGAACGTATTGTCCTTATATGCTTTATACTGTTTGTGCTGAGAGCACAGGATCTGTGTGTGCTACGTGCCTTTATACGACTGAGTGTTATTTGATATTGTTTGCGTCTCGCGGGTCGTTTAAGTGTCTTTCAAGAACTTCCGAGAAGATCACTTATTGTCGTCCTGCTTTTCCTTTCCAGGATTTTTTTTTTATAAAAGAGAGATACACTCTAAACGCTAGATGTGATCTCTCCCATGATTTTGTGCCAGAATAACTAGATTTGTTAACGGAAGGATGGATATGTCTGATCTAGCTGCATGTATGCATATGCCATAATTAAATTAAAGCACCATGACACTTTTATTCTCCATCTTTTAATGCATGCATGAAGATGTCAGTGTTTCTGCCCTAATTGTTAGGCAGATATACCACTACCACCTGAAGAAGCAGGCTTTTCAAATAGACATTTTTACACAGGTTATTCATATGATGTTTTTTTTAAAAAGCATCAATATCTTTTTCTGCTTTTTTACTGATTTTGAGGTCTTGTTTGAAAGAGTAAAAGCAAATATAAAGTAACTCATCATGACTGCAAACAAGCCAGACTTTGAAACTTGAAGTAGCAGGAAGGAGAATTAACACATGCTTGCATTAGTTTTCTGCCAAATTGTAAGCATCATGGTATTGTTGGTGTTACTGCTAAATAATACAAACATAGGAATGAATTGGATTTTCATGTAGTCCTGGGATATTTCCCAGTACTACTGCAATATAGCCCTTGTCTTCTTATGTCCTAGCTTTAATACATTTTTATGGGCTCTGCCATTCTGAACTGGATTAAGCAATATCTTTAACGACTGGTTAAATAAACATTTGTATGAGATGCAAGATTTCTATCTTGAGGTTTACCTAATATAGGTTGTGTATGCAAAAACAGAAAAATAAATAGGTAAAATAATACAGAAGATTAACAGTAAGTTCTAAAGACCTTCACACATAATCGCTACACTGTTCAAAATAAAAATTGACAAAGTGGAATCTGTTTCTTTGCTAGAGTTAGACACTTCAGCCAAGGCTTTCTTGGAATCCATGATTCTTCACATACTGCTCTTAAAATTATCTTAATAAAAGATCTTAATAAGCTTGCATTTATACCTAGCTGGACAGTGCAGTTTTGATGGACACGTGTTCCCAGGTGCATTCAAAGCAGATTGCTGGTTTCAGTGACAAGGCTGAGTAATCTTATCATGAGGTCTGTGGGCTTCATTGATCCTTGAAGATGCTTTGCAAAGGACTATTGAATTTGTCTATAGCAGATGATAGCTCACCTTTAAAGTTCAGCTTGCTAAATGCTCTCTACTGATTGCATAAATTCTAACAGACTACCAATTAGTAAACAACAGTTGTGGCTTTAAAGAATTTGTCATTTTATAGGTATAAACAAACACCTCAGTGAATATGGCATTTTGTGGCTTTTATTAATTGTAAATTTGTTATGCTGCCCCAGCCATGTGGCACTAAAAACACTTTTGTAGTTGTTCATCCAATTCTGTTTATGATTGAATACATTGGGCTAGTTTTGTGCCACTCTGTATTCAATTTGTATAGCCCAAAACAATTAATATTTTTAGCTATTTATTTTTTCTTTCATATTATAGTTTGTGGGAAGACAGCAAAGCTTTAAACTAGTAAATTGCTGTTTGTATTTTAAAAGTAAATCAAAAAAAATATATATATGCAGTATGTATAGATACGTCTGCGGTGGGCTGGCACCCTGCCCGGGATTTATTTCTGCCTTGCGCCCTGTGTTGGCTGGGATTGGATCCAGCAGACCCCCGTGACCCTGTGTTAGGATATAGCGCGTTGGATAATGGATGGATGGATGGATACATATAGTATATGCATACAGGTATATGCACGAATACATTTAAATATACATAATGTATAATGTATGTGCAAACATATATTTAAATATCTACATACATATAAGCATGAGAGTGTGTGTGTATATATATTGTGATGAATACTGTGGCATCAGTGAGCCCCTACACGAACACACAATTACAGTCCTGGTTGTTTTATTCACAAAATCTTTCCAAAGTTACAAAATCATAAATTTAGAGATGATTACCTACTCTACTGGGTTGGTGTGTATTTTACTCTTGCTACTCTGCTTTTCCCACATAAGTTATCTGGTGACTCTGAATGGGACCTTGTGTGAGAGTGTCTGTGTCTGAAAGCCCTGCAATTGATGTTTGTCCTATTCAGGGTCATTTTGTACCTTAAGCTCAGTACAAATGGGTGTAAGGAAACCAGTTAATTGATTAAATATAAAGACTGTCAAATTGCTTGTAATGTATATTCAGTATAAATGTTCGAAACCACTTTTTTTTTTAATGCTAAGAAATATTCAGTTTTTTTTTCACCACCATTTATTTATCAAAGCTTGGTTTTGTGTTGAAATTTATGGCTTGTCATCAATCACATAAGATTATCACATACAGTAGCAGCCACTATGATTTGTTGTTGTAATATACTGTACTATATTTCACACGTTTACATATAAAGTTTATTTTGCTATATTTCATGCTAGTCTTCAAGATTTCTAAGCAATATATTTCACATTCTAGAATGTAGCTTCCTTTCCGTTTACAGAAGAAGTTATAATGTTGGAAAATAGGACAGAACAGAAAGGAAACTAGTAGCAACTCTCTTCTCTTCACACGCACGTTAAAAAATGAAGCAGCTGTTGTGCTTTCTTGCCACTGATGTTTCAAGAAAAATTCAAGATTGAGTCATTCTTTTTTTAATGGTTGAGTAGTTTTTCGTCAGACTGGTAAATCTGTGGTTTATTTTGGGAATTATTTACCTAACTTTCTCCATTCAGTATTAGGAAATCTTAAAATACCTTGTGTGTGCATGTGATTCACTTTTTTGCGTGAAACATTATCTGTTGGTTTTCAGTGACAAGGTAACCAAATTCTGTTTGTGCTATTACCATATAAGCAAGGCAGAAGAATTCTGTAAGTTGACTCTCGCTCAGTCACTTACATCATAATGTTCTGTGCACATCTTGGTGTCGTTGTCATTTAACTAACTGATCTCTTATGATACTTGTTTTCAGAAGATAAAGAAGATATTACTCAGCTTAAGTCAGGTTTAGTGGCAGCTCTAAGTTTTATAAAATTGCATGTGTATTGTAGGGAATTGCTAGGAGCAAAATGGCATATGATGATATGGTACAGCATTCTCTTGTCCACAAGCTGTCTTAGCAGCCTGACCATTTATGGGAGGGTCAAGGCTAACTGCTGAAATGGCCCTGTAGACCTTCCCCTGACCTCAGAAATTATTTAAGGACTTGACAGGTATATAATTACTGAATACGGTTTGAAGGCAGCCAGCAGCATGATGGGCTGGAGGAGAGCTGGGGCAAAGGCTTAACTGGTTGTCCAGTCAGAGGGTTTAACCGCTGGGAGTGAGAGGCAGACATTGTGTGAAAGTGGAGAAGCTACTGCTCCAGGTAAACAGGAAAGGAGACCTGTAGAAAATAAGATCACGTTGGGTATGAAAGTTTTTATGATGTATTCAATACTTAGTCATTTTCCACTTTGGGAATTTTGTATGGTTTAATTAAACTATTCTTCTTGTAAATTTTGTATTCACTACTTTTCTTGCTGTGCTTTTGCAAAAGCATTTTTTCCTTGGTTAAATGGGTGAATTTGGTTAATATTTTCCCATACTAAACAAGATAATAATAATAACAAATCTAAAAACGATGAGCTTACAGCTCCAAATGGTATGGCTGTATAATGTTTATCACTTTTGACTCTCATCCTGGAGAAAATCCTCTATTTTCTTTTTTTTTTCATCTACTCTGATTTTTGTCTTACTGTAGAGCTAAAGATGTGCAGAAATTCCAGACTAAGCCATATGAACAGTGGTGGATATATACATGAGATGTTCAACGCAAAGTGTTAAATATAGTTTAAAAATGCTGTTTCATGAACAAAGAAATAATACAGTATGTCCTAAAAACTGGGCAGGACACGTGATAGAAGGAACTGTACTGGAAGAAGCTCATGCTGTGTGAGTTGTTCTCTGGGAACTCTGGGTACCACATCCCAACACATTTCTATTAGGTTCATTTTAAATTGGCCCCCATATAGATGGGTGCATGATGTGATAAAGAACCCTGTCCAGGGTTGCACCTGATCATTCCAGGGTAGGCTCAACTACCTCCAGAAGTAACAATGAATAGAATTTAGTGAGTTTAAGAATGTTAGGCTGCATTATTTGCTTAGTTCATGCAACAGTCTTCTGGGTGAAGGTTGATGTAGTTCTGTTAATCCTGTTATTTTCTTCTAAAAGTCATAGTAACATAGTGCTGATGTGATTATCAAACAGGCCTTTGGTTATATTTAAGGATTAAAGTGTTTCTTCTATCCAACTTTGAAACATTTGCCAATCCATATGGAATTAAGAATTCCTTGTTATAGATGCCATAAGAGTAAGTAAGATCTACGGAGGTATAACATAGATATGCGCTGTAGCTACCATTGGTCTCTTCTGTTCTCTGCATCCTATCTATTCATAGCAGTTTGGCCATCCCACTGATTTTAAAATGAAACTTCTTCTTCCTTCTCTTCATCTTTCATTTTTGTTTGAGATCAATATGCTTGATCAACTTTCCACAAAACAGCTCACCTCCTGCCAAGTCAGACTCTTTTCCTTCAAATGTCTTCTCTCTCCCTCACTTTCTCTTCCCCTGTACTTCCATTTCCATCACTCTGTTGCCCATAATTTCATTATCTCTCCTCATCACATGTCCATACCAATTCAACCTACTTTCCTGTACTTTCTTAGATACCCCCAAGTGTTGTACCTATAAATGTCTCATTTCTTTTTATGTCCTTTTTTGTAACTCTACACATCCATCTCAACATTCGCATTTTTTCCACATCTCACTGACATGGTGCTCTATCATCAGCTTTCTCCAAATCAAAAAACACCATATGCAATCCCCTCTGAACTTCAAAAATTTATGACAATGCATCTATTAGGTAAATCAAAATGAGCTTCATGGTCCGAATGGTCCTCTCTTGCTTGTGAAATGTTCTAGTGTACATTTTCATAGACTACCTGAGCTATATTCACTTGAAAGCAAGACAAAGAACAACTGAACAACTCCAGTTAATGTTTTCATAGCAGTCTAGATGTGCAGTAGAAGAATTTAAAAGAGAGACTGGAATGTCGGGAGGTGGAACATAGCATGACTGTTATCATGATGAGAATCAAGAAAAAATGACAATTTGTCTCTCCAATATTCCAATACTCTCTCATGTTCACATTTTAAGTGCCAGCCATTTGTGATTTACTTTGTTGTGTTGTTTTTCTGTACATTTCTTCTGCTGTAATAAATTCCAAATTCTTCGCTTGTTGTGATGTTTCTATTATTTTTGCTCCTGTTGCTTTAATAGTGTGTTATTAAGGTAATGTGATGCTCAGTGAACTAAGACTTGTACAATGCCCTCTGGAAGTATTGGAGAAATGCAGTAAAATGTTGTTATTGCTGTATATCCAAGACACTTTGATTTGACATAAAATGATGAATTGCAGATATACAATGAGTATGAACTGTCATCTTTTACTTCTGGATATTTCCATGCATGTGAGGGCTGTTTTATTAGCAGGGTATCTTTTATGACTTTTTATATTTTTATTCAATTCTCTATTTTAAAATGGGAGCCATAGTAACACAGAGATTAGCAATGTCACCTTACAGCTTCAGGGACCTTTGGTCAGTTACTGCACAGAGTTTGTATCCAGGTTTTTTTTTTCTGGGTACTCAGGTTTTATCGAGCATCTCAATGAAATTCTGTTAGATGAATTGGCAGCTGTCCTGGACTCATTGTGTGTACGTATGTGAATGTGCATTACAATGAACTAATGTCCCAACCAAGCTTGGTTCCAGCCTGATAATTCCAGATTTGTCTCTGGCTCCGCTCAGCCCTGATTAATTTAATTTTGTGCAGTAGTACAGCCTCAGAGTGCTTATGTTAGTTTTGTGCCATAAAGCAATGACAAAAATAATTAAAAAACCATACAGGACGTACATGCACATACAAATCAAGTGGAAACAATAGAACAAAGCACATTTCAAACCGATTAATGTAAAATTATGAAATTAGGGGTACAAAACATAGCATGACAAGCTACAGGAAAAAGGGTAATAAGGTACATTTTATGAAATAAAAAAGAAAGGGACAGAGACTCCTGTGAAAGAACTGCAAAACCACATGATACTGTAGCTGCTGTATGACTTAAGAATATGTGTAAAGTTGTAACGTAATTTACAGTAAGGAGTAGTAGGTGTCAGCTTTTCAAGGAATGAGTGCATGAGGCATTTTATCCTACCATTCCTTTCAAATACTGATAGTATTTCTAATGTGGTACAGCTTTGTTCTGCCTTACACATATTTATAGGAGACTGATAAGGCCACACATTGGCCGATAAGAAAGAGAACTGAGCTACACAATCAGCATAGAAACACTACAGCACTGGCAAGTTACAGACACCAATGTCTAGCCTGGTAGCTCTGAGTACACAACAACTTGTACCCAGTAACATTTCTTGTTCAACAATGTTTATCACACCTGTGTAGATGAAATTCTAAGAGGTGTAAGCAGTAGAAATTCCATGGTGATGTCAAGGCTTACCTACATTGACCCTGACAAACACATTAGAACATCAGAATAATTATGATGACAACAGGGCCCTTCATCCCAACCTGCTTGAAAATTCTGTTCTCCTGGTTTTCCAAAATAACTTCAAGTTGAGTTTTAAAAGCCGTTTAAGTCCAACTGTCTTCCACACTATTTTCCTATTTAATTCGCATGTCTCTGCTTCTTTGTGGGAAGGAAAACTTTCTAAAATTTGTGCAAGATTTAACCAAGTTTCTGTATGCTTTCTTATATTCTTGTTAAAGACTTTAAAACAATGGAAGAGAGCTATTGTACTAACTTCATATATTTAAACACTTTAATTATGGCACCTTATGCTACAGTTGTTACACTGTGCCTGGGATATGATAGTCTGTCTCCTTGAGTTTATACAGGATATCTTTAAAGACCGCCAAGCTGGGACCGTTGATGCATTGCCATGGACTTAGAAGTACAAGCCTTTTTTTCAGTAACCAACTAGCTTTGTATCCTTTGGGGTCATATTCTTTCTTGACATTTGCTGGGTGTTGATAAGTTGTTGCCACAGACATGTACCTCATCTCATTCTAGAAAAGAGAATATCTGCACAAACCAATTAGTAAACCACAAAGCTTTGTTGATCACCCCCAAACTTGAAACTATAGCCTATATGTTGTTGCTGTCTAAAATACTGTATGTTTAGTCAAGTCTTAGTATAGGTGACCATCTGTTATTCTTTGTTTTCCAGCAATTTCTATAGTGAGCGTCAATACAGAATGATTTATGAAACAAAAAACATCATAAGATGCATCAAAAAAAGCATTAATTACATTTAAGAGTAGAAACTGCCTGTAAATTAGTTGGAAGAGAGATCAAAGGGACATGTTCACTTTGCATATACAGCAGTTCAACCTTCTATGTTTAATCAAAGACATGGAATACATCAGACTTTGGAAAAATGTAAGGGTTGAAAGAAAGAAAGAAAGAAAGAAAGAAAGAAAGAAAGAAAGAAAGAAAGAAAGAAAGAAAGAAAATACTGACGTAACCCCATCTTGGAAAAGAGAACAGATTACCTCTGTGTCTGTGTGTACTTTCTATAACAAATTCTCACATTTAATTTATAAATTACTTCATATACTGTAATCTTTGATTGATTTCTTCATTTTTTTCAGTGATGTTCCTTTCTAGTTAAACCTCCTTTTTCCTAATAACTTCTCAATTGCTATATCCTTTCAACCCGTCTTATCTTTTCTACTTCTGTTATTATATTTTGTTCCATGCCGGAGGACAAAAGGTTGTAATGATTTTTCCTACGTTCTCACACTAGGCACTCTATTTTTTTTTTTTTTGAATTGTTATCTCCTCAGATTTTCTTTGCCTTTTCCTTCCACTGCCTGCACTTTGACTGACTCACACTTGGCACCTCTGTTTTTTAAAAGTGGTCCTCTGTAAATGTTTGAGATGAACCCTTGAAAACTCAATTTATTATGTATTTAGTTATTACAGAAAGTCAAACTAGCCTTCTTCCAAAAAGACCTTAATATGACAAACAAAAGTAAAAACTAATATCAGAAGGGAAGTCCCTATGTATAGTTTAAAACACTTAATAAGACAAAACCATATAAAAGCTTATAAAAGTATTTCAGTTCTACAGTAATTAGTTTTTAGATTTGGAGTTGTTTTCAACATTTTTAACATATTATGTGCTGCCATTTTGTTTTTCGAATAGGTGACAACACTTTCAGCATTGTTGTTTGCTGTTTCTATGCCTGTTGGTATCAAGTGACAAAAGCAGGGTCACGACACATGATGTCACTAGGGTAAGGAATGACGGACAGCATTGGACGCCTCCCTGTTGCAAGACACCATCTCAGTATTATTGTGAGGAGAAATATGAATTCACACCAGAAACATGGCCACAAAACAGGCCGGAGTTCAGAACAGGGTGAACAGAGAGACTGAGACGTCAAATCCTAACAGCAAAGCAAAAAATTAAAGTTGAAGAAGAAGAAGAGGATTTCAGAAACCTAACATAACATTCATTAAGTATGTCCACTTGAGGAATATTAGGGGGACACCACTGAGCAACAAACCTCAGACACAACATTATACAAAACAGTCCCGGATTCAAATAATGGATTTTATTTCACAAGAATGAATTACCAAATGTTCAAAAAGCAACCACCCACAATTACTATCCAGTGTCTCTTCTTTCACTTCTTCTGCTCCTCTTGTTTAATGTCACCCACTACCTCCCAACTCTGACTCCTCCAAGTGAGGCGGCTGACTCCTTTTAGGTTGAACCTGGAAATGCTTGCGGTGCTATAGTGTGTCCTCCTGTAGGCACTTTCGGGTCATGTGGAAACCAGGGAGGTCCTCCCCCGATAGCACCCTCTAACGACACCCAGGGACCCCGATGGGGCTGCAGCTCCCATGTACTTCTGCAGGTGTCCACAATGGGATGCCTCAGGAGGACCCCTGCCACCTATCATATGGGCAGATGGAACTGCTCCTGGCCTCCGGCTTCTACTTGTCCATCCTTTATATATCTTCGGGCCGGGCAAGAAGCCATTCTCCTGTCCAGCCAGCATACTTGTCTGTCCTTCATAGTACTTGCAGCTTCCATATTTATAGTGTTATATATATATATATATATATATATATATATATATATATATATATATATATATATATATATATATATATATATATATATATATATATATATATATATATATATAAATGATGTAAACAGCTTGGCTGAATCGTCATATGACTCTACTTGGGATATTGTGTAAACAACAGATAAACATTGCCAATTCAAGTCAAAATAAAATGTCAACCATAAAAATGAAATCCTTACCATAAATAACTATGCCCTTAAACACTACACTCCCGTTTTCCAAAATTTAGAATACAAAACTAAAGCCATCTGTACACCTTCCTTATAAGCCATGCTTTCTATCACGCTGGATTTCCTTCTCACTTTCACTGGTTAAACAGTCTTCGCCATGTATCTACAAACCTCTCAAGCTCAATCACCCTTTGGAATTAATGCCTTTTAAATTAAAGCCTATAATTAATTAGGGACAACCTGCAGTAAGTACTTTTAGGGTCCCCAGTGGCAACACAAACCCATGCGCATTCCCTTCACCACAGAGATGTACCATTGTGGGCCAGTGTGGCTTTCCTTCTCAGCACACTTGCAGAGCTTTCACATATGACCCTCTAGTGGCCTAAGGAAGTGAAACACATTAATAAGATATCTTCCATTTGAATTAAGATATTGTATATGAGCCAATAATTTGTGTTGCTGCACCCGACACCTGCACCCCATTGCAATGAGGTTTATTTTACAGACACCATATCTAGAATCACATTAAGAAACATTCCTTTGCCACCTTAGACAATTCCAATTATTGTGACTTTCCTCACTTAAATCTTGTGACACTGTCAAAGACAAGACTGTGGGTAGCTAGTGCTCGAGTCTGACTATTGATTTTTAGCAGACCCCAAGTGTAGCAGATGTTTCCCCTTCTTTGACACATTTCATTTTGCACCATTGGACTTTGTACTCACTATTTCATTACTCCTTGCTTTATTTCCTAACTCCCACAAGCCTCTTCAACATTTCCTAGTCATTCTGCCTGCTGCCTTGTCCTCTTATAATAAAACTTTAAAAATGACTTTTTTTGATACATTGTACATGAGTCCATTCATATCAATTGAAGGGCTTGAGGTCCATACACAGTCACTTGTAAGGAAGGTTTTATATCCCCCCAGGAAGGACCATCTTAGTAACAAAGGAGCATTCAGAGGCACAGTATCTTATTTCCAATTTGCCCTCTGGATAGAGGTATTTAGGAAGCTTTCTGTGAGAACAACAGATCTCACAGGCAGCCATTACGGGCGTGAAGAAAACGCCTGGAAGAGTATTGATGATGTGGAGAATTAATAATGCTAGAAGTAAATGTCAAGTAGCGTTTACTCACCAGTTTCAGTGGCCCAGGGCTCACTGGCGCTGTCAGCTCTCTGTGCCACTTCCACTATACGCCCTCATCGCTGTCCTCATTTTATGAAATGCAAAGATCACTAATCAGAAGCTCCATTAATTCTACCCTCTGGGTGCCCCTATTTTCACTTTCTCTGATACTTTACAATAAGAATAGACAAATTTGGAGCCTCACATTCTTGTCACATATAATGGAAATGAACTGCAATTTATTCTTGTCCTAATTAGAATAATTTTTGCATAATAATTATCTTCTCAGGGACATCTCTCCCTGGGTATTATTCCGGCACGTTCACTTTTCATAACTAGAACAAGTGTTTCTTAATTTTAAAGTATTTTTGCTCATTGGGGTTTATCCTCATTGTAAATTCTAATCGACATGAGATGGCCTACAGGGAAAGAAGCAGATCTTGAGCTTTTGTGTGGTAGCTTGTGAGGCAGCGTTATCACAGTGCATCCCTAAAAACACTACCTTGGAGCAGTTCAGAGAAAAGCAGTGAGTGGCAGCTTGCTGACAGCAGTCGTCTATCATTTCCTCCGAGGCAATCAAAGACAAGCAAGAGCTTTCAGGATCTACAGCCGCTAAGGAGTGCCCAGGGGTACAAATGGCATTCAGCTGGGCTGATGCGGGAAAGATGGACATACAGTAAGATCATAAAATGTGTGTGCCGAGTGCACAGTTGTTTATACCTGCAAGGCCTACTTGTAAATCACTCTGGATACTAAAAGTAAAAAAAGGCTTGAGTTTTTTACTCTTAGTCATACATTTCACTTGGTCCTCTTGCTGATACACCACCTACTGTATTAGTCCTTTGCTAACTTCAAGTAAATCTTATTTACCTTTTATTTGTGGGATTTTTTTCCTCTTCCACTTCCACTTTGAAATGAAGAAATGATTTAATTTCATTGTGTAAAATCAATGTTCACTGAACACCACTTGAAATACTCCCATCACATCATCATTACTTCTAACTGGACTGTTGCAGTCTTCTCTTCAGCTGTCTCTCTGCACACCAGATTACAAGTTTAAAACATTGCTGCCAGACCTGAATTAAAGTGAAAAAGTTTACACATCTTTTCCAAGAAACTGTCTTCCACTTCAATATTAAGTTCTATCTATCTATCTATCTATCTATCTATCTATCTATCTATCTATCTATCTATCTATCTATCTATCTATCTATCTATCTATCTATCTATCAAGACTGACACTAAGATAATAGTTTTCACAAAAAAATCGTTTTTTAGTTTCATAAAAAGAAGAAATTTATTAAACCAGGCCATGGACCTTACAAGTGGTACTAGAGTATCAGAGCATTGCAACAGACATTGAGAGTGCATAAGAAGGAGTACAAAAATGAATAGACTATGAAAATCCATAGTCAGGCATCTTACTCTAATGCTGGCTGGGTTCTATCTATCTATCTATCTATCTATCTATCTATCTATCTATCTATCTATCTATCTATCTATCTATCTATCTATCTATCTATCTATCTATCTATCTATCTATCTATCTATCAGGAGCTCAAGTTCCTCAGTTGAACTGGTAGCCAATCACAGGCAGGAACACACTGCATTGTTTTAATTATTCACAATGGGTGCTCAGTTTTCTTTTAAATCTCACGAGATTGCATGGTGAGACCATTCGGTAAAATTCACAGTACCTGTACAATTTGACACTATTTAGAATAGTGTTATATTTCACTGTACCTCTGTTTCTGCAGTAGACTAAATGCTGATAAGCTTGCTATTAACAGATTAGGTTGCATTTTATAATTATCAGACTATTCCTAATCTGTTAAAAGTGCAACAATGCACTACTACTAGGAATTTTGTTAAATATTTACCAGCCATGCTTGTAAAGCAATAAACAGGGAGTCTCTTCTTGAAGATGAGTAGGAACTGAAATGCCGAAACTGCTCACATGACTTCTCACACTGAAATCAATTGAGTCCTAATTTTTTTTCACAGGTCAAAACACCATTAGGAGCAGGTAAGTCACTTGGATCAGGTTAGAACAGCTTGTGAGTAATGACATTACTACCTTTAATGATTTTCTCGCAATTTTGTGTTTTGCTAAAATCATATAGAGTATGCCCACCCTTAATCATAATATTATAAAACTTGTATTTTAGCTACAGTAGTGCTAAAAGGCCTGAAATAAAACTGAGAGTCGGGACACACAATTTAATTATTTATGTTCAGTGTTTAATCTTTATATACCAGAGTAAGTTTGTGAATGTGCATGTTCCAGATTCAGTTCAGTTCAGATCACAATTCATTCTTTATCTGCAGTCTTATCTGAATATGCATCCACACCCAAGTTAAAAGAAATAATGCAAATGACTTAATTTACATGCACAGTGATACATATACTGTATGTTCAATGTATTGTCTCAAAAAAGTTGTCCGGTCCTGGCAGAGTGAATGTTCAGGGGCGATACTAATTTCAGCACACCCTTGGACCCCACTCTCTTATAATACCGTTATTTCAACATATGTGTTGGATTGAAAAGTGTGAAATCCCCCGTGGAGTTTTCATGCAATTAACAAGCTCGAGGCTAGAAACCTAAATACATTAGATGAGGAAGAGGGAGAGCTCTCATAGATCAGGGGCTAAAGACCCATTAATGATGATGTCACTGTTTCCATTTAAGTAATGGTCTGTACTTGAATTGCTTCCAATGAAGTTCCTGCGAAAGGCCTCAACTTGCAGTATAATATTGCTATATGAAGGATGCTATATAAAGACTGTGTGACAGATGGGGGGTGCTGTCGCCCCCTTGAACCCTCAGATCAGATGCCAGACACCAGGTAAAAGTCCAATAATTGACTTTATTTAAACTACACAGTGCACCAAGCACCCTCCTCTCCACAATACTAATTAAACAATACAATTCTCGATAATACAATTCCTCCTACTCCCAGACGTGTTGCCACCCTTCCACCCAGCTCAGCTCACTCTTCTGGGATCTCCCAGAGTCTTTTATAGTCAGTGACCTGGAAGCGCTTCTGAACCCCTGTCCATGTAACTTTTTAGGACTTCCGGGTCAGATCCAAAGTCTTCTTTTCATCCCGGAAGTACGTCATTCCTCCTGTCACTGTGACTAAGATGTACTTCCGGGTTATAGGGCACGTACGAGTCTCTGGGCCTCCCTGCAGCATCCTCTGTTGGCCTCCAAGGTATCCAGCAGGGCTGTAAAGGAAAACTCCACTGTCCATGATTCCCTGCTGGCATTCAGGGCATCTCCATACTGCAGGGAGGGCTCCACCTGGCGGCCTGGGACTGGCCAGCCATATTCCACAACTGATAGCTTGACATTCTGTGTTTGGCTAGAGAAGTGGCTTCTAAACTTGCCTTTTTAATTTTTAGAGTGAATGAGGTTGTGTTTGGTGTCCACTATTGAGATTGTATTACTTTTAATTAATTTTTGAAATAACCTCAAAGTTTGTGACATTTATGTTATCCTTAAATCTGGAGCGCCAACAATATTTGGCTGCTATTATATTGGTGCCCTGTCCAGGGTTTTTTCCTGCCGACTGCCCTATGCTAGCTGGGGTAGGGTTCAGCACCTCCTTCAAACCTGGTCTGGGATTAGAAAATGACACGACTATTGTTATGGTTTTTCACTAACATGAGCAACATTTTATCTGTGTGGCCATTCATTACTGAATTTGATTATTACTGGTCAGCATCATAGATTTTTGAAGTCTATCCCAGAAGCATCGAGGAAAAAACCAGTCCTGGACACTGCACTAGTTACATGCAGGGAGTATTCACATTCACAGCCTCATTCTGGAGGGACAAGAAGGGCCTGAAAAAGTCACAGGGCATGAGATCTGGCAAATATAAAGGGTGTGAAACACCAACAACATTGGTTTTGGTAAAAAAAACTCTTTAACTGACAAGGCAGAGTGTACAGGTGAACTGTCCTGGTGCAAAATCCAGTTTTTTGTGTGTGTCACCTCTCCGGACATTTTTTCCTGATGCTTTCCCATAAGAAGCCTCAGAATTTCAGTGTAATGTCACTGATTAAGTCTGTGTGGGAAATAAACTCTTTATGAGCAAGTCTGCCAGTTTCGAAAAATGCAATCATCATTGTCTTGATGTTCAATTTGAACTGACATGCTTTTTTGGTCCAAGTTATATGCACAGCTGTAGAGCAAATGCTTCACTTGATCGGTACAGCACAATGCCATTTGGCTTACAGATTAATCTGTGTATGATACCTGGTGACATTTTAGAGGACTACACCCTGCTTCTGTGCTATTGACTGATTCCAGGAATTTTTGGGTGTCTACACGTACGCTTTCCATGCAGTCTATGCCTGAGTTAAGAATGAAATCTGACAGTTTGAGGTTGCCAACATGTTTCCCCTTGTTTGTTTGTTTAGTTTTTCTCAGTTTGCACAAACATACACACTACACTCATTATCTGAAAATATTACATAAATTGTTCTGGGACTTTACTAAAGAATGCCAGTTACGGGTGATTGACATACAGTTGACTTTGTTGCATGAAGGAACGGAGATAAACATCAGTCATTCGCATTAGATGCAGTGATAGTATATCAATGGAATTGGTCATCAGAAGAATGCTGGTTCATATCCCTCCTGTGAGTCAATGTGTGCACCTGACCAAATCACTTCACCTGCCTGTGCTCCATTTGTAAAATAAGTTAAACAACTGTACTCTTCTGGGCACTCTATATTCACTTTAAGAAAGCTGCTCAGCAGGTTGGGTGGTGTTTCCGTTTGGAGAGGCCTAGCTAGTGGCTGGGCCAAGTTGAGAACATTAGATTAAATATGCATTTTTCTAAGTAGTCCTTAGGCTTAATGCAATGTTATTTAAAAAATACTTTTAGGCAGTAGGATTGTCTCATTGCAAAATGCCTGGGCCAAATTCAGTAATATGGATTTTTAGTTTGCCATCAACATACTGTAGATCCTTGTTTATTTATTAATTTTACTTATTGTTACTATTACACTAAAACTTTGATTATCCATCACTTGATTAACTGTCAGTTTCTGTTAACTGCCAAAGAAAAAAAAATTGCACACGCCAGCACCTACCTATTACAGTACTAATAATGCCGTAGATACGCTCTGAGCTGTGCACATCAGAACAATTCTCCCTTGTGCTAGTGCGTAGTGTTCTTCCCCAGCACCACGTCATGCCACATTTTGAAATCACAGTGGCAGTTACATACCTTCAGCTTTAATAGCTTTTCGTAACTTTTCTCTTTTTTTTTATAATTAATCTGCTATACATTGTTATGGCTGATAAACGTATGTGTGTGGTGTTGGAATATCATAAAAAATTTAAATTGCTGTACATTTCCGAAATGACTGAAGTGCTGCAAGGAAGGACAACAGTGAACAAGATAAAACATGATGCCAACAAAATTGAAAAACGTGTAGAAAATAGGAACCACTGAAGGTCATGTTATTCTGTATTAATGTTACTCTACATTAATGTTAATGTTCTTCTGTATTGTTATTTTCTTTTTAAATTCCACTATGTTTTGTTAGTATATTGTAATGTGCAGGCAGCTGGTGATGCAGGGTGGAATGAATGCTGTACGTGATGGGACTGAGTGAAGGGCTTCTGTTCTGTAGAGGGTGGGCACACCTCTCAGGAGATGAGTGACAGGAGGAAAAGGAATGTGCGGTGGAAGGGAAGTTTTGAGCCAGGAGACACTAAGCAGGAGTGTTTGCGGTATAGAGAAAGACAGAAGATGAGTGTCAGGAGATAAACTTCTTTGTAGGGAACGCTTTCTTTTATTGTTTTAGAGATGTGCTCCGTAATCCAGATAATGGAGTATAAGACAGAGCACTGTTTGTTACGGAACAAAGACTCCAAGTAAAACTCCAGTAACTCAGAGTTGTGTTTTCTTATTATGCTGGTTTTTGCAATATTACAGTGCATCCGGAAAGTATTCACAGCGCATCACTTTTTCCACATTTTGTTATGTTACAGCCTTATTCCAAAATGGATTAAATTCATTTTTTTCCTCAGAATTTTACACACAACACCCCATAATGACAACGTGAAAAAAGTTTACTTGAGGTTTTTGCAAATTTATTAAAAATAAAAAAACTGAAAAATCACATGTACATAAATATTCATAGTCTTTGCTCAATACTTTGTTGATGCACCTTTGGCAGCAATTACAGCCTAAAGACTTTTTGAATATGATGCCACAAGCTTGACACACCTATCCTTGGCCAGTTTCGCCCATTCCTCTTTGCAGCACCTCTTAAGCTCCATCAGGTTGGATGGGAAGCGTCGGTGCATAGCCATTTTAAGATCTCTCCAGAGATGTTCAATTGGATTCAAGTCTGGGCTCTGGCTGGGCCACTCAAGGACATTCACAGAGTTGCCCTGAAGCCACTCCTTTGATATCTTGGCTGTGTGCTTAGGGTCGTTGTCCTGCTGAAAGATGAACCGTCGCCCCAGTCTGAGGTCAAGAGCACTCTGGAGCAGGTTTTCATCCAGGATGTCTCTGTACATTCCTGCAGTCATCTTTCCCTTTATCCTGACTAGTCTCCCAGTTCCTGCCGCTGAAAAACATCCCCACAGCATGATGTTTCCACCACCATGCTTCACTGTAGGGATGGTATTGGCCTGGTGATGAGCGGTGCCTGGTTTCCTTCAAACGTGACGCCTGACATTCACACCAAAGAGTTCAATCTTTGTCCCATCAGACCAGAGAATTTTATTTCTCATGGTCTGAGAGTCCTTCACGTGCCTTTTGGCAAACTCCAGGCGGGCTGACATGTGCCTTTTACTAAGGAGTGGCTTCCATCTGGCCACTCTACCATACAGGCCTGATTGGTGGATTGCTGCAGAGATGGTTGTCCTTCTGGAAGGTTCTCCTCTCTCCACAAAGGACCTTTGGAGCTCTGACAGAGTGACCATCGGGTTCTTGGTCACCTCCCTGACTAAGGCCCTTCTCCCCTGATCGCTCAGTTTAGATGGCCGGCCAGATCTAGGAAGAGTCCTGGTGGTTTCGAACTTCTTCCACTTACGGATGATGGAGGCCACTGTGCTCATTGGGACCTTCAAAGCAGCAGAAATTTCTCTGTAACCTTCCCCAGATTTGTACCTAGAGACAATCCTGTCTCGGAGGTCTACTGACAATTCATGTGATTTCATGATTGGTTTGTGCTCTGACATGAACTGTCAACTGTGGGACCTTATATAGACAGGTGTGTGCCTTTCTAAATCATGTCACATCAACTGAATTTACCACAGGTGGACTCCAATTAAGCTGCAGAAACATCTCAAGGATGATCAGGGGAAACAGGATGCACCTGAGCTCAATTTGGAGCTTCATGGCAAAGGCTGTGAATACTTATGTACATGTGCTTTCTCAATTTTTTTATTTTTAATAAATTTGCAAAAACCTCAAGTAAACTTTTTTTCACGTTGTCATTATGGGGTGTTGTGTGTAGAATTCTGAGGAAAAAAATGAATATAATCCATTTTGGAAAAAGGCTGTAACATAACAAATTGTGGTAAAAGTGATGCGCAGTGAATACTTTCCGGATGCACTGTATATTGATTTTGTTAATACTATATTATATTTTGTTAATATAGTTTTGTTTTGTAAATAAATACGACTATTCCCTAAGCTAATCTACTGAATATCATTTTTAAAGTAGCTGTTCTGTTATTCGTCTTTTCTCTTATACATCACGGCCACGGTCCTGACCCCAGGTTTTACTGTATATCAAAAGAGTCAGTAGAATTTAAACAGTTCCCCCCTTATCCATTTCCAGTCCCACACAAACCTCAACATTAGTGATTTTGTTGCTGGTGGTGTTCTAAAATATAAAGCCGAGTTCATGTCAAACCAAAAGCCTCCTGCATATGGAACCAACATAAGACAGTGGAGCTCAACTTTTTAAATATTTTACATTGTTCACAATAGAATTAAAGTCTTTGTTTGTTCTGGTTCTTTCTGCCTTCCTCGTCTTTAAATTCCCCCATCTTTGCCAAGCTGTTGTAGTGCTTCTGCTGTGCCAGTCTGAGTGAGGGCAGTGCTGAGTCTGGAGCAGCTCGTATCTCATACTTAGGACAAGACTTACACAAATAATTGAATTTAACTTTTAAGGGATATTTCTTAATGCACAGCAGCTACAATTAAGGCACACAAGTTTCAAAAATAGTCCATTGTAGTCAGGTATAGCTCACAACTATGCTCAGTAGCTGCCCAAACTGGATAGCACTGCTACTACTGCTATGGCTTCATGGTGTAAAAATTCAGGGCACCTCCTGTGGGAACCCCTCTCTGCCTAGAAGAAAAGCAGGCCCATCTCTCATGCTATGTTACAAATTGGAATGCATCAGTGAGGAGCACAGCAAGCTGTGATGGCTCCTGTGAATTACAGGACAGATTAATCACCGATGCTTAAAACGCACGACGGATGGATGGATGAATAGCTGCCATGATATTCACCATGAATGAGCATACCTTTAAACTGTAATACATATATATTATTTATGGTGGAAGCTCCCAGAACCCCCCAGAATATTTAAAGATGTCTATGCTAACAAACCTTACATGTAGATTTCAAGATTCACACGTGAAGCAGCAAACAATATCACATTAATCACACCGAGTCTAACTAAAGTTAAAATAAAAAAGAAGCTAAAAATAAATGGCTACGTGAGAACTGAACACTCGTGCATATGCATGATTTTCCCTTCCTACTCTCTTTACCTTGGAAGATGTGGCCTGTTTAACCTGCCTTGAAGCAGCAGCAGAAAAAACTCCCCGCAGGCCACTCTTGGCAGTCCTGTCCTAGTCACTTATTATTGCAAGCCTAAAGGACACTCGGAGGAGACTGCAAGAGTCATTTGGGAATGCCTCGTCATTGTTGAGCAATTCTCCATTTTATTTTCTTCTCAAAGAATTGCCTGCTTTCTTGGTAATAATGTTGTATGTTCCTTCTGAGCTTATGTCATTTTTCTGATTTTGTCATTTTTGACATTTGCCAGAATTGTTGTTTTGCTCATCTGGTGTCTCTAACCTTGACTCGTGTTCTAAATGCTTAATACTGGTTATTAGGAGTTCTCATTGTTTGGATCATATTAGCTTCTAATTTGTGATATTCATTTTTTTCCTTCATTCATATTACAGTTACTGTCATTAGCATTTAATAAATCCTTTTAGAACATCCTGACTTACTCTATTTCACATTTTGATGCTTTACTGTTGTCTGTTTGTTCATAATTTTTTAAATCATTTCATGTGATACTTTTATGGGCACTGTCATGATCATGCTGGGAAGGATGCAGTTTCTTGCCTTTTGGACAAGCGAAGTTACAATGTAAAATGTCACCATACTGCCAGTATAAAAGATGGTGACACGCGTTGTTTCATGTCAGAATATTGGAACTGAAACAAAACTGTGACAGCAAGAATTTAAGCAATAGAAGAGGAAAACAACTCGGAGTTTAGCTTAACATATTAAATCTGACTTCGTGTAGCAAACCTATGCCAGCGTAACAACCCTCCTTTTATTCTACCGAAACATACATTGTGCTCTTCTGCCTTTCGCAGGTCATTTATTTCAAAGTGACCTAATTAATATTTGCTTGCTTGAAAATAACCTTAGAACCCATTTCTTCCACCTCATAATGAAATGAAGTGTGTCAAGGTATACAGTCATGTTGTATTCACATGCTATTGGATAAATCTGAAATGCGAGTTTCCTAGTCAGAACATTCATGGATTTATTACAAATGTGACAGAATGGCCAAAGGACATAGTTATTTCATGCTGTCATAATCATAATTGGATTAATTCATTCATAAGAACACAGGTTTTTGTTCATAAATTACACAGGAGTGCCAAAAAATGCAGTAAGGTTATGATAAGTTAAAACTCCCACAACAAAGCCCACTTTGGAATACCTGTTTTATTGAGTGTTTTATCACATCAAAACACAAATAAAAGTCCATTCATCCATCCACTTTTCTGAATCTTCTTTTTCCATGTTCTCAAGTAGCATCAAGGTTTGTTGGGGGTAAACCACCTCTGCATGGGAAATAATTCATTCAAACTTAAAACTTAATGATAATTACTATTTGATTTGAAGAAGTGCTGTTAGAAAACAAAAATAATGAAAAATGTCAATTTTCTACATGCGTACTCTGTCCATTCTCTTCCAAAATTGTGCAACCCATCTGATATAAACGCAGGAGTGGAATGGATCCTTGACTCCATCCTTGAGCATGGGAAAGGCACTATATAAAGAAAATGTATTATTATTATTGTTAGAGGAAACAAAAAGACACAGAAAGTAGGCACAAGGTTCTAAGGAGGATGCCAAATGTTAGCATCTAGCTCTTACCAGATAAACAGCTCTAAACTATAAGGGGTGATTAAAAACATTTGATCCTAGAACAGAAAACCTTAGGAAATCAGACAAATGAGAGGAGAGCATTCAGTCCATCAGGCTTTTTTGTTTAGCTGATAGGTAAGCCGTCTCCATATCTCATTCAGATATCTCTTAAAGGTTGTCAAGATTTCTGCTTCCCCTACATGTCCCACTAGTTTGTTTTGGATTCCAACAACTCTTTGAGTAACCCTGACCTATTCGTAAAGTATTTTTTTCGCCAAATCTCCATCAGCAATAGCACACCATTTGTAAAGTTCACAAAGCGGGTCTGGAAAATGAGGCGGGTTTGAGGTCTTTTTGCATTTGCAGTTTTACAGCATAGTCTTTGCAATTTGTGCAGTATGAGCAGGAACAAAAAGGGGACAGTTGAAAGGTTTCTTCTCCAATTTTCCCTAAACCAATCAACATGGCACTGTTTTTACAAGTTATCTGGGCCTTTTGAAGGCTTGTCTCAAAATCATGTAAAATTGTGTATGTGATCTTGCCAAGGTTAGTTTAGAGTCTGATTTTTTTTCTGGTGTTGGATAATCATCAAGCTTCCATTGATTCTATTGCTGTTTGGATGATAGTGATATATCCGAATCTCATTCACATTCACTTCTTACATTTCTCTGAGTCCCAAGTTCATTAGTTCCAGATTATTCTTGGAACATTGGATGCAATGATGCTTCATTTCAGTAATAAGACCTATGGACCTAACATACACAGGCCTTGCTCTTGCGCATGTTTAATCATTCATTAAGAATGGGTTCAGCTGACTCATAACTATCCCCCATATTGTGTGCTGTCTCACACACTACTACTTTTCTGAATCTCCATTATAATTTCTGCATGATAGCAACATTTACTTCAGCCATTAATGTTGTAGCCATCTTCAAAAGCAGGATTCTGCAGCTTATCTCTTGACTGTGACCTGTGAGGGGGACTGATCCTGGTACATGTTCACAAAGTTGGAATGTTTCCACTCTTGTGATCAGAACTTTAGAGGAATTCATCATTAGCATGGGATTGGAAGTAGCAATCCTAAATAAAGCTGATTAATAGCAGAAATGACAAAATGAAACTGCATAGATTCAGCATCCATAGCTGAATTCCTCACCTGAGTGTTGTTTTTTGTGGAGTTAGCACATTCTCCCTGTGTGTCTGTCGGTTTTCCTCTGGTACTCTGTGAGGGTTAGGATTATCTGGAAATCCCAAACTAGCCCCATTTGAGTGTGAGTGTATGTGCATGAGTGTGTCCTGCAGTCCACTGCTCTTTCTTACCTTGTGTCCAGTGCTGCTTGGGTGGGCTCCAGCACTCTATGACTCTAAATCGGATCATTTAATGACTTTATATTATAATAAAGAAGTTACTGGTACAGTTGTTTCCAAGTTTAGTCTTTGGGCGCTGCTGTAGCTGCAGGTTTTTGTCCCATCCAATTTCTTCTTTTCTTCTCTTTTTTGGCGTCCAGCTTTAATTAGGCACATTATTAATTACTTCACAGTCAGTAAGCTTTTTTATCAACCCATAAATTACAAACTGTTTGTATTAATTTTTAATTCACGAAGCATGCAGTTAGACAGTGTTAAATTAATTTCTGTATCTTGTTCTGTGGTATTGTGTTCTTTTTTTAACATTTAATTATTTAACCAGCAGCTGGGTCTGGGGTGCACCATATAATGTTCAATAGGACCAAATGTGTAAAACTTTAAAAAATACTAAAGGCAAGAAAAGCAGCAGAGCTCACACATTTTAGCTGTGACTGATCTGTGCCTAAATGGACAACTGATTCAGTTTTATTGAAATTGCCTTAGGTGGCTTGTAGAAGAATTCAGAACATGCCTGGAGACGCACCCACTTTTGTATTTAAACTATACTTTATTGAATGGCACATTTTATATTCTGTATGATTAAAGCTGAAATTGTGGGAAAGACTGAATAGATCATGTTAGAAACTGATGTAAGTATAGAAGGATGGAATACATTCACATTTTATGGGTTGTAAGGTCTAAATGATAATAGACAAGATAATTATTATACTCGTATGCTGGTTATGTGCCTGCTGGAAAGAATTAACTGTTAAAATGTGCAGAATGAAAGGTCAGGATATTAATCAGCCACACAGGGCATCACAGTTAGAAAACAATGCCTTGTTTTGAAGAGATGCACGGCTGTAGTCCAGTTCCGAGAAAAATTAATTGGTAACCTGCTGCAAACGCCGACCTATTCTGGGTTTCTCTGGTTATGCAAATGATCTTTGGATAAATTATGAAAGCTTTTTTTTTTTTTGCAATCTTTTAAAGGCAGTATGTCCAACAGTAATGAGATCAGGTGGAAACTGGAGCATTCTGGGGTCCTATAGTGTTATGCTAATGAAGCTTAATTTGCATGTCCTAATGCTATTAATTAAATAGAATAGTGTAATTGAATTTGTCAAATGCTCAATTATCTTAATTACAATCCAAATATTTTAGAGTGTACATACAGAAGAGCTTAGAATTAAATGATTGTACATTAATTAAGACACACCATCCAATCTTAAGACCCTTGACTACTAGTGGCTTCATACATTGATAAACTTCATTGTTATATTCATTTCATTTTCATATTAAAATAAACATTACCCCAACCAAAACTATGAACACAGTGGATTATGGTATAGTTTATATATATGCAGTCCTGGTCACCATTATTGGCAGCCATAAAATTTAAGTACAATATGTAGAATATCTCCTGCGAAAAAAAATAATCTAGTGAAACAGCTATGGTCTACAAACACTCATGTTTGGTACAGAATAGCAAATTATAAAACAACAATTTTAATAAACAGTAGAAGGAAAAAAAACTAGAAGAACCGAAACATAGCCAAGACACTAGTGTTAGTGCAATTTAAATCAATGCGAAAAAAATTATTACATTTGATTCATCTGGAATAAATTGTAAATTAGAGTCATCTGCGATAAATTGTCAGTGCCCACGTGACTTGAAATCGCCAATGAATGATGACTTTAGTGCTTTAAAAAGCCTCATTTTATTCCCTGTTCCTTTATCACAATCATTAAATCAGGAATGCTATTATCGTCAAACACAAGGCTGCTAAAGGGTATAAGGCCATCTCTAAAGACCTTGGTATCCCTGTTTCAACAGTGCACAACATTATTAAGAAGTCTGCTAAGCATGTGTTTTATCTTGGTAGAGTAATATATATTGCTGTACTTTCCCCTATTGTATTATTAATATGTAGCCTTAGAATGTCTAATCTTACCACTGTATATAACTTATCCCCACCTTCCCTTCTATATCTATAACCTCAGGCAATTAGATGTAGTAAAAAGACAAGCAGGAGTTAAGTTCCACATAAAATAATGTATTGCTGATAATATTCATAAATAATAACAAAATGCAAAGTACATTTGAATATTGGCAACCATACAACCTGATAAAATGGTGATGTGTAATTCAGGTGGCACACAGACTTGTAGTTACTTCAAATGTCTCTAGTTAAGGCATCATTGGTGCTCAGCTTTTAGCCACATGTCTGTTCAAAATGGCTGCTGAGCTGTGCTCTTCATTGTGTTGTCTTCAGTTCATGGTGTGATGGTCTTCTTCAGTTGTTAGCAAAAGAAAGATACTTCTGCATCATCACAGGTTAGGAAGAGAGATGCTTCTTCATCATATGTTGGTTAGAGAGATGCTTCTTTCAGATGTTAGTAAGAGAGAATGTGGTTGAGCAAGCAAATTTATAGGTTTTCTGTCCAACCCCTACAGCCAATCCAGACAGCCATATCTCAGACCAATGGGGGAAATAGTACATCTTAACAACTGCAACCCCCCAAGACCATATGATAAACTAACCTGGCTTTGTGTGGGAGATGAGAGAAAGACTTCAGCAAAGAAATACTCATCAAACTGGTTTAAGACACATCCTCCAAATCCTGTCGTAAAATTACAAAGAAAAGTCGTAAACGTGGGGGCAAACACGAATGCCTCTCACCAAAGTAACACTAAATTACATTGCTTCACCTAAATTACAAATAAAGACATAAAAAACATTTATCAAATTATATGCAAAATCTTACATCATAACAGTATGGAAAAGAGAAAAATTGGTGAGAGAAATCTTCGAAGGTTGGTGCAAACTGCGGAAAAAACACCACGTAAAGCATCCAAAGACATAAAGGCAGAGCTAGAACAATTTGGAGTCATGGTTTCATGATACCATACGCCAAACACTTTATGGGTGAAGTCCAAGGAGGACCCCACTGCTGGAGAAATAATGTTGGTTAAGTTTAGAATCCTAGTGTGATTATATCAGACATTCGTCAACTACTGCCAAAATATTCAGGAATTCGTGACAGGGAAGAATGTAACAAATTCTATTATATTCCTTAGAAATATTTGACAGGCATTCCTTAAGAAAGACTTTGCCATTCTCTTGACCTCTAATTTTGTGCTTTCTTAATGTTGTATTTACAGATGAGGTTTTTCCTTAACTTGTATTTATTGCTGTTTTATTTATTATTTTTTAATTACTTTTGAAATATTTTTCATCACATTCTTATGTCATCTCTGTTAGGTTTTCTTATTATTTTATTTGTACTGTGTCTCTTTAAATGTTCATCCATTCCTTGCACTTTGTATGTGGAGCCCGGGGAGGCAGGGCCACCCTAACATAACTGATGCTGGGCCCTCCCTCTGGCATTATACTGCAGTCAGAAAGAATGACTAGCAGTAGCTCATGGAGCTTTTAAGGAATTTGTGAGTGTTGCTGTTTCTCTGATTTTTTTTGTGATTTACATTTTTATTTTACAGTGGATGATCAAAATGTTTTGAATCTGAAGCTGAAAGGATTACTCTAAAGTGTTGACTTTGTTAAGACTATCAAAAAAACCAATTTACAAGTTTCTACGATTTATGATTTGCAGTGTATGTCAGTTGACTCAGAAGCAACACAACACAAATGCTGCAAATTCAAGTATTGTGCTATCATTGAATTTTTAAGGGTGACTGAAATGTGTGATTTGAGTGAGCGATGGAAAGCTTTTTTATACAAGGTGTATTATTGTCAACATATTCAAGTATCGACTCACTATCTTGGAATTTGTCTTATATTCTTGATGGGCTATTAATATCCTAAATGAACCTTTGATAAGTCTGACACTAAAAAGTGTTTTTGACTTTGGGCTTGGCCTTTGGTACATTTATGTGTCTAAGTGTTTGCCAGGAGTGGGATGAAGCTTCATGTTTTTATTACTTGCATTGGTCTTTAGAAGATCACCTAAACAACAACAACAACAACATCATCATTTATTTATATAGCACATTTCCATACAAAAAGTAGCTCAAAGTGCTTTACATAATGAAGAATAGAAAAATAAAAGACACAGTAAGAAAATAAAATAAGTCAACATTAATTAACATAGAATAAGAGTAAGGTCCAATGGCCAGGGTGGAGAGAAAAAACAAAAAAAACTCCAGACAGCTGGAGAAAAAAATTAAATCTGTAGGGATTCCAGACCATTAGACTGCCCAGTCCCCTCTGGACATTCTACCTAACATAAATGAAACAGTCCACTTTGGATTTAGGGTTCTCACGGAAGGACTTGATGATGATGATCACATAGACTTCTGCCTTTTAACCCATCCATCATTGTTGGAGCACCATGATGCTTTGAGTACGTAGGTGGTGGTGGCCAGAGAAACCGGAAAAAGAAACAGAAGAGAGAGTAGGGGTCAGTACGGATTTTAGAGCCACCATGAATCTCATTAGATTTCCAGCCAGTTCACAGGACTGCTGAGTTTTATAACTTCTTTCCACACTTAGACCGCATTGCTTCAGAGAGTATGAGCGCATGAAAGATTTGTATTTTAGCACACCAAACATGCATTATGCGCAACTGAAACTGATAAGTGATTACTGTAAGAGGAGCGAATCTCAGAACCAGAAATAAATAGTAAAGACCTCCAACTTTGCAGTCTACTAAGAAAAGCATCTTCAAAGGTAATAAGTTTTAAAAATGTATATATTTTGTATCATTCCAGTAATTGAATCACCCTCAGAATAAAGAATGCTGTGTGCTTCATTCATTTACATATTTCTGCCCATTAAAGGTGAATGGTTGAATGTTCAGCCGCACACCAGTAATTTAATATAAAATTCCAGATATTAATTTCTGCATGAGTGTATTGATTTTAATTGAGAGCAACCCAGCCAGCATTAGAGTAAGATGCCTGACTATGGATTTTGATAGTCTATTTGTTTTTGTACTCCTTCTTATGCACTCTCAATGTCTGTTGCAATACTCTGATACTCTAGTACCACTTGTACGGTCCATGGCCTGTTTTAATAAACTTCTTCTTTTAAGGAACTAAAAAACGATTTTTTTGTGAAAACTGATTATCTTAGTGTCAGTCTTGATAGATAGATAGATAGATAGATAGATAGATAGATAGATAGATAGATAGATAGATAGATAGATAGATAGATAGATAGAAGTAATATGAACTCTTTCAAGGCGGATGTCGACATTTTTCGAAATTCAGGGATAGAGGACAGTAATCAGCTGTAAACAGCAAGAAACCTTGCCACTACGTTTTCTAGAAGAAAAATTTGCTTTGTTGATTTGACCTTACCTTCCAGCACATGCATGAGTAGCAAAGAGCAATCAACCTCTAAAAATGGCATTGACATCTGACGGGAGACCAAAGCAAATGCGCAAAGCAAAATACTCCGTAGACGACGTTTTGCATATTATCGCTGAATTGCACTCTGACTTGTCGGACTGCAATTTTGGTGCAAGTGATCTGGAGACAGAGGTTGCAAAATGAAATTGACATACCAGCATGAGTTGATTGGTCCCCAGCTGATGGTGATGCTGAAAACGTTTGTGTAGCTGATGCGCCTTTAGGAGGATTGCCACTTAACGATGACAAGAGGTGCAAACCAGATTGCACTGCATTGTGACTTCCACCATCATGCAGATGGCCTGCATCACATTCCTAGTGACCATCGTGCTGCCCCTGTGCAGACGGTGATGGCAGGCATAGCATGCAACAACAGACATTTTATGTTGATTGATGTGTGAAACCATTACTTTGTGTGCTTTTCACAAAACTGAGTTTTTTGGGAAAAAATATTCAGCCCCCAAAAAGTTAAAGCATTACTGTGAAATGATGAAATATTCTCATCCATCCTTCCAGCCAGTCATCCGCCAATTTTCAAAAACAATTAACCCAGTTTATGAATAGAATGTTAACACAAAATGATCTGCCAGGTTTGCCGGAAAGGTCACAGAAAAGTGCTAAATAATTGTAAAATATACTGTACTTTTCTAAATAATATTAATAAAGTGATCTTAAAATGGAGTGAGCACAGAGGAACTATTAATGTGTTCATGGAAACATACTGTACATACTTTATTGCCTTCAGATATATTTATCTATATGGATGTTTGCATTGTTTACAGTTTGCATTGTCTTCTTGGGATTCAACTGCTGGGACCACTCCCAGAAAGGATGAGAAACTAGAGGTTCTTCACAGTGTGGAACTATAAATATTCCAAGTAGTTCACTTCCAGTGAGGTTATGGGAACCTCCGTACCTTTGAGCAGAGCTCCTTTTATATGGCATAGTTTAAGTTAACCGACCTCAATTAGAGCCCATATTCTTATGGTGACATTCTTGAGCCAGGCAATCTGCTGGACAGTTTCTGTTATGGCTTGCTTGGGATATTAACAGCCCTCAATTGTCTACCACAGTTGGAGACTCCAGCCCTTTCCTTTAAGAATTTCACTGTGCTACAGCACTTTCCTCCAGAGCTGATGGGTGGAACTGTAACTCTTATCTCTAAATATAAATATTTTGTCAACACACAAGTATATGTCAAGGTAAGTACTTCCATCCAGGGTCAAGGGGAGGCGCTGTTAGGAACAACCTTCTCGTTTCACCTGAAGGTCTGAGTAGAAAGACCAGGTCGATGCATGACCAAGTCTCCACCCATTTCGTAACCCCTGCCCCTTCCAGGAAAGGTTCCATATAAACTGCGCTCACACCAGAAGGGATAGTGTTTCAGATCTTAGCTTCAGAGTCTGAAACACTGGCACAATTGGAGTGTACTCTGGGCAATTTGATTTTGAGAGATGACAATTGCTGATTTTTTTGCATTGAAATGGACTTATTTGCATTTGTTTATTACAGCTAAACACAGCTACTCCTTTTGTACCCCAATATTTAAACCTGTGCTTATCTATTTATTCCATTAGCATTATACACATCATAATTGAATTCTCAGCTTACATGCCTATTTTGACATCAGTCATGATTTGGCAACCAGCTCTGGAGGGCCATCAGAGGACACACTTATGTACAAACATTGGGCCAATTTAACAATCTCGGTTAACTCAACACTCACACATCTCTAGCAAGTGGAAGGAAACAAAAGTACAAGGAGAAAGTTCAAATGCTATAAAAGAGCCCAAGTATGCTAATTCTTGTTCAGCATTTGGAAAATAATCTGTGCTAAAATCTGAGAGCAAATCTAATGAAAGACAAAAATGCACCAATAAATTCTGTCTGTAAATATTCTCAGGCCCAATACAGATTAAAAATGGGTGCTAAGTACTATGCTAATATTTACATGGCTATTTTAATACTAAGCACATCTCTCCTACTCAGTATGCCTCCCTCCCCATCAGTAAATTAGGCACATAATGTAATTTTCTTTTTTTTCTTTTAATGGCCTCAGATCCCTAATGTAATCATTGTGCTTTCATTTGTACATCTGTGCTTAAATAAACAAACCAAAATAATCACTAGAAATAATTGCTTATTTTAGAAAAAAAATCAACCATGAATAACAGCTTAACAATATAATAAACGATGCCAAGGTGAGCAGAAAATATAAATTAGGATGAAACAGCTTTATATTCTCCCCCTCACCTTCTTCCTTCTGCCCACCTTGCACCTCCTGTCTCGTGTGTTTTTGACTTGCTCATTTCACAAACTTGGGTTGTGCTTCATCACACCAAACAGTTGTTGTAGTTTAGCACTACTTTATGGTGGTGTTACTCTGCATGTTGTTCTTTTTCTATAATTGAAAAAGGAAGGAGAAAAAAACTGAAGAAGACCTCCATAACCCATCTTTGGCCATGACCTTTTTCCCTTAGTTCAGTTGTGCCCTTGCCCATACCAAACAAGCTCTTAGCTATTCTCCTCATATGCAAATCCTGCTATATATCTTTGTTTACATGAAGTAGGTTAGCTTCAGATTTAAAAATCAAGATTCCCCCCACTCTGTGACTCACTCTATGGCTGGGTGTGTCACTCAACCTTCCAGGACTACAGCTTTTTAAAAATAGATGTAAATGTTTTTACTTTAGTTGTATAAGATGCCATACAGCTGTATAACATAATATGTTGTTTATCTCAGCAGTAGCTTAACCCTTTTGTGAAAATGCATCTACAAATCATCCTGAGTCAAACAATGGCTGTTTTTATGAAAGATCACAAGTACAGTGGAACCTCAGTTTACGAGCATAATTCGTTCTGGAAACGTGCTTGCAGTCCAAAGCACTCGTATATCAAAGTGAATTTCCCCATAAGAAATAATGGAAACTCAGAAGATCCGTTCCACAACCCAAAAATATTCATATAAAAACGATTACTACAAAATATAAAGTAAAAATACATAAAACAAATTAACCTGCACTTTACCTTTGAAAAGAATCCTGGCTGGTGTGAGTGAGTTTCTAAATTCTTGTGGGATTCCACCCAACGGGAAGACATGCGGAAGAGCGTCCCAAAGTAATCGCAGTCTCCCAGTGCTGTTGCAGTTCACTGTAAAAAGCGCCTGCTGTCAGTGGGCGATACAAGGAACAAGGAACATTATAAACGCACAGGGCATAGTACTACTTGGCCACGACCCTGCCTGACTGCTGTGTCGGTGTATAGGAGAGTGGCAGATCCCGCTACAATAAATAGCCGCGCTGTTGCTGTTTCAAGCTGAATAAAGCTGGTGGTGCAAGACGGGAAAGAAGAATGTTTAAACAGATGTGAAAATATGATTACAAAGGATGGAGCCAAACTTTTTTGAAGCAGTGGCCAGAGGTGATTTCAGTAGCCCCCAAGTAACTGCTTACTCCCCAATCAACATTTAACACAGTAGATACAAACCAATTCATACAAAATATTCAACCCAAATAGAACAGTTTACACTTACTAATGAAAAACAACTAAAGACAGTAAACACCAAAGAAAGAAGGTATAAACAAGGCGCGGCCACACTGGATCTAGCCTATTTTTAGCACAGTTTTTAGCAACCCATGAGATAAAGTAATATCTAATAGTCTGCTCCTTGTGTGGATTTCTTTAGATGATGCTTCATTTGACTGGGGTAAGAGTAGCATGTTGCCATACTATGACATCCAAAAAATAAATAAACCATACTTTTACTATATGAATAGGGAAAGTCTGCCAGACAGAGTAGGATGTTTATGTGTTTTTAGGTGCTTGTTTTTTTTTTGTCCAGAGTGTATAAAGACAATGACCATATTCATGTGGTTGGCAGCACTCAGGTAGCCCAGTAGGTTAAACTTTGGGTGTGACTTTGGGTCTACACACCCATCAGTATAAAGAGTAAAATTTACATATTTGAAAGAAGGATTTAGAAGGAGAACAGTTTTTTTTCAATCAATGAGCTTGGTAGGACGAGGAGTAAAATTTATCTACAGGCAGTGGCTTCTTGTGGAATTACGCCCCACAATTTAACATTTTCACAGAGAATCTTACTTTGTATTATTGTAATTATTTCAGAAATAGTTAAATATAAACATCTAACTGTTGTAAATGTTCCAAGTGCGTGGAACGGCTACAACTACAGCAGGTTTGTACTGCGAGACATGGAGCTCCAAAGCTAGGGGTCTAGTGGAGGACTACTCAGATTCACGTGTTGCTCACGTTTCAGCATCAGTGACCCCGCAGCTATCCACCGCTGTCGGAATGAGAAACAGAGCATCCTTAGTAATGATTTGACTATACTGATTAAAAGGAATCTCGTTGCCCTTAGAAATAGTGTAGTATACTTGCTATAGCATTGGTATGTGCTGGCATGCCTGATCACAGTATTGCCATTTGTTTCCTTATGCACACATCCAGGAAGGGTAAGGATTAATAGAGGGCTTCTACTGGCGTGTTGTGTGGTGTGGTGTGGTGTATGTGTAACTATGTCTGTCATAATGTGTCTAACAGGGTGGATGTGACACCAGATTGGCAGGCAAATCTGCAAACTCATATGAATGAGTTTCCAGATCTCAGGGGCTATCAGTTGACCACTGAAGAGTGGAAGGAGTCCAACTGTTGACCAACTGTGTTAACAGTTGGAATTGGATTGTGCTTTTTTTTTCATTGTGTGTGTATATACATGTATATATATATATATATAGTGATAAACTAGGGGCACACTGCTCCCCAAACACCTGACATAATAGTCACTGGCACAAGTCTTTGCGCACAGATGTTTATTATTTACATGGAGAACCACTCCACAGGATTGCATAGTACAATTAAATGCCAGAGGCGCAATGCAGCACAGCACATTCTTCTTCCTAGTTTTCATCTTCCTCTCTTCTTCTCCTCCACAGGCAATCTTTTTCCATCTCCTCCCAACTCTGGCTCTTCTTTGTGAGACAATTGGCTTCTTTTAAGCTGCACCCGAGAGCATTCCTGGTCTCATTAGGGAGGTGTGGTGGAAGCACAAAGTAGGGCTCTACAGCTCTCGAAGCTCCCCCTGGCAGCATCCCCAGATCCCAACAGGGCTGAACCAACCAATACTAAGTCCATTATAACCTTGTGGGACTTGGAGGGGCCGTTGCACCCAAAGGAAGGTGCTGCCAAATAGCAATTCGGGGGAGATAGCACCCTACTCCTAAAGTGTGTTTTAACAGAGGACTACTGTCTTTGCTTCTTTTGATTTTTGGAGTCCCCTGTAAATACTGTAGATAATCATGATTTCTGATTCTGTCCTTATTTCATTTTTCTTATGTGTCATTGTTAAAGGACTGTGTATTAAAGCCCTCATAAATTATTTTAAATTGCACTGTTGTTTTTGCGCAGTATCTTGACTGTGTCTCATTCTCCCCCTTTGATCCGACCGACTTTTTTCAAATAAATTAACCGCTGACTCAAAAGTGGGGTACAGTTATAACTCCCCAGGTGAACCCATTTCAGTTTTGGTAAACTATTCATTTTTTTTCTCCATTCTTCAGACATTCCAATAATCTGATTCAGTTGCAACACGAAAAGCCTGTTCATTTTCCCAGTCTGAAGGAAGAATGTTTAAACAGACGTGAGGGCTTTGCCAAACATGCATCTTAGAGAGCCCTTGTTTGTAGTTAATTTAAATTGGAGTTTAAGCACTATGACGAGGATTTTCAATTTTTATTTTGCTGTTAATGTGGATAAAATTCCAGAATTCTTGCAGCTGGACGTAACTTAATTACAGCGCAGTACTGAACATAAAAATAAGTTTACCTAAGTTTCTGAGTTTACACAAATTTCTAAGCTTGATTGCTACATTGCTCAGGATTGTTTCCAAGGCTTTGCTCACATTGTGTGCATAGCCCAATTATATGTTAGAATGTTTCACAAGTGAAAATTACTAAAAGCAAGTATGGAAGATACAAATCTTTGCAAAGAAAGTGTCTACCATCTCAGTTAGATTTAACAGTTTGTGCAGAAGAAAGCAGTTTCATGTTTATGAGTAGGACAATGTCCGAGAAAAACTGCTTTTTACTTTAAAACCTCTTATACCCTGAATGACTGGGTATGCTGCCAAGCAGCCTTGTAAAAATCATTTGCTGCATCATACACATGAGCTATGCCACACACAGACACAAACAATATGTTGATCTCGACTTCACAATTCAAGTAATAAAACTGTTACAATATTGACGGTTGACCTTTAATTTGGTATAAACTCATGAGTGTAACATTTCATAAAATGTCATAAAAATATTTTTAAAAACCCTAATAGTTATCTTGTATAGTGAATGTGTTGTACATCAACCAGTAGAATTTAACCAATGTGATGAACCTTCCCACTGAACGAGCACACACAAGCTAGAGACTGAAAACTGGAAGCACCATTACAACACTCACATTATTCCTCACAAAACACCAGCAAAATGCTAAAAATGGCACATTAGTATTTACAGTAGTCTGTCCTAATCAAAACAAGTCCAAACACAACATTATACAATACTCCAATTGTGAGATACCTTTCAAGTAATATGCAACGACAGGCTGCCTTTGGCTAGTATCAGGTTACCTTTCCAGATCATCAGCTCTGACTGATTAGGTCACACACACAAAACCTTTATACCAATGGACAGTCGAGAGTCTGATGTTCCCAATACTATGTAGATCTCCATATGTGGATCTAAGGAGCCCCCCAGGTAGCCATGCCTATAGAAATTTAAAGAGTGACATAACAAATGGGACAACATTTTGAAAGGAGCAGCAGATAGTATGAGGCAAACGTAAGAAGTATCACAGAGCACTGGAAGCCACAAAATTGTTTTTTACATATTTTGTTTGGAGAAATGGCTTCAAGAAGACCAAAATGGTACAGTTTGGATATGTTTTGGATAAAAAAATGAGACCCATAGTGCCAAGTGCTTTTAAATATTTCTTTGTGTTATTAATATAAAACTTTATACAGTGTGAAAGGATCAGACTCGACACACTTAAAAAGGTTTGGGGCAACCACCCATATATTATCCTTATCCATTATCCATTACTATCCCAATGGGTTTGGAAGTGAGACAGTAGTGTTTTTGAAGGAGTCCAAACAACAAGTGATCATTAGTGGTTAAGATGGCGGCTTTAAATGCCAATACCGGAAATAATGTGAGGGAACCGGAAGTGGTCTCCTTCTGGCATGATGTTCTTCCAGGCACCAAAACTAGAAGTAACATTCTTCTACACCAGAAGAAACGTCTTTAGGGATGAGTCAGACAGATTTCCCCGTGATTTGTCTGTAGAGGTAACAGAAGAAGGTTTAGTGCACCCTTCCACCCCCTGGTCTGCTGTGGAATTACCCTCACTTGGTCCATACAGCTTCCTCCTACTCGCATGTGTATGACAACAGGTACAGTTAACATGACTGAGAACACATCAGAAGTGAAATAACTGATCCTTCACCACTGGTACATGAGATATACTATATCGCAAAACAGTGATTTGTAAAAATTACATCTGAGCGTGGCGGCACGGTGGCTCAGTGGTAGCGCTGCTGCCTCGCTGTTAGGAGACCTGGGTTCGCTTCCTGGGTCCTCCCTGTGTGGAGTTTGTATGTTCTTCCCGTGTCTGCATGGCTTTCCTCTGGGCGCTCCGGTTTCCTCCCACAGTCCAAAGACATGCAGGTTAGGGGGATTGTGATTCTTAATTGGCCCTAGTGTGTACGTTTGTGTGTGTCCTGCAGTGGGTTGGCACCCTGCCGGGGATTGGTTCCTGCCTTGTGCCCTGTGTTGGCTGGGATTGGCTCCAGCAGACCCCCATGACCCTGTGTTCGGATTCAGTGGGTTGGAAAATGGATGGATGGACATCTAAGCGCCGAGTTCTTCTTTACTTTAGCAGCAGTTTCTAAGTTGATAAATGTTTAAATTTTGTTAGAGACACCCATTCTCACACATTGTAAAAGTTACCTGTCAGGTTCTGGTGAAAGATTGATTGTACTGCCTTTATTTTTTGTATAATATTTTTGTATAATAAAGATTTATTTTGGTGTATACTTTTGGCAGAAATTGCTGAAAAATGCCATCAGGGTATAAGAGGTTTGCTTTTGAATAACTTCTAAAAATATGCCATTTCTTCTCATTTAACGTGTATCATTTATACATGTTTGCTATTTTGCACATGTAAATAGTTAACACAAAAGACAAAGAAAGGAAAAACAAGAACAAAAAGACATCCCAGTAAGGATGCCCAGCTAAGTACTGACACAGAGGTGGTCAACTGCTTAATTTCCTCCTTCCACCTTCACATTGTGACCCGCTCAAATCCTTCATTGTGTGTATGCAGAGCTGAGACTTAGGTGCTACAAAGTCAAATGGGAATAAGAGCAGGGATCATTTATATCTGCGTTCCTGGAATCTTGAACTTTAAAAAGACCCTTGCTGATAAACCTAATTAGGCAAGTGGATACATTAATCAGAAGTATTAATATGTTAAGCAAGTCTCAGTACAGACCAGACTGGAGATCAGCAAATCCCATTCCAGCATTGGTGGGGGGAGTGGGGAGGGTTATTTTGGGCAAGAATGATTTTTTCCGTAAGTAACCAATAATCTTTTTAACAATCGGCTTTGGACTGAATGGATACCTTATTATGATTATACCTGGATGGCTGCTGGGGTCACACTCTTTTATAATGCAGTCCCTGTTTTTATTTTATGTATTTGCAGATTTTCTCTTTGTAAATATAATATCTACAGTCTTCAGGATTTATCAGTTTCAGTGCACGTCATACTGTATATTGGATAGATTCTATATGACAATTAATCTAGCTATGTTCCCTGTTGAAGATAGGAAATGGAATAAGTTTAAAGATATTTGATATCTCTTGCCCTATGTATTCCTTCAGTTCCTTTCCTCTGTATTCTTTGGTGTCAGAACATATCTTGACCATTGCTTTCTCTTTGAGCAAGTTCCCATAAAGCCTGCTTCTCAGATTCTGTCATTCTGAGGTAACTGCTCACCTCCTGTCTGCTTTTATAATTCCCATCTTTGAGGGCAACTGACAGAATGGCTCTTACACCTTTACTCCCCCTCCTCATGTATCTCACACTCACCCATGTAAGAGGTCCACAGAAGCATGTCACCATCTTAAATAATCATGGGACAATCATGTCTCACGGCGCATCAGTGCCCTATCACATGTTTGTCAACAACAACTTGAGGACAGATAGTGTCTCAACATGGATTTGCAAATAATAATAAAAAGTAAAAAAAAAAAAAACATGACTCGTCACTTCCCAAATACAACAAATGTGACATCACAAAAGCTGTACCACAGATTCAAGGCAATTTAAAGCTGGTTTGACTTTGTGTTGAATGAGTGGTTGCTAATGGAGTCCTGAATAAGGCACATTACCTGCATTGTGAGGGAATGTCAGTTACGGCACTAGGACCATGTGGCCTGATTCCCAGATGGTGATCTGGCTCGCAGGATCCTCATTGTTGAGGGCCCTAGCAGCTGCATCAGGTCAAGGGGACACCCACGTAACACCTGGCTGCAGCAGATAAAGGGTCATTTCCTGAGGGTGGGAGTGGAGCTTGTGTTTGGCAGGGGGGTGCCAACCACGATCCCGAGCTGTGTCATTGAGTGGTGGGTGCGGCCTAGTGTTATACCAGTGCATGCTTCCCAACCTGACCTGACCTGACCTGACTTACTTTGGCTGCATTTTAGATATTTGAGGCATATCTCTGCCGTCATGCTCTATGTGATTTTCTTTTCTGCCATCCATTCATGGTCTGGGCACTGGGTGCTAGAAGCTCCAGGCAATCTGTTGGAACCATGCATGCCAGTCTATCCCAGAGGTACCCTCACATTTAGAGCTACACCTGGGTAATTTAGAGCCACCAGACAAACATACACATCTTTTGAATTTGTGTTAGCAGGATCTTCCAAACCTTGGGTTGGAGCCCAGATCCCCAGAGTGCCAACCACGGCACCTCACACTGTCCAAACAATTAATAAAAAAATCAAAGATATGTTGTAGGATCACCAGTTCAATTTCTCTAGATATCTTAACTACCTTTCACGGAGGGCAGCAGTTGAACCCTCTCTGCTAACCTGTGTGTTCCTCTGTGCTTCATATAGCTACACAGAAAACTACATAAAAAGAAAATGTTCATGAAATTGCTTTCAGCATTTTCTTCCTTTGATGTAAGGACTCCTAAATGGTATTTTAGAAGACTCCCCATAATCATTAATGTTTATGCGAAGTTCATTAATTATCCTACATTAAATTACTAATGAGGCTAATGTCAACTTAAATTAAACAAAACAAAAAAAAGCCCATGTTTATCTTTATTGAAATGGGTTATTTTCATGTTCCTCACGTCACACACTTGTGCTTGTCTCTTTCGAATATGAAGCTGGTTTATAAGGGGGAAAAAAAGGATTAGATGATTAGTGCTCATTTGAGTTCATCTTTGGCAGCAGAGAGTGTTATTAAATTCTACCCAGTGAGTACATCTGTTTGTCGCGCTCTTTCACTGGGATCAGTGGCATCAATGGGAAGTGCACGCCCAGAAGGATTATTGCATTTTAGTAAAAAGATCAAAACTCCTCAGTAACATTCAAGTCCTAATCCGTTTACACAAACCAGAGTGATTACAGGCAATTATTCAATTTGTGGAGATTTTGTAAAACTGCAGCTTCAGTGTATGCATGAGAATAACGGATCTGTGAGCACGACAGGATGGATTAAAGAGAGCCAAGGGGCTGGGCCCAAGGACTGAGCAGAAACTGAAGGCTTTGAAAGAGTATACTTTATTCCTTTTTAATATGCCTGTGACTCAGCTACTGATCACAGAAAAGGAAGATGCAGTGCTGCCTGCAGTTTAGGTTTGATGTGTCCAGCAGAGTTTCATCATTTCCAGCTTGACCTTTGGTAGCAAGCATATCTGATAACAGGTCCATATAAAAAATGAAAGACTATCCCAGACCTACTTTGGCACATTTCACTTCTTTTTGCAGTGGCCACACTGGTGAGTCAATTTATGTTTGGTCACAGGAGTTCAAAGACACTAATCCATCTATCTGTTCAAACATTATGAATCTCAGCTTATCCATGTTACGGCTACGAAGGTGTTTGTCTTTTGAGGCAGCTCTGAATGCAAGGCAGGAACCAACTTTAAACACGAGACCAAATCAAAAACACCCATCAAAGAAAACCACCTCAAACCAGGGCTTATTATTAAATTGGCTCCATACTGGTACAACTAGTCCATCTTTAGATAGATAGATAGATAGATAGATAGATAGATAGATAGATAGATAGATAGATCAAACGAATGAACAAATGAATGAACAAACGAACAAAAGTCCTAAAAGTAGATAAAGAGAAACCAGTTAAACAAATTAGACAAAAATATTATACTTGGTTATTTATTTATTAAGGAAAATGATCAAATATTACATATTTGTGAGTGGCAAAATTATGTGAACCTTTGCTTTCAGTATCTGGTGTGACCCCCCCTTTGCAGCAGTAACTGCAATTAAACGTTTCCGGTAACTTTTGATCATTCCTGCACGCTGGCTTGGAGGAATTTTAGCCCATTCCTCCGTACAGAACAGCTTCAACTCTGGGATGTTGGTGGGTTTCCTCACATTAACCGCTAGTTTAAGATCCTTCCGCAACATTTCGATTGGATTAAGGTCAGGACTTTGACTTGGCCATTCCAAAACATTAACTTTATTCTTCTTTAACCATTCTTTGATAGAACGACTTGTGTGCTTAGGGTCGTTGTCTTGCTGCATGATCCACCTTCTCTTGAGATTCACTTCATGGACAGATGTCCTGACATTTTCCTTTAGAATTCTCTGATATAATTCAGAAATCATTGTTCCATCAATGAAGGCAAGACGTCCTGTCCCAGATGCAGCGAAACAGGCCCAAACCATGATACTACCACCACCATGTTTCACAGATGGGATAAGGTTCTTATGCTAGAATGCAGTGTTTTACTTTCTCCAAACATAGTTCTATTTTGGTCTTATCCATCCACAAAACATTCCTCCAATAGCCTTCTGGTTTGTCCACATGATCTTTAGCAAACTGCAGACGAGCAGCAATGCTTTTTTTGGAGAGCAGTGGCTTTCACCTTACAACCCCGCCATGCACACCATTGTTGTTCAGTGTTCTCCTGATAGTGGACTCATGAACATGAACATTAGCCAATGTGAGAAAGGCCTCCAGTTGCTTAGAAGTTACCCTGGGGTCCTTTGTGACCTCGCTGACTATTACACGCCTTGCTCTTGGAGTGATCTTTGTTGGTTGACCACTCCTGGGGAGGGTAACAATGGTCTGTTGTTGTTGTTGTCATGAATTTCCTCCATTTGTACACAGTCTGTCTGACTGTGGATTGGTGGAGTCCAAACTCTTTAGAGATGGCTTTCTAACCTTTTTCAGACTGATGAGCATCAACAAATCTTTTTCTGAGGTCCTCAGAAATCTCCTTTGTTTGTGCCATGATACACTTCCACAAACATGTGTTGTGAAGAGCAGACTTTGATAGATCCCTGTCCTTTAAATAACACAGGGTGCCCACTCACACCTGATTGTCATCCCATTGATTAAAAACACCTGACTCAAATTTCACCTTCAAACTAACTGCTAATCCTAGAGGTTCACATATTTTTGCCACTCACAAATATTTAATATTCGATCATTTTCCTCAATAAATAAATGACCAAGTATAATATTTTAGTCTCATTTGTTTAACTGGTTTCTCTTTATCTTCTTCTTTTTAGGACTTGAGTGAAAATCTGATAATATTTTAGGTCATATTTATGCAGAAATATAGAAAATTCTAAAGAGTTCACAGACTTTCAAGCACAACTGTAAATAGGTAGAAAAGTAAATAAATAAATTAATATACACACTTTGGTGTGAAGACATACCAGAATGATTATAAAACAAGGAAATTAAAAAGAAAGAAAACCTCTGACCCATCAGTCATTGTCCCCGTGAGGCATTATACAGACGTAATGCTGTTAGTGTAAAGGACCCCCAGCAGCATTTCTTGAAACATGATTTGTTGTTTGAAAGTCATCAGTGTTATTGTGTCAGAGAGAGGATGTGCAGCATTGTTCATAATGACACTCAGTTTTATTTTAAGTCTGAGGCCCAGAGTGTGTCCCATAACTAAGCCTGCCCTTTTAATTAGCCTGTTGATTCACTGGACCTCTCTTGAAGTGATGTTATCATCCCAGCACATTACAGTGTAGAAAATCACAGCGGCTACCACAGAGTTCTAAAAGATATGAAGCATGTCACTTCCACATTAAACGAATGCTGTCTCCTTTGAAAAAGGAGCCTGCTCTGCCCTTTCTTATATAGTTCTTCTGTGTCCCAAGACCAGTCCAAATTATCATTGATGTTGACCTCCAAGTGCTTGTGAGAGTGGACCATGTCTACATCCACTCCTTGACTATATAAATAAAGAAATATTATTATTATTATTCATTACTATGAATGTCAATAACCAGTTTCTTAGTTTTGCTGATGTTTAGTTGCACAAAATTCTCTTTGCATCAAGAAACAACATTCTCCACGTGACTCCTATACTCAAACTCATCCCCCTTATCAATGCACCCCATAAGTGCAGAATCATCAGAGAATTTCTGCAGGTGGCATGTCCTGGTGTTATATTTGTAGTCCGAGATGTTCAGAGTGAAGGAAAAAGGAGATAGGACTGTTCCTTTTGGTATAAATGCACACATCCCCCCAGGGTGGGAGTCAGCCCTCATTTGCTTGTTTGGGGCTCCAGTGTTGCTCACATTGTATCAGAAACACAGTCCTTGAGCCTCACATACTCTGGTGTGCCTGACAGATAGTCCATTATCTGGGACACCACAGGCTCATCCACCTGCATATTTCTGACTTTAAAACCCTTTAACAGGGATGGCTGGATGATACTGAAGCCACTGGAGAAATCAAAAAACATAACCCGCACTGTGCTGCCAGCTTTGTCCAGGTGAGAATAAGCCTTGCAAATACAACCATTATGTTTTTTTTTAGATGGATGATCTTTTGCTTCCATTCATTGTACAGTATAACTAATCTCAGCCTTCCACTTTCTCCATTCCTGTCTGACTCCCATATCTTCTCTTATTTCTCTGTTTGTAAAACAACATAATGAAGCAGGTACATCAGTTTGGAGGTGTTTTTTTATTATTTTTTATAGCACCCAACATTCAATTTAATTTACCTGTTTTTTCCCTTACTGCCTGCATTATGCCTAGTTTTTGATCATTATTCTTTTACTTAAGCCATCCATCACTTTGTTTCCACATTTTACTACTAAAACAAATTGTCTTTAAATCAAGTTTCCATAGCAAAGGATTGATTGGTGTTTTAGGACAGAGAATAACGGACCTAGAAATAAAACATGCAGTACTTTAGTTTGGAATAAATACCAAGGCAGATGGCACGGTGAAATAAGGCTCTGAGAGACAGAGAACTGAGATGGTGCTATGCCAGGGATTATGCCCGCCAGGTCACTGCCAAGAACTGTTCTTGTTTCCTGTTTTAGAATACTTGCATTGGATCCTGGAATGATGCCCCGTACACCTACTGCAGTGTACAGAAACTGTGCTGTGTGAATGATAAATCAGTGTCCTGCATTCTGATTTATAAATGCCTTAGAACCTTGAGGAGCACTGATAGCATTTTAGTTTAACGTGCAAGGTTTTTGTGTAATTGTCGTCACACCTTTGTACACTTCTTTCTTGTATCAATGGTAATGATTATGCTGTAAGCCAAACTGTTACATATGGCAGGCCAGATCTTGTATTCTTTATCTCTTACTAATTTCTTGTTCCCATTTATGAGCAATCCAGTGAACAGACAGTGATTTATTTTGCTGGCAGTAGAGAGGACACTGAGGGCCCATAGGTGGCCGGACGATTATCTTTCCTTGTCATAACTGGTTAAGCATTCATTTGGAAGCTGTCTTCCTGGTCTGGCTGTTTTTCCTTCAGATCATCTCAAAGTGACTTTTTTCTTTTTCAGAATAATCTTATTCAAATTATTTTATCTTAATCTTAATTAAGATAATATCTTAAAATCTTAACTAAGATAACATTTTTTATAATATTCATATCTCCTGAAATTTATAGTGTTTCTCTTTACTTTGTGGGTGGTGGCTCTGAGGCTAAGGATCTGCACTGGCAATCGGAAGGTTCGAATCCCATAAAAAATGCCATAAAGGTTCTCTGCTCTGTTGGGCCTTTGAGCTCAGTCCTGGGTATGACGTTAATCTGCATCCAGTCCTGCATGTAGGCCCTCCAACCTGCAGGGAAAAACCTAGGGGTTGGTGGCAGAATTGGCACTCCAACCACCATAAAAAAAAAACCTCACACTGGTCCACTCCATCTGAACTAGTGTGGTGCTGAGGTGTCACCCGTTACATGGCTGCACTCGGGTCCTAATATGGATTCTGAGTTGGTTTGTTGTGTGGTGGGTGCGGCAATGCGCTGTATCAATGTGTGCTCCTAACCTCTCTCTCTCTCTTTACTAAATTAAATCATCTCTTCATCCGTCCATTCATTTTGTAAGCCTTTATGTTATATAGCTACCCTCTTAGTTTCCACAGTGCATGAATTTTGAATTCATATTTTTATTTATTTTTTTTTTTGCCTTATGACTTTTTTATTTTTGACATTTTTAGAAGACAGTTTAAAATGTGACTGAAATGTCACACTTTGTCACAGGCTATTCAACCCAGGTCTTATTTATAATCAGATAAAGGTCAAAGAAGTAGAGATACAGAAACATTATAAAAGGAAAAACATGCTGCGTCTTCTCGGTCTGTCTGCCTGTCTGTCTGTCTTTCTATATATATATGTACATATAAACTGCTCAAAAAAATTAAAGGAGCACTTTTTAATCAGAGTATAGCATCAAGTCAATGAAACTTCTGGGCTATTGATCGGTCAATTAAGTAGCAGAGGGGGTTTTTAATCAGTTTCAGCAGCTTTGGTGTTAATGAAATTAACAACAGGTGCACTAGAGGGGCAACAATGAGACGACCCCCAAAACAGGAATGGTTTAACAGGTGGAGGCCACTGACATTTTTCCCTCCTCATCTTTTCTGACTGTTTTTTCACTAGTTTTGCACTTGTCTATAGTCAGTGTCACTACTGGTAGCATGAGGCGATGCCTGGACCCTACAGAGGTTGCACAGATAGTCCAGCTTATCCAGGACAGCACATTAATATGTGCCTTTGCTAGAAGGTTTGCTGTGTCTCCCAGCACAGTCTCAAGGGCCTGAAGGAGATTCCAGGAGACAGGCAGTTACTCTAGGAGAGCTGAACAGGGCCGTAGAAGGTCCTTAACCCATCAGTAGGACCAGTATCTGCTCCTTTGGGCAAGCAGGAACAGGATGAGAACTGCCAGAGCCATACAAAATGACCTCCAGCAGGCCACTGGTGTGAATGTCTCTGGCCAAACAATCAAAAACAGACTTCATGAGGATGGCCTGAGGGCCCAACGTCCTCTTGTGGGCTCTGTGCTCACTGCCTGGCACTGTGGAGCTTGATAGGCATTTGCCATAGAATTCATCAGAATTGGCAGGTCCACCAACCGCAGGGCACAAACACAGGACAATTTAGGATCGCCAATGCACCTAACCTGTATGTCTTTGGACTGTGGGAGGAAACGGGAGCACCCGAAGTAAACCCATGCAGATATGGGGAGAACATGCAAACTCCATGCAGGGAAGGGCCCGGGATCCGAACCTAGGTGTCCTTAATGCGAAGAAGCAGCGCTACCACTGCGCCACCATGCCGCCCTCACTGCTGGCTTTACAAGTCAAAAAATTATTTCAATGAAGACCATTGTCTGTAGTCAAGGGGGCTCAATTGATTATATAGTAGTATAAATGCACCTCTTCTAGAAGGTCCAACTTCTGGTGGGTCAGTATTGAGGCCTAACCTACACAATAAAGACCACAGAACACTCTGTAGATTGAAAAACACAAGTCAGAGGATGGAAAAAGAAAATATGCACGTCACTGAATATCCCTTGGGGTCCAGATAAAAATAAACAAAAAGAGTATGGCACAGCTGTACAGTAAACTTGCATGAAGCAGGCTATTCTCAAAAACTGAGTTATCATGAAAGAGAGAGACTATTGAGAGAAACCAGTGAGAACTCTTAAGGAGTTCAAAGCTACAGTGGCTGAGATTAAAGTTGTAGCTTTATTGCAAACTGGCAAAGAGAAAGCCACTGTTAGATAAAAAATGCACATGACATCTTAAATGGAGTTTGCCAGAAAGCACATTAGAAACTCTGAAGTCAGCTGGAGAAGGTTATTTGGTCGGATGGAACTAAAATTGAGCTTTTTGCCTTTTAGACTAAAGGCCATGTTTGGTGTAAGCCAAACACTGCCCAATATTAGAAACACACCATGCAATCAGATGTTTTCTCTTTTATATTTGTAATAAATTCAGATCACTTTGCAGAGATCCTTTTGAAATTAAAGAGTCTTTTTCTGTTCACCAGTGTCAAAAAAGCCAAATGAAATCCATGGTGATTCAATGTTGTCTAAAAATAAAATATACACATGGTCTGAATAATGAGAAAAGCTCTCCAGGGATCATTCAGCCAGGGGATGCATCAATGATCTCACTGACGTGTTTTGGGACCAAAATTTGTCTCTTCTTCAGGGTATAGTGGTAATAAAAGCAAAATCTTTTTAGAAGAAATGTGAATCAGTAAATTACAAAGAAAATACTAAACATTAAACATGAACTTATTGAATACACAAAATCAAAAAACAACGGAAATCAGTGGATCACATCAGCATCCTTTAATACAAAATGTGAAGCTCACAGATGGAGACTCAACCAAAATCTCATCAAGGATAAGAATATGGATATTGGTTCATGAGTGATCTATGCTTTATATATATATATATATATATATATATATATATATATATATATATATATATATATATATAAGCACATGTATTTTCTTCTCACTTGTGGTAAACGCTTAACCCGTTTCTCAAATGCATAACACAGTCCAAATAGCACAAGCACACAATACACAAATCCTTTTTCCATCCCCTTCTGTTTCTCTTTTCTCCTTCACTCCTCCCGGCAAGCTTTGACTCCCTCCTCCCAACTCTGGCTCCCAGAGTAGTGGCTGCTGGCTGCTTTTATAATGTTCCTGGAAGTGCTCCAGTTTCTTGATGACCTGTTTTCGCCAGCAGTTCCGGGTGTGGCGGAAGAGATGCTCTGTAGGGCTGAGCAGTAGCTACAGTACCCATTGGCAGCATCCACAGATCCCAACAGGGCTCCATCAAACTCCAACTCTCATGAAGCCTTGCGAGAGTCCTAGGCACCGTTGCTGCCATCTAGCGCTCTGAGGGAGGTAACGCTTTGGATAGGCTGGCTCCCCCAGTCCTCCCAGCATGGAGGCGTCGTGGCTGGTCAAGGCGCCGGTCATCCGCCACTATATATATATATATATATATATTGTCAGGGATGCCAGGGGCAACGACCCGGCCGGGATGCCGTGAGGGACCGGAAGAGGGTCAAAGCCCACCCTGGATCAGGTGGGGGCTGCCTTCCTGGTTGCTCTGGGGGCCACGGGTACAGGGCATGGAAGCTCCACCCTGTAGGGGCCCGTGGTCACCGCCAGGAGGTGCCCCAATGCCTTGGGGACCTGTTACCCCAGCACTTCCGACACACCAGGAAGTGCTGGGGGGAAGATTTAGGACGGCACCCGTAGAGCTGCCGGGAGGACAGCTGGCACTTCCGCCACGCTGGGCGTGGCCAAGGGAGGAATGCCGGGAACACCTGGGGCTCATCCGGGAACTGGATTAAAGGGGCCGTCTCCCTTCATTCGAAGCTAGAGTCGGGTGGAAGAAGGACAAGGCAAGAAAGAAAAGTGGAGTGGAGGCGGCCCGAGAAGAAGGCATTTGTGGCCAGGACTGTGATTGTTGGGGTTTGTGCACTTTATTCTGGGTCTGAGTGACCAAATGAATTGTAAATAGTGTATATAATAAACGTGTGGTGGTGAAAAACTGCCTGTCTGTGTCCAGGTTGGCTCCACAATATATATATATATATATATATATATATATATATATATATACATACACACACACACATACTGTATATATGGTCAGTGTATGGGGGGAGGTAATGAGGTGGGGGTTTGGAGGAGTATTCGGCCAGAGAACTGGCTGAATCTTGGCTATCAAACGAAAACGCCATTAACAGACATTTGGACATAAACCCAGCATATGCAAACTTAATAAGAACATGTTCATAATAAATAAAACTTTACAACCAATACTCCTCCCAAACTCTACCTCATTACACACACATTCCCCCCATACACTGACCTACTACCACCTAATTTTGCTATATATTTCCTTTGATTCTTGTAAGTCTAAGCATTATCCTCTGATGACGGCTCCTGGAAGGGGCTGAAAGCTCAGTAATAAAAAATACTTTATGATACATGATTCATCTTCTCCCTTTGTGGATCTCCAACTGCAAATATATACATACATACATACATATATATATATATATATATATACATATATATCTTCTTCTCCTTCTTTTGGCTGCTCCCATTAGGGGTTGCCACAGCGGATCATCTTGTACCATATCTTCCTGTCCTCTACATCTTGCTCTGTTACACCCACCACCTGCATGGCCTCTCTCACCACATCCATAAACCCCCTTTTAGCCATATATATATTGTCATGCTTGGGTCACAGATTTGCACAGAGACACAGGTGGTTGTAGAAAACAGGAATTTTATTCAAACACTGCAAACAAACATTTGTTTCTTTTTCAAAAGCTTAAACGTGCTCCATGACAAGTCAGAGATGACAGTTCCGCGAGAAGCAGAGAATGTCAGAGAGAGAGAGAGAGAGAGAGAGAGAGAGAGAGAGAAAAGCAAATAATCAATTCCAAAACTGACAGGCGCTGCACAAGGCTTTTAAGTTATTGGAGTATCGCGCGAGGCTTGTATTACGCGTTATAGCGCAAATAAGAAGGTAAGGAGTAATGTGAGGGTAGTCTGTGTTTCAGGGGTTGGGGTTTTCCCAGGGGCGTCTGTATCTTCTTGGGGTGCGATTAGCCCTCCAGCTCACAATATATTGACCACAAGGGGGTGCCAGAAAGACCCAAACTACAGATACAGCAATACAGCACACAGTTTTTGAAGAAAATAAAGGATTTCATTTTACAAGGCACTTCTCCAGTAATCAGCCACAATAATACAACATACACAGTAACAACCAAATATTACAGTATGTATTAATTTTCAGTAAAATCTCTGCTTACTGGATGTTGTTCTGTGATTCTGGTCATAACTGGTGAACATAATATTTCGGACATAGGCAACACTTTAACTTTTTGTTGCGTGGTTTTTTTTTTTTGCATTTTGGGTAGTTTTGTTGAAATGTAATCATGACATACTTCTGCACAGTTTAATCCATAATTAGTGTTTATATACTGGGCTTGACTGAAAAGAAGTGACTATGATATACTCTAAGCAAACATTTGGTTACCTTTCTGTTTGCTTCATTAATATTTTTTAAGACTTCAGCACTTAAAAGGTTATATTATTATGGATTTATTTCCCAATGACCAGGATGGGCTGCTTGTAACATTGAATTTAGAATAGCTGGGTGGATAGATAATGTATATATTAAAATAATCAGAAGTTATCGCATTATGATTCTTTATTAACTCCAGCAGGTGGTGCACTGTTTTAGTCAGGGTCTCACATGTGTCAGTTGGTGTCTCTTCCAACAGCAGACACTCATTCAAATGCTAATTACCCAATGCCAAGTTATTTTAAATTAACTAACCTTAAGACGAATATGGTTGATTTCTGGAACACTTCAAGAAATACAAGTTAATTTTAAATTTAATATAATGATTATCAGAAGTTGGGCATAGTCTTTTCTTAAGCACAAAACAAATGTCTGTGAAGCACATCGGAGAACTCCATGTGCATTTTAAACGTGACCCCTACTTACTTTTGCAGAATGGAGGCACTTGAGCCTGAGCATTGATGAATATGTAAGTGGACCTGAGCACAGACCCCTGTGCCTCCTCACCCGCTCAAACACAGCGATTCTCCCCTTCATGTTAATGGGGTCTCATCTCCGGAGGAATTCTTTTTCAAGTGGCAAACCCGTTTGTGATGTCATGTGTGGGTCTTATAAAGGAAGGGAGGAAGAAGTGCATGCGCTAATGGAAGATGCCAGCCAAAAGAGTCAGAAGGCTTATCACTGATGATTCAGAGAAAGGTGTGACTTGCCAGCAATATCTGCAAGCCTGCAAATAAGCACTCATTAATGGAAAATTCTGCTCACAAAAGAATTAATTGCAATCAGCAGATGCATTAAAGATATCTTGGGAATTTTGCCAGGAACACAGATTTAATTATTTTGCAGATGTTTGCATTTAGGGCCTCAGGCTAATGGATGGTAAACCATTCTCTAAAGGCAAAATGTTATTGTTTGCTAAAGCATCTAATGACATCATTAAAATACTGTTTGGCTTGTTTGACATGTCTTGTTAAAAATTCAAGTGGCAGAGAGCACTCATCGCATTCAGGATTGAATTAGGTGGTGGTGATGCAATTGTGCAGTCTTTAGTAATGTTTAATTCCCGAGTTCTTGACTGCTAAGGGTTATAAGCTTTTAAACTGTGGCGAGTGGTATTGCCTAGTGGCTGCAAGTGGTAGACTGGACCTCACAAGGTCATCAGTGACCCTACTCTATTTGCATAAATATGAAGGCATTGCACTATACTTGACTAGCACAGTTTCTGGGGGTCTTATTCACTGTGGAGCACTGCTATGTAAAATGTCATTTGACTAGCGATTGCTAACGATTTCACCTCAGGAAATACATGTGAATAAATATGGAAATAGTTAAGAATCAAAGACAAGAAAAGGGATAAATGGCCATGCACAATTTCTGTCTGATACTGTAAGCACTTTTCCTTGTCTCAAATGCAGAAGTCGAAATTCTAGAAAGGGAATTAGAAGATGTGTGCAGTGGTTTAGTCCTTCAAAGCCTTTATCCCCCTGTAGTAACAGATAAAAGTATACTCATTGAATTTGTCTCCCTCTCAAAGGTAAAGTATCTTTACCTGGTTTCTTTTATACTAGAAATTAAAAGAAGTGAAGTACAAGCTGTGTTTGTTTCCCAGGGAGCCAGAGGAAGTGCTCTCACAGCAGGCGGTGGAGCGACATTTCTGCTGAAAGCTCATTTCGACACTTGAAGTTACAAAAGCCTGCCATCTCATCACAAGCAGTCTCCGGTGACATTCTTGGGAACTTACACTTGTTGACTTTTCATTACACTATGAGCATATCTGTATATGTATATATTCGATATGCATTCATTTACATTTATTTATTGAAGTATCTTTTTTTTGTCGGCCTTTTGTATAAAAGAAACAAATGGTGTGTTCTGGAGGCACAGTCACAGCATTTCGATAATACCAATATCTGCTTTTCCTAATAATGTTTAGGAAGGCGACAAGCTGAGAATATATACATAAGAACAGAAGAAATTTGACAAATGAGAGGAGTCCATTCAGTCAATCAAGCCTGTTTGTTCAGCTAATAGCTAAGCTGTCCCAATATCTCATTCAGATTCTTCTTAGAGGCTGTCAAGGTTTCTGCTTAAACTACATGTCTCAGTGGTTTGTTCCAGAGTCACCTAACTCTTTGTGTAAAGAAGTGCTTCCTGGCTTCAGTTTTAATACTTTTTAATACTTTCCACTGATGTCCTTGAGTATGTGATTCGCCCTTAAGATGAACATATGATGCTGGATGTACTTTATCAATGCCATTGAGGATTATGATTACCTGGATTAGGTCCCCACACAGTCAAGACTGAACAAGTTTGATTGTCTGAGTCTGTCAGAGTAGGACATGCCCTTAAGTCCTGGATGCTCCTGGTTGCTTTCCTCTGCACAGCTTCAAGTGCTGCTATGTATGTCATTCTTGTACTGGGGTGACCAGAACTGCACACAGGACTCCAGATGAGTATAAGTAGTATAACATCCCTTGATTTATATTTAACAATTTTTACTATACAATATTGTATTTGCCTTTTTAATTGCTTCTGCACATTGATTAGATGATGAAAGTGTTGTGTCAACATAAACCTCTAAATCCTTTTCAGAAGTTGCTTCAAGGCCATGACTTCCATCTTGTGTTTCCCACATGAAGAGCTTTGTACTTTTCTACATTAAACTGCATTTTCCAAGTGATCATCCAGTTCTGAAGCTCATCCACACCTTTCTGAATTCTTTTTGCAGTCTCCTCAATGTCTGCCATTGCTCTAGCTTTAGCATCATCTGCAAATTTCACAAGTTTTATTAACTACAATGGAAGGTATGTCATTAATGTTAATCAAAAAATTAACAATCCAATGATAGAACCCTGAGGGACTCCATTGATGACCTCACCCCACATGGAGCATTCTTCTCTTATCTGTACGCTTAAACAACTTGAGATCCAGTTTGTAGGTTACCTCTGATGCCTACAGCTTCTTGTTGTAAAATTTATTTTTGGTGTGTGGCTGAATCAAATGATTTTTGAAAGTCTAAGTAAGTTATCATGCACACTTTATTTTTCTTAGCTATTACAGTTGCTTGTTAAAAAAATCCAAAAAATTGGTTTGACAAGCTCTTCCACTCATAAACCCATGCCGGCTGTTATTGATCGTGTTATTTTAATATACTGTAGGTCTCATACAGATTGGTGTACCCAATTTCCTGCAACAGCATACCATTCTCCAGTGGAATTCCCATATACTCACAGGCTGACACAGTGATATTATCCCATCTGCAGACTTCTACTCAGTCCACCAATTCAGATGCATCAAGCACACAGGGGCATCTTAAATATTGTATATCATAGATGGATCCCCAAAGGTCAGGGGTGCTCCTGTTTTAATTAACCCAATATTTTATCCCAGGGTCCCATGGACTTGGGATCTATCCCTACTGTTCATCTCCAAACCTCCTTCACTGTCTCCTCTCAATTCAGAGAAACTTCTGTTCCACTGCAGGTTCCTTCCTTATTTCTAAAATGCGTATCCTAATCTTGGTGAACCTAGTAACCTTGTAGAGAAGTGTTGCCAGGTCTGTGGTTTTCTCACACAACTGGGCTATTTTTGATCAGTGTCTGTGGGGCAAAATTGGCTTCTGATAGCTGCATTTTTAAAAACAATGTGGTACTTTGGGCTATTTTTCAAATCCCTTCCTATGCCTTATAAACATTTTCTTCCTCTTTCAGGTACCCCTCCCCTTCTCTTCACACCTGTATACATACCTTATTCTTCTAAAATCTCCATGCTTGCCTGGTCTTTGTTTGAATTGGATTGTACCAAATCCACCATTGTCAACATTGAAACCCACTTTCTGTTATGTCACTTAGTCAATGTCAGGTATTGGGCTAATTGTTTGTGCCACTGTGTAATTTTTGAGCTATCCTTGGGTTAAACAATTTTCAAGGACTAGGTAATCCTGTTGTTCAGGAACTTCATTTTGGCAATCTGTGTTCCTGACTGGAACTGCTTGTTTTAACTTATAAGTAAGCAGATCAGTCCAAAATGGATTACACAAACTTATCGAATGGTGCCTATCAAGAAATAATGAGAGGCCACACTGGGAAAGTATTTGACAACTAAGAAGGTGAAGTCTCACAGTTTTGTCTACAAAAAGAAACATCTGCATTTATCAAAAGAATTTTAGATAAAAGAATATAAGGTCTCAATAAAAAATGCACTAAAAGAGAAGGGAAGATCGAGTCTCATTTATTGGCAGGAAAAGAAAAGCAGGGCTCTCACAGAGGTGTCAACAGACCAAGTGATGAAGCTTTTTTAGAGAAGAGTGGAGAGTGAATGAGATGACAAGGCCTTATCCAGAAATGTTCTTTCATTTTTATATATCACCTTCAAATAAACAGTCAGTAGGTTCTTATTCCTTTTTAGTCACCTGACTGTTTTTTTGTTTGCTTCACCCTCATTCTGGCATGCACGTACTGTAAGCTCACCCACTCAGGTCTTAAATGCTCACTCCCATTCAAAGTCAGGATTTAGCTGAAGGACATCTTCAGGTATTTGTTTGTTTTTTGCCTTTACTGTAAAAAAATGAGTGCACAAAGAGAGTGGCACAGAGTGCTTGATTGACTAAATTTGTTGATCAGTGTTACTCTTAGTTGGATTTCTTCTTTATGATAAATAATGAGCACAAGCCACCCTTGTCTTTATTACCAGCCTAATCCTTAGTTAATGCTGATATGCTCTACTTTGGCTTGCCTGATATGGCTTCTGTATCATTTTCAGTACTCTGTTGTCTCATGTAATGATTTCTATTAAAGTCTATCATCCACAGGGTGGCTATAAAAGTTCAGCCACAGCAGGAACAGGCAGTATGCCAAATCAAAATTGGTGTCACAGAAACAAAACCAACAGGCAGAGAAAAAGAAAGGCTGCTCTAAGCAAAAGCATATGGCAAAGCAAATCATCCATCCATTCACCAGAGCTGTAAAGACAAATGCTTGTGACAGCTTCTCCATGAACAGTAGAACCAAATTGCTCTTCTTCATTCTGAACCCTTTATCGTGCTGCTGCTGCTTATTGCTGACCACTCTGAGTGGAGTACAGGGCTGTTACTGCAAGTCTCTATCTATTTCTGTCTTATGATATATTTATTGATTCTCCCCGTGACATCCAGAGCACCTTTAGCTCTGTAATCAGTAAGTGCTGACATGTCGTGTCCTCTCTTTTGAGTCTTCCTATCTAATGTGTGACATGGGATACAATTTAATTCTCTACCCAAGATGTGCCCAGTCCTTCTGACATTCCAAGTTTCAAACCTTGCAATTGTCTTGAAGCAGAGACCATTCATCTGCAGGACAGCTCTCCTATTGGTGTGGCTTTTCCATGTCTAGTGTTTTTTTTTCTCTTGCTCTATTGATGATATATTTGCAGCTTAGGCTTCTGTAGCAGTAAAGTTTTTTACTGAGGGAGTAAAGTTTGCATAAGGGTTACTAGCCCAAGCTCAAGCCTTCTTCCTGCCATATGCAAAAGTTCGCTGATGACACTGCTATCGTAGGCTGCATCAGGAGTGGGCAGTAGGAGTAGTTTAGGAACCTAATCAAGGACTTTGTTAAATGGTGCGACTCAAACCACCTACAAATGAACACCAGCAAAACCAAGGAGCTGGTGGTGGATTTTAGGAGGACCAGGCCCCTCATGGACCCCGTGATCATCAGAGGTTACTGTGTGGAGAAGATGCAGACCTATAATTATCTGGGAGTACAGATGGATGATAAATTGGACTGGACTGCCAATACTGATGCTCTGTGCAAAGAGAGGACAGAGCTGACTGTAATTCCTTAGAAGGCTGGCATCCTTCAACCTCTGCAATAAGATGCTGCAGAGTTTCTATCAGATGGTTGTGGCGAGCACTCTCTTCTACACGGTGGTGTGCTGGGGAGGCAGCATAAAGAAGAGGGACGCCTCACGCCTGGACAAATTGGTGATGAAGGCAGGCTGTATTGTAGGCATGGAGCTGGACAGTTTGACATCTGTGGCAGAGCGACGGGTGCTGAGCAGGCTCCTGTCAATCATGGAGAATCCACTGCATCCACTGAACAGTATCATCTCCAGACACAGGAGCAGCTTCAGCAATAGACTGCTGTCCTGCTCCACTGACAGACTGAGGAGATAGGAGGAGATCTTCTTTTTCAGAATGGCTTGGGACCATCCTTGAGTAATTACTCTTTATGTTAGCACAATTAAAATGAGAACCCCCAAACAAGAGGATTGTGTGTGTTTAAGCTTTCCTATGCATGCAACAGATTTGAGCAAATTTTCCTGAAAAAATGTTTAATTGTCATTGTAATCTTTCTGACTAGCAGTCTATGCATCTAGCTATCCATGTCATAGTTCTGTAACCATTAAGCAAACATTATTTTATGTTGTGTAGCATTGCAGTTCTTTTTTTCATACATTTATCTTTTTCACATGAGACAAAGAAAATGAATAAAATTTGCAGGAAATTCATTTTTGAATTATTTCCTTAATAGTCACTGTGTACTGCTTGAGGCCCATTAATGTACACAGACAAACTAAGACTCACCTCTATGTTGTCTTACAGTAGTGCTGGTTTGCCAGCTGGTCCACTGCTTTGCTCTTGCTTGAAAGCTGTAGAGTACAATCTAACTGATTCCTTGCTAGTTTCACCGAAGAGCATACATCTTTTAAGTCTTTAAAATGCCATTGATGGTGCATATTGCAAATAGAGTCATGTAAGATGAAGATGCATTATTTGATTGAACAATATGTATCAGGTGTAATGGACAAAACAATGAACACTGAAGATAGTACAATCCTTTGTACTGCTATTTTACAGAAGCCATCATCTTTTCTTTTCTAATCTTGCCTGACATAATGAATCATGGCAGGCAGATCACAAGCTCAACAATGTTTACGAAAGCCTAAAATCAGATCAGTTGTCAAAATTCCAAACCTTCTCTAAATCTGTTGTTGTGGGTGCGCTGCTCCAATTTACTTTGAATATTTGCAGCTGGTGTGAAAGATGTTGAAATAAAAATTGTTACAGATTTCACAGAACCTTCAGTCTTAACATCTGCTGCAGTTCTTTTTCCAATATCTTTAAGAGCTGTAAAGCCTGTCACATTTTTTATTTGGGCGATTCAAACTGAGATACATCAAGAGTGCGTATTCTGCTTTGGTTGTGAACAGTGAAAAATGTTTTAATTTTTTCTTTCTGAAAAATGTAAATAATATTTGTGTGCAACAAGGAGTAATAGCTAATGGACCAGGTTCAAATGTGGGAAATACATTGTGGAAACATAGCTCTGCTTCCATTGCCACCTGTATTATCATGGTACTTCCCTCTACTTACCCTTTACCTAGGGGTAAGTGTACTCATCAGATTCATTACCAAGTTGGCCTACTGTCGCACTTTAAGATTATCACACACACACATAGATATACACATATACACAGACTCTAACCACAACAGTGCCCCATGAATGACACACATACAGCTGATTAACTTCTAGCACTTTAAACAACACAAGTGCCTTATGAATAACACAGCCTGTCACTCTTTCAGCACTTTAAGAGACGTACTTATTATCGGCATGAACATCATACAATGTTTTAAGGATATCTCAGACCTAAATATTTCTTTTGGTCTTCAAGAATACATTTAAATATACAAAGTCTCTGCATCCTTGAGGCTATTTATCAGCCAAGAATGCCTTACTTTACATACTGTTCCCTACTATTGGGTGGCGCTCTCACCCTCAGCCCTTAATAAACCTTGCAACACAGAAATAATAATGACAGACCTCCAGCTGCACCAAGTGCTCAAAGAAATCTACCTTATTACTTCAATCACTCTATAGACATTAAGACAAAGCAAAGAAAGTTAAAAGCAGTATGGTATTACAGAAATAATAACACCAGTAGAACAAAGAATAATAGAAAATAGGACTGATAGTAAAGTCTGGATATATATAGTCTTTAGAAAAAGCTTCTGAAAAAGTAAAGATGACAAGGATGAATGTCACAGACGGCTTGTGATCTAGCACTCGTAGTTGTTCATTAGATGCTTTTTCCGAAATAATAAAACTTTTGATGTTGCTTAGTACTTCTGCCATGTCTTCCTTTCCCAGGCTGTAAACCAATTTAGCAACTTGTTGTCCCAGATGTCCAGGTTAAAAACTAATCAATAGCCTGAGGCACCAGCATGTCTTTCTTTCTTTCTTGGAGCAGCTGAATTTAAATTGAGGTACAATCCGGAAGAGGATATGCTTTGATGTGTCCTGTATTAAGTTCATCGGTTATTGTCTTGAGCAAAATATAATGAAATTTCACAACAACATTTACAGATTTTGCACCCCACAACACCACCTCAAAGCTGCAATGGTGATAAATTAATCACAACAGCACAAATCAACCACAACACCCAAAATAAGTTTAAGCATAGCTTGTATTAAAGAATCTTTCTGCACAGTCCATAACAGGTTCTGAATATCATCAGGGTGTATGTTTCTGTACAGCAGGAGTAACAAACTCTGATGAGCTGCAGGGACTGGGAGGTTTCATTTCAGCCACTTTCTTCATTAGTGTCCAATTACTGTTAATGGAATAGACATCTTATGTGTTAATTTTAATTGGCTTGATTTTTAAGAGTCAGACTCCTTTCTTTTTGTTTTCTTTATAATTGGCAATCAAACAATAATGAGACACAAAGCAAGTCAAAACAACCAAGTAAAATGGTCCAGTTGGTACTTGTGTCTATCAGATAGCAATTGTTTCAACAAAATACAGTATATGAGAAGAAAGAAAGTTGAAGGTCTGAGAAGTATTGATCTGTTAGGTTCCCAAAGTATTTTGATGATGAAGAAAATCAACACTTTTGGAAATGTCTGGTGTGGCAGAATGAGAGCATCAACAAGCCGTAGAGATAAATAATGTGTTTATTAGAATCAAGAATCACCTCTTAATTAAGAAACAGCTTGAGTGAAAGTGGCTAGCACTTGATGGCCCCTGGTTATTTGTGGGCTCACTTTGCATCTCATTTTAGTTTGGCTGCTAATTAAGGAAAAAAGAAACAATTAAGTGGCCAGAGACTTAAAAAGCATGATAATTGAAATTAAGCCAAAAGATGTCTGTTCAGCTAACTTCAGTAAATGGTCAGTAATTTGAAAGTGGCTGGAACAAAAAACCTGCAGCCACTGTGGCCCTCCAGGATTTAAGTTTAACACACAGCTGTGGAGGTTAAGATACTTTCTCTAGTTTTGTTAGATGAAGTGCTCTTGCTGTGCAGATGCTAGAAATCTCTGCGAGAAATGAACTTTTTCAGTGAGTTTCTCCAAGAAATACTTTTTCAAAAACATATAAAACATATTGTGTATATGAAATTATAATATTTCCTTATCAGATTATGTATATAAGTGTAAATCTTTAGGAAAACACGGATCACAGGGCCACATTAAATGCTGATTGAGCTTCACTGCTGTTCATAGCATTATTGAATGATTGCTGTGGTTTTTATTATGTTCTGGTGGTTGTGGGTTTGCCTACTTAAGGCAGCTCCATTGTTCCTAGAGTCATTTCTTAACATTTTCTTAAGAGATTTTCCATAATTGTATTGGTTTGCTCCCTACATTGAAACTCTAAGGTGCTTTATTCTCCAGTTTCACATATGATGATGAGTCTTGGATCTACCAGCCTTGCTTTCAATTTCAGAATGGTTTAAACTGTAAAAGTATAAAATACTAGCTGTGCTACCTGTCTAAGATGGGCTGAAATCTAAATAATCATTAACATTTGCAGTGAACCGTGTAATGCATATGTCTCTGTAATGTACCACTTGGTATGGGATTCGAAAAAGCAGTGTTAATGCTTGTGATCTCCATCTGATGTAATGACAAATACAATGCATTTTATTAGTAAAATTGTTTGTGATGCTCCATGTTTTGGAATGATAGAAGTATAGCAATCAGATGGACACATAGGCATACACACAGACACTTATCCTTGTATTAAGGTGGATTGCTTTGTTTACAAACTTAGCAGAATTTATGATCACTTTGTCACAAGTGATGCATACTGGCTGCTTGTCAAATGGGACTAGGCTATGAACTCCCAGAGGTTTATTTTCTCTTTGCTTGGCAGTTTACTATTTTAAAATAAACTAGTACAATTTTCAAGTTTTATGCTAATTTGCTTTGCGATGACCTGCATAACCCTGAGTGGCAAACACCATTAAAAAGCATTACATAAAAATAAGTAGATTTGTCCTCATCCCTGCTTCTTATTCAAACTTCTTGCTACCTTACTTCACAGGTAAAGTCCTCCTCTTCATTCCTTTGTTCTCTTAAAATTAAACTCTGAAATGTTTCATGGAGGTAAATTGGAGAAATGGTTTAAAGAAGGGGTAGTTACTCAAAAAAAGTAATACATAACAGATTATGAATTACTTCACTCAAATTGTAACATGATTCCTTACTACTCATTACTTTCTGTAAAAAATATTCATGTTAAAAATAATTTTATTTTTACATTGCTTTCCAAACCCCTGCCAATACATACCAGTTAAAAAGTAATAGGATGACACCCAAATAACCAATAATTGTGAATGTGAATTAATTAGATATACAAGTAAATGGTGTGATTTATGTTAGCAAGTAGAGCATTTTAGTTCACAAAGAGAACAATAATAATAAAATAAAAATCTTAATAACTTTAAATATAATGGGCTTAACCACTTGAACACTTTCAAACATGACATTGGTAAACTGCAAAATTATTGCGCAGGTTCCTGCCTTCTAAAAGCCCTGGACCCCTTATTCAGGATTTCTCTTGTGACATCTTTTTCTGGTATGATAAGAAGTGCAGGCAAAGATGGATGTTCCATAGATAAATAAATAGCGTAAAAATCAAAAAGAACAGATAAAGTGTTGGGGCTACAAAGGACACCCCATTTAATGCCAGGGTGCAAAAAGTTAGTTATTGTTGAAAAAAATGTCATTTTGGAAAACATTACCAATCTGTTTGGCTCCCTTGAGCTAGTTCATGTCTTCTTAATGTAGAGCTTCATCTTCTTCAAAAGCAGGTCTCAAAATGTACAAGGATTTCTGGGAATGGGGTGATATATATACAGTATATGGCGGTCAGGCTAGAAGTGGGGCCTGCGCCACTAATCCAAAAGTGATGTTGATGATTGATAGATAGATAGATTGATTGATTGATTGATTTTAATTTTAGCATAGTAGGCAGGATAATAGATAGATAGATAGATAGATAGATAGATAGATAGATAGATAGTTTTTGTCAAGGATGTGATGGTATCTAGAGGGCAACAGTGCATCTCTGTTAACATGTTTTTGACAGGGAAGTATAAAGCAGGATACCAAACAGAGTTGGGGTAATGGAACTCTTAATTGAGTGAGTGTGACTCCTCCAAATTAGGTTCCATCTTTGTTCCTGCTAGAATAGGCTCTGACTCCTAGGAACTGTCAGCATGAAAAATGGCTCATACAGAATAGGAACTGATTTAGTCGATTTCTAAAATAATATTTGATTTCCCTTGACTTTTAAACCGGTCATAGTCAATTTGGCCTTGACCCGCTTGCATGAATGTTTTTCCTCTCTGGTGCTCAAATGTCATTCAATACAAGGTTGCAATTGACCTCATTACGTAATGGTACAAAAAGAGGAGTTCGTAGACATCCTGAAGAAGAAACCCTGAATATTGTCTAAGACAGAAAGAGAATAAAAACAAAAAAAAACATCTTCAGGGCCCTATATCTGTCAAAAATTGGACAAAGAAGAGCCCTACGGCACTGCTCTGTGAGGTAGCTGCAGGCCATTAGGAATTGCCAAAGGAGCAAGCTTGTCGACAGCTAAGAGAATTGAAGAGCGCATAAACTTGAAAAATGAGTCTAACGCTAGAAACCCCGCCAGCTCCCTCGCTCACTTCACTCTGACAGACAGGACAAGCTGCCCTGACTCCAGGAATCAAAGATTTCTGTCCAGAAGCAAAATTATAATTAGACAAAAGGCTTCTAATTCTTTAGCACTAGGCTCCCGTTATGCAGATGCGACAGAGATACAGTATGGTGAAGATTCTCTGGAGACACTGCAGCCTTTGTGTGCTTCTCCATTACTTCCTGATGGCTGAGAGAAGGCAGTTCAGGCTTCACTCATTAGCTGAATTCTCCCCTTAGAACCCACCTCTGCACTTTCCTATAAAGTTATCATTTTTTGTTTCGCCAGTAAAAATGAAACCTACGTATTGTGTTTACATTTTATAGGAGCGATGGGGGCTTACAGGGCATCACCAGATGGTTTTTGTTCAGACAGATTTATGAGGCACATACTGTACATGTCTCTGTTCTATAACCGATGATATCTTCCATTGTTTAAAAGAAAAAAAAAATATTTCCACATATATTTGTGGAAAAGAGATTTATGGTTGCACTTCTACTTATATCTGATACCTTTAAACATTTTTTGGTTCATCTTGTTGCATGTTTAGGTCAAATAGGGCAGTTAAGGATGCAGCACTGTAAGCAGAGCAGATGAGAGGGGTGATGAGTTAGTCGTGAGGCCAAAGGTAAGATGTTTCAACTAAAGCAGTCAGCCCATCTTAGGGAGCAATCGATTTATCCAAGATTTTTAGAACCCATCAAGGGATTGTATCGAATAGAGGTTTTCCTTTTGTTTGGTTGAACATTTTGTTGTGTACACCACCATCTTTTATAACATGGTGGTGTCAGCTTCAAGTCATCCAGAAATGTGCACTACTTCAGAATAGCAACAGCTACAATTTTACCCATGATCTCAGCAGGAAAACAATAATAAAGATTATAACTTTAATCAATAAAATGTAATTAATGTAGACCAAAAGAAAAGCATCCAAAATAATTACACAGGCAAATAAAAATTCAAAAGACAATTACAGAAATTCTTTTACAGACCAAACTCAATAAATGCATCACCACACAAACTGGTTAATGGTACCAGCATTATGTACATACAGTATGGTATCTAGGTAAATGCATTTATTACTCATTCACTCTTATGAAACAGGACCTTAACAAAGGCTTTTTTGGCCTTTGTGACAATTATAAAACATCAGTAGATCAGTTATTCATCTCCGTGCCGAGTGGCATGTTGACCTGATGGTAACATGACTTGTTAATATGTAAGATTCACAGGTCTTGTGCTAAATATGGAAAATCAAGAGAAATGTGTCTCCATTAATCCACCTCAAAGCATTCCAGAATGAAGTTATATATTATTAGTTTATTAGCAGGTCACATTGCAGAGATGAATAAACACATTATTGAGGCTTTGCAAATGTTATGACGACCCAAAGACGTGTGTGTTATGGTCTTCTTATATAATAGTAAAGGAGTAATAGATGCATTTTTGCAGTACCTCAACTAATGTTTTGCCAGTATCTTAGAGTCTTCAAACCTCTGTTACTAATTAATAAAGCTGTTCATTTCAAGCATCTCAGATTTGGTAATTGTTGTTTGCCTCCTATCAAACTACGAGATACATGAGACCATACTGTGCCATCTTCCAGACTGTTATGAAACTCTTGGTGTTAGCTCAGTTCGCTTTATGGCCCGTACTCTTTCAAAATGTCGCAGGGTCTGTCCATGTAGCAACATTCGTGACACATTCACATTGCACTTAAAAATGAACCTGCCCTGTTTTCATTCACATATAAATTCTCAAACTCACATCATCCAAATCAGCATGTCTCCTCCATGTCTTGTTACTTCATACTGTCAGTGTACTCCCATGCACTGTCATTTCATGTTTACTGAAATTACTGTTGGCTCAACTACAACGTTTGTCTTCAGATTTATCTTTGCTGCTTTTAAACTCTTTAACTACTCTGTAACATGCCTTTGACAGCATGTTTTGTGAAGGGTGCTATATAAAATAAAAACAATGATTGTTGAACTATTTGAGGGCCCCGTCATCAAGAATTATTCTTTGATTTTTTTTTTGTTTGTTTAATCTGTGTTTATTTCTTAATTTTATTCTATAAACCCAAATATGGGGTATGTTTTATCACAAAAAACATAGTTTTGTATGGTCCTTTTTTATTGGTCTACATAGTATTGCTGTAGAGACGAATAAACACAGGTTCTCCATACTTAATTTTAATGAAAATGATTAAAATATTTTTTAGTCTTGTAATCAATCAAAACAGCAAGAGACTTTTGGAAACGTTTTCAATTTCAAAGTAAACATTTGTGAGGTGTATTATATATCATGTATATTTACCCTTATGCTGTGTAATACACATACAAAGCCACGTCTGGAATACCATGTGAAGTCTGCATCACCTTAATACAGGACTTAGTGAACAGCTGCTAGACTCATTCTGGGACAGCAATATATGAGGCATGAGCAACACCTGAAGGACTCATATTAACAGAGAACAAGCATGACTAAACACAACTAAAAGTTTTCTCCTAATTATATGGGAAGCAAATAGGATAGATGAGGCTTGGGGTAAACACAGGTAGATATGCAATAATATGAGTAATAATAATGTTTGTTCAAAATACACTTTAAAATGCAACAAAATTCAATGTGGATTTCTAAAATAAAAGGTAATGACCAGGTATGTAACATATCCTAGAATACAAATGACCCATCATAGGCAGCTCAACAGAGAGATGGATGCTCAAATCTGACAAATAATAGCTCTAGTCAAGGAGGCAATTCCTTCAAACATATTATTTTTGAAAAAGAATTGTTCAAATTCAGTCAGAAAGTATATGCTGAAATACACACACACACACACAGAGTATATCATTATTTGGCAATAGAGAAGGAAGTATTACCCCTCCATCCATTATCCAACCCGCTATATCCTAACTACAGGGTCACAGGGAGTATTACATATAACAAAATCCAACAGTTTCTCTCTTACCAGAAGGGCTCCTTACATGGTATTATACAGCATCTGCAAAGTGAGGGATTTCAGTATGCACTTCTGCACCACGTCCCCCTCAAGATTACCCTCAATAGTGAAATAAATGTTTTCATGACCCATAAGGACACAGACCTCTTTCAGAAGGATTGGAGTTTTAGAAGCCAGTTTACTGCAGACATCTACGTAGAACATCACATAAAGAAATACAAACACAAATAATCAGTTCATCTATCTACAGTATATGACTGTTGTGTAAGATAATGTGGCCAATCACTTACTGGTTTTCTCTTTTTTCTATAATTGTGTGTCTTTTTTGTTTGCAGTTATTTTATAGTTCTACACTCACGTTTCAGGGTTTATCTTTTCTTCCTTTGGCAGCTTGAATACTATTGTTTGACAATAGTATTTTTTAAAATGAAAAAATAAACATTTAAAATGTCTCAAAATTCAAATCTCTGTATTTTAAGGAAATATTAATCTTGTCTTTTTCTATAGTTATGTGAGAAAGTTTTCACTTCTTTTCTTCTCCATGTCTGCAGTTCTTGGATTCGGAATGTTTTCTGGTTCTCATCCAAAATGGATTTTTTTTCTCCCTAAATAATAAAAACCATCATTTAAAAACTGCATTTTGTGTTTACTTGTATTATATTTGACTAATGGTTAAATGTGTTTGATGATCAGAAACATTTTGTGTGACAAACATGCAAAAGAATGAGAAATCAGGTAGGGGGCAAATAGTTTTTCACACCACTGTACACATGCTTCCTGTAATTTAATATCAAGTCTTTTGCTGAAGATTGACCTGTCTTCCTTGCAGAAACATTGCCACAGCATCTCACTAGGCCAGTCCAACACTTCAATTTTAATTCTTTTTCATCATTCCAATGTGAAGTTGCTTTGGTGGTTTGGATTATTGTCTTGCTGTGTTACACAAATGCACTTCGACATATTAATGTATGACCACATATTCTCCTTAAAAAATGAACTCATAGTTTGCTTAAGTATTTCATACTATCCAGATGTTTATGCTATCACACTACCACCTCCATACTTGAGTGTTAATATTGTGTTCTTATCATTGAACACTTATTGCTTTACACTGGACATAACTGCTGAGAACTTGCAGGGCCATTTTATTAGTAGAATTTATTTGGGCATGTTTTAGTTAATAAGAATTTTATATTTTGAAACTATAAATTTGGAGCTTTGTTACCATATACAAGTTTTAATTGCATTTCGCTGCTCCAGAAAGTTTTTAAATTAAATTTTATCTATGTCACTTCAACACGTTAAAAGCTACTACTGGCTAACATAGTTGCTATGTGACCATACCTGATTACTAGAGTCTGTACTCCTCATGTGAGCCGACAAACTGCAGTGCAGCAGCTTAAGCTTCTTTGTGGAAGAAATTCAATGTTCTCATTTTGACTCCAACTCTTGGTATTGACTCCGTTTTCATTTTAATGTTTTGACACTCATTATCAAATAAGATTTTTTTGTAAATTACTTTTTGCAATTTCATTTTGACTACAGTTATCACTAATCCTCTGATTTGAAAAACTCCTGAGCTCTAAATAGTTAATCTTTGTTTTTTTAAAAAAAATCTTATCTTTTGATCCAGAAAAAGCCTTTGATAGGATCAAATGGGATTATTTATAAATCAATGCACAAATGTGGGTTTGGTCTAAATATATCTGCTCAGATAAAACAGCCTTAGTGGCCTTAGTTTGCATTAACGATGAAAACTACTTCAAACTAGAACATAATGCTCAACAAAATTGCCCTGTATCATCATTGCTTTATACAATAGCCATTGAGCCACTGGCTATTCATTATCAAAATGTATTAGCGATAACAGGGATTATCAGAGAAGAACATGAACAGAAAATATCACTATACACAGATGATAAGGCATATTATATATTAGTTCCACAAATATCTTTACCACTAGTTCCCTTAATTAGCATAATTTCAAAAAAACATCTGGACACATAAATTAATTTGAATAAAAGTATGCTCTCCAGTACATCATCAACTGTGTGTATATATATATATATACATACTGTACATATATATATAACATATTTGCTTTATTTTATTTTCCTTCAACACATTTCTTTTTACCATTTTCAAATTAGAAATTTAGTCAAGAGAAACCATCCCAATTTTCTACATTTTCCAACAGTTTCCATTCTGGAGGCAATACTGGTCTGCACTGAAGACTTAGACAGCATCTTAACACTATATATATATAAAAAAAGAACTCAAAGAATTTTCAATTCAAAGATCCTAAGGTATGATGGGAAAAGAACCTTTCAATTAACATCTCAGAAAATGAGTGGATGTCATCCTGACATAGAATTTTCTCAAGCACTCAACAATCCAACTTAAAATCTTTCATCAGTTACACTTATCTCATTAAAAATTGTCCAAAATGTACCCAGCACAAGATACAACTTGCGAACATTGCCATATAGCTCCAACATCACTAAGCAGCATGTTTTGAGAGTGCATCAAATTAACATGATTGCCAGGAACAAATCTTAAAAACAGGCAAAATGTGTAGAAGAAAGGTAAAAAACAACAAAAATATAATAAAATAAACAAGTAATGATCTAAAAATAAGAAAATTTGTTTTATCAGCCTATTGTGTTGTTTGGAGTATTAAACAGCCACAGCAGGGTGGTAGCACACTTGGGCCACATAAGCAAGGTTTATAGCTGTAATCCTAATGACTGATAACTGCATGTGCTGGGCAATGAAGGAGTGAAAATAACAATAAATCGATGCACACGTCAGGGAACCAAAGCCTTGATAACACTAAGCCATAGTCATTTAAAAAGGTCAATGCGGTGATGACCAGTGCCACATTTTTCCAGCATAACACTTAGACCACAATAAGAGTGGTCAGTTTGACAACCAGCAGCAAGAGAAAGCAATGAAAACATGTGGCTCTGTCCGAAGCCGTATTATTATATCAGACCTATTAGACAACCCATGTAACAAAAAAAAATAAAAATAAAAAAATTAGGTCTACATTAATTACTTAAATTTCAGGTAGCACAGCTAGTTCATAATTGATTTAATAAACTTAACAAATATTTTTGACAATTTTGACCTCCCTGTTTTGGGTTTTTGTCATAACAGACTTGTTCTCTGCCTATCAGTTTAGAATCCATTCACTTACTGTGCGTGTGTTTTTTTTCCTCCTTTAGGAAGGCTAATAAATTGGGTGAGATGTGAAGAATTTCTCTTCCTAGAAGAGGTGGGAAGGAAGGATGGCTTGTTTTTGTTTACTGTTAATCTCTTATCTCATTGCTTGGGGAGGCACAATATAGGTTTCTTTTTCATAGGAGAGAAATCTTTAATTCTCTTCTTTCACACTGTGCTCTCCTAAACAACCTAACAGATAACCTCAAAATTATATCATTGCTTAGATGACAGCTCATTCTTAGATGTCCTAAGGCAGCACTTGGGGATGGATCTTACATTTAAATTTGCAGAGAGTGAGAGAAAAGACACTCTCCAAGGAATACACACCTCCTCCGTCTGTACTAAGCATTCATTAATATAATGTCAAATTACACATGCCATCTTCTCTTCTATGAGCTTGGACTAAATCAGGATTAGATCTGACATTATAACTAGGTGTCCCCCTGGCCTGGATTTTGTTGTTGGATAATCTGCTACATTGTTTTCTACCTAATTTTGTTCAAATGGAGGGATGTTATGCCATAATCTGTTTTGCAGTACCTTGAGGACATGAAGAGAAAAAAAGTGTATTGAATAGTTAAACCAGCAGTTCTGTAAAACATGATAAACCTTCTCAGTTACAAATTTTTGCCTTCAACTGCCAAAGTAGTCTTAGATCTTTTCTGTTTCCTAATGTCTGAATTTTTCCTTTTGCTGTGTAGAGAAAATCTAAAAGAAAAGACTATTAGCATCATGAGAGTGATATAATAGTATTGAATTATGTTGTATTATACTTTTCCCCAAAAAAACCTCAATGGACAGATGCTTTATAGAAGTAATTAGATAGATAGATAGATAGATAGATAGATAGATAGATAGATAGATAGATAGATAGATAGATAGATAGATAGATAGATAGATATGAAAGGCACTATATGATAGATAGATAGATAGATAGATAGATAGATAGATAGATAGATACTTTATTAATCCCAAGGGGAAATTCACATACTCCAGCAGCAGTATACTGATACAAACAATATTAAATTAAAGAGTGATAAAAACACAAGTAAAACAGACAATAACTTTGTATAGTGTTAACGTTTACCCCCCGGGTGGACCTGAACAGTCGCATAGTGTGGGGGAGGAACGATCTCTTCAGTCTGTCAGTGGAGCAGGACAGTGACAGTAGTCTGTCGCTGAAGCTGCTTCTCTGTCTAGAGATGATCCTGTTCAGTGGATGCAGTGGATTCTCCATGATTGACAGGAGTCTGCTCAGCGCCCGTCGCTCTGCCACGGATGTCAAACTGCCCAGCTCCATGTCTACAATAGAGCCTGCCTTTCTCACCAGTTTGTCCAGGCGTGAGGCGTCCCTCTTCTTTATGCTACCTCCCCAGCACACCATTGCGTAGAATATGGCTCTCGCCAGAACCGTCTGATAGAACATCTGCAGCATCTTATTGCAGATGTTGAAAGACACCAGCCTTCTAAGGAAGTATAGTCGGCTCTGTCCTCTCTTGCACAGAGCATCAGTATTATTAAATCAGCTCTTTGACAAGAACATGAGGGCACAGATGCTTACTGCTCCTGACAAATATTACTCACACGGAGATATTTAGATATTTAATAGTATAAGTGTAAGCAGTGCTTTGTGGGCCTTTACATTTTAAAAACATTGGGTGAACAGGAATTGGTGAGCTGTGTTGGGTTGAGCAGCCCATTTACTGCAGGCAGTGTGGTGTAGTGGTTAAGGCTTTAGACTACAAACCTTGAGGTTGTGTATTTAAATCCCACTACTAACTCTGTGTGACCATGAGAAGTCACTTGACCTGCCTGTGCTCTAATTTAAAAGAAACCAAAAGAAATATAACTTGTATCATACAACACTTTTATCATAAGTGTTGTGAGTCACCTCGGATAAAGGAGTCAGCCAAATAAGTAAATGTATGTCAAAATGTTTTTCAAATTCTGCTTTCTTGTTGATACTTCTTGTGATTGTCACAGTTATTTATTTCTATTTATTTTTTTAATACCGCTAATATAATTTGGAAAGGTGTATGCTAAATGACAACAACAGTAGTGCTAAGCTTCACAAACCAAACACTAAAATTAATTTTGTATGCTGTTAGCAATTGCAAATGTGCAAATGATTAGAAGTTTTTTGAAGTTCTAAAGGTTTTTTTTTGGGTGGAAAAGAAGGAACACTGCTTCCAAAAGCCTCATTCACACATCCATGTTTACCGGTATTCTTTTCTTTAGCTGCATAATGCATGTAATCTGTCACACACCAGTAAAATCAATTCTATTTGTGTCTCTTGTTCACATCATCACAGTACATTTTTTAAACATGTGACATGCTACATATTTTCCATATGAAGACTCAACAAAATGAATCATTGTGCACAATATTGTGTTTCTCCACAAGATACTTTATGATCTTTATATAGACAATGCATTTGCATCTTATGAATTACATTTCAAATTTATTTTTCCAGTACATATTTTTTTGGTATATATAAATCAGAAGTTTTGTTAACAGAAACTTAATCAACTTTCCACATCTTACATCCATGTATATTCCAGGTGTGATGCTAATTTGTCTCATAGAGCATTTCACCAATATATAAAAAAATGTCAAATAATTTACACTTCAAAGACCCTAGGGAATGGCGGCACCTCAGAAAAGGAAGGAACTCAGCCATACATGGAATACACTCTATTGAAGTTCTTCTATATGTGCCAAGTATTCCATGCAGTGTTAACATTCTGGTGTTAATGAAGTGTTATAGTTTAAAGAAATGATAAGAATTCAACAAGAGTATACAGGATTTTTCAGTTGGACATCTTAAAGTTTATAGATCTTTTTGTTCTGTGTAATGTTCTAATTTTAAATGTATGCAGCAGTCTACACTGAATGAATTGGCAAAGTTTCTTTAAGTACACTCTTGCAGTCCCTGTTCTGTTTCACTTGTCACAATTAAATATCCTGACGCCCTTCCAATATTTCAAGACTTGGCCTCAGGTCAGGGTAGGTTTAGGGGAGCATGCATTGAAAGTAATGCACACTTTTATGTTTATTCTTCCATTGCCACTAAACCATAGCTCTATCATCTTGAAAGAACAATGCTACCTAAAGTTTTTTAGAAATATAAAACTTGTCGTAATATACTATAGTTAGCAAGTAACCGTGGCACACATTGCTGTTTTCAGCATAATTGAAGTTATAGCTACGATGCTCATGCTGACTTTGATTAGTGAAATAATTATGTGACAGACAAAAAGAAAGAAACATTGCTATCAATGAGTAATGTAACATAGGAAGGTGTTTAAAGTCTTCTACATTCACACCCTTTCATCATATTTATCCCATTTAAATTTGTCCAAAATGTACTCAGCCTGCAAGTGTTGTATTTTGGCTCCAGCAGCACTAGGCCATATGTTGTGGGACTGCACAAGATTAACATATTTTTGGACAAAAATGTTTACATACTTCTCAGGCAGCCTTGGTGTCACAATCATCCATCCATCCATTATCCAACCCGCTATATCCTAACTACAGGGTCATGGGGGTCTGCTGGAGCCAATCCCAGCCAACAGTTTCCAAGGCAGGAAACAAACCCTGGGCAGGGCGCCAGCCCACCGCAGGTCACAGTCATTCGTAATCCATTAATTGCAATGCTATCAGTACACCAAGGGGACATTAAAGTCCAGTGGAAGAAATCAACTGTAGTAGCCAGTATCAAGCTACTAGCACGTAGAATTAGCTATCTCAAGAAGAGGCATTTTCCTGTTTCAGATGCAATTATAATTGGCAAAGTGATCATTTTAGAACATACCATCATAACAACCAAAACTAACAGATCAACAAAATGTGATAATAAATGAGTCTGGGGATTTCTTTTCACTAGAATCTCATGATGAAGGAAGAGAACATGATGAAGTGCGAACATCATGGTGTCAAATAAATAAAAATAACTTAACAGTAAAAGAAAACAGCAATGCACAAAACAAAACCAAAGGAGTAATCTAAGGTCAGAAATGAAATTCCTATGTAAAAAAAACTTAACTAGACAAAAATAGATGTATAAAAGTGAACATATATTACAACCACCATCTTAAATAGGGATGTTGCAGTAACATCAAATCACAATTATGCAAAGTCACATGTCATATCCTCATGACCAGTAATGGGCACCATTGCTATAAACAATATGGCTGTCAGAAATGAGTACAAAGTAAAGGCACCCATAAGAAACAACATTCACAGTGTGGAGGACTTCCGGCATCGTGCTCCGGCCCTCACCCCCAGGCCGCCAGGAGGAGCTCTCCCGACAGCAGGATCGTGCCCTGAGTTCCAGCAGGGCCTCATGGACTATGTAGTGTTTATACACAGCCTTGCTGGATACCTTGGGAGTCACTGTAGGGGGGCTCGTGGGCTCTTATGTGCCCTATAACCGGGGAGTATATCACGGTCACGTGACAGGAAGGAACGACGTGCTCCCGGGTTGAAGAAAAGGACTGTTTACCCTGACCCGGAAGGAATAAGGAACTGTGGACTGATTGGGCAGGAACACCTCTGGGTCAGGGTGTATAAAAGGATTGTGGGGAAGCACTGACACTGAGCTGAGCTGGCAGATAGAGGGGCGAAGTGTCTGGGCGAGGAGGAGAGAATATTATTGTAGTGTTTATTTAATTAATGAGTAGTGTGGAGGGTGCTTTGTGCACGTTATTAGTATTAAAGAAGTCTTGGACTTTTATCCAGTGTCTGGAAGGCACAACAGGAAGGCACAGAAATGATGTGTCAAAACTATAAAATAATTAATCAACTGGTCTGACATATAAGTGATTACTTTGATTTTACTATACATTAATGTTAAACGTTTATTCATATTAGTCTGTATTTTTTTATTGTGATATGCTGGAAAAAATCATTACATAGTACATCTAATTTAATCTGACAGCATGTTTTAAAGTGAAACTTGGTATTCCCAAATTATCTTACTCCCCCGTGTGTTTCCTGTATTTCTTTTTTATTTCTTTGTTTTGTGTATCATATAATCCTAGAGGACCACTGTGGCTGCTATTTTTTGATCCTACCAATTTACTAATCCAAGTCTATTCCTTCCTGTAATTGGATTCCTATCTTAATTGAGCAAGTTGTTATTTGCCTTTTTCTATATTTAATTTTTCAGTGTGGAAATATGCAATTAACCTCAGTTTTACTGTTTGAAAGAATTTTCAATAGCTTTTATTTTTCATTCAAGAGGAATAGATCGGTTTTGTTGACCGTTGCTCTTATGTGGCTCATCTCATAACTTTTTAAAGTAAATCCCTTAATGACAAGCTAATCTTGTGTAAGTTATATTGTCATTTGCTCCACTGCCTGCTGTCTGATGTTTGTTCTTTAAAGTATGAACTATAGTAAAGCAGACAAAGGCAATAAGCTGTCAATGAAAAGTGTATTCATTACATGACAAATTACACGAAAAATAAATAAATTAAGCAAATAAATGGAGTTGTGCTTGCCAAAAGCAATGACAATTTTACATTGTTTAATTATTTTTGTATTTCTGGTTATTTCAATCAGGCCACAAGGGCAACCAAAGATTTTCTAAATGTTTTATACATTTAATTGCATCCAGTTTTCTTATACTATAAAATGAGTGTAGGCACATTGAATTAAACAAAGAGAAAAAATAAAGTCGGGGAGTTCGACTCTGGATAATGAATCAGTCAAAACAAAGCCTAATGGTCACAGCTTGGTATCACCTAACATAGAGGCTATATAAATATACCTTGGGAACAAATTAAAAAAAAATTGCTTGTCGAAACATATTGTCCCTGAAGAAAATGGATCAGATAAAGTTGGATTTCAAATTATGGTGTTTGATGTGTGCTTAAAGATGGACTGATACTTGATGCTCAGAATACTGAGCATGGTGGTCAGCTATTTTGATAGGAGGTTCAAGGAGGGATGATACCTTATGTCTCATGCTCAATTCAGTGAGTGACTCCCAAGGTGCAGATTAATGCTGCAGGATTCCTGATGTCAGACCCTAGTGGGACGAGGACTAAGGAGTGACTCCTGATGTTTAATAATGTCCTGAAATATACACTGCTCAGCAGTCATCTGTTGTACTTGTATTGAGTCATGTCAGCTCTAGATGGCAGTCGCCTCATTATCAGTCAGCTGACCAGACAGGCGGCGTGTCGAATTAATTTTCTGTTCAGCCAGTTAATCATACTATTCCATCAGTTAGCTAGTAAGTTATTCTAATGAACTGATAGCTCGGTCACAGTCATAAATCCTTTTAACTTCCTGGTCTCCTAAGAACTCTTGATCTGATGAATATCATTAAAGACACTTAGTCATACCTAACTTGTCTTGGGCTCATTTTAGAACCGAAACACTCTGTTGATACCACTTTTGAACCACAGGTTCCTGCTTTTCACAACTTTTTTAGTACATCTAATGCACTGAAAAAAAGGTCTTTTTTTGAGGTGAGTGCATGAAATATTTTCATGTAAATTCACATATGGTATATATAACTATGTTATACCGTATTTACCAATTTGTTTTTTAGTTGTAACAGAACCACTATTTTGACTATGGCTTATTAAAGTTAGTGGCATCATTACAAGTAGTTATACATTTTCAGTTTACTTAAACTTCCTACGTTAATGTTCTCCTAAAAACAGTTTTTAAGCAAAGAGAACTCAGCCTTACACACAAAGATGATTCTTTTGTGGAACCTAATTTAATTTCGTACATAAATTCCACATAAAGTAATCATATCATTCAAACTCATATGACTGAGTTTGATGTAACAATAGCCAAATTTATTACTCTAAAAACAGCAGTAATAAATTAGATTAAGATAACTTGTTTGAATAACTAAAATTTATTTTAATTGAAAAACTGTTAAACAAGCAATGCTATTAAAGCCAATAACTTAATGTGAACTAAACAAAACTCAGAAGTGTTGATTGCATACTCTTATATTATGAGATAACTTCATATCAATTACGAATAAACAAAACACTTTAAAAAAACTTTATTTATACATATTACTTAAGTTCGCAATTGATCTGATCCTTTGGTGATCAACTGCCCAATCACATCATCATCAAATACAACCGCCAATTAAGCAGATTATCTCATTTATACATTATAGGACATATCCTCCTGTAGTCACACACAAAGAAAAAACATATTCTTATGATCAAGCATGTGTAATTGGTTTGGAAGAAATCAAATAGCATTTAAATAACCACATAAATCTCTAGAACCTACAAAATATAATCATACATAGTCTTAATCTTTCCCTGGCACCATATAAATAGGTGGAAACCACTAAAACTCTGCAATATTGGCAGAAATGGCACTCACTTAATGCTAATGCACTAAAGTTATTCTGATAAGGCATTTTTACCAAGGAAAACAGTTACAAAACTGTTCAAAATGTCTACAAAATACCTCAGGACTAGTACTCTGCCCAACATTCCTGGATGTCATTTCAATGTTGATTCCATGCCTGTTGTTTGCTTTGTGTAATGTAAATGAACTACATTATTAACATATCCAATAAAATTGTATCAGTTGTATTACACACACATATGTAAAGCCAAAAACATGTTCATTTTTAGTTCAATTAACTCAAAGTAGTTGCTTAATGGCACATCTTCTAAAATATCATTTTTAAAGCTTTAAAAATGTTCATTTTGAGTAAAATCAGCCTGAGGCAATTGGGTAATGGCATTATAAATTATTTCTATGAGTGCTTTTGGTAATTAAAGCAATAAAATCCATTTATATTGTTTCTACATAAATTATACATGTTAATGCAGCACCTCAGAAATTTGAATCATTTGTCCTCGAAATTGATAGAGAAAGCATTAAAGCTACTCATTTTCAGTAAAGTCAACTTTAAATTGATATGTAATAGCAACATACCTTAAAAATCTATTTTTTCCGCATATACAGGTAGATACACTCGGGTCCTAGTCTGGATCCTGAGTTGGTTTGTCGTGTGGTGGGTGCGGCAATTCGCTGTATTACCGCACCCACCACACGGCACACCAACTCAGGATCCAGATTAGGACGTGTGGATTTTTAAGGCACTGTAAGGCATAGATAAACATCACCCCTTTGTGATGTTGGGTATTTATCTCCTGAAGGGAAGTATTTATAATAATAGTAATAATAATAATAATAATTATTATTATATATTATTATTAGTAGTAGTAGTAGTAGGATTAGCATTAGTATTAATATTGTTATTTTTATTATTATTACCATTAACGGCAGACTGCATGATAACGTGCAGTGAATACACTTGACTTATAGTTTTCATCCTCTTTCTTTCTCTGTACGTTTAGCATTTGTTTGCTCAGAGGTTGATGTGCTTGCTGCGTCGTCAGCAGCTCTTGTTTTTTCCTTCCTAGCGGCCCTCTTCTTCCGTCAGCATCTTTTTGCATTAAAACTGATTAAGTCAGTTTTTGTGTTGCCATTACTTAGTAAATTTTTCTTAATTTTTCACTTATGCTGGCACTTAAGTGTTCAATTTGCCTCAAGAATAATTTAAGATATGAAGAGGTAGATGAAGTGACGGCGAAGGTGGTAGGAATGATGCCCTCTAGCTATCTGCCTCAAGAATGATTAGAGATATGGAAAGATAGGGAAAGTGACGGCAAAGATGGTAGAGAAGAGAAGGGCGCACATATGTATGCGTCACATCCATACTACTGCCCATTGCCGAGAGTTGGTTCTACAATAAAATAAAATAAAAATAAAAAAAGTAATAAAAATCATCACCCCAAAAGTAGATAGTAGACGTTATGTAGTATATGTGTACCAAATTTCAGGTCAATAGGTCAAGCGGTTTGCGAGCTACAGGTGATTTAAATTTCTGGACAGACAAACAGACAGCCACAGTAGCATATTATATAAGAAGATAATTATTGTTATTTTATTTATTTATTTAGCAGATGCCATAAACCAAGGTGATTTACAATGAAAGTTAAATACATGAATGAAGGGGCAAGCATCAAAAGTAACAGGCAACAAGATAAAAAGAGGACAAGAGAATTATTGTAGTTATCCTATAAGAGAGAAGCTAAGCAGTTCCAAAATATTTCAATGAAAAAGATGTGTTTTCAAAAGACACCTAAACAGAAGTAAATTGGGTGCCGTTCGAATAGATAAAGGGATGTCATTCCACAGTTTTGGACAAGCATTGTCCTGTCTTAGCACATCTGGCAAGAGGTGGAATGGTCAGCAGATAGATAGAGGCAGATCTTGGACTTCTTGAGGGGACATAAGGAGAGATCAAGGATTGGAGATAATGAGAAACATAACCATTCAGTGAACTGTAGATCATTTTAAATGTTTTGAACTGGATTCTTGCAGCAACAGGAAGCCAATGCAGAGACCAAAGGAGAGTAGTAGTAGGAGTAAAGCCATGATCAAAGAACACCAGTCAAGTAGCTGCATTCTGAAGGAGCTAGAGAAGTCTGATTGCCGCTGAAGGAAGTCACAAAGAATTATGGAACTTACTAGCCTTGTTTACTTTTATTGCATTTCTGAAGTACTCTGTAATGGCCATTTCCTTGAAAAATGTCATAGATTGATTACTTCTTGAAAAACATGATGGCACAATGGTTAGGGCTGTTAGTTCTCATTCCCCTAAATTCAAATCATCTTGTCAATACCAGTACTGAAGGTGCACTTCCTACTGGTGTCCATGAGATTTTCCTCTGGGTACTTAACTGGTAACTTTAACATGGTCTGAAACGATTTTAGTGTGGCTGTATGTGTGAATGTGCCCTTTCCTACTCCTAGTTTGTGTAGGTTCAGCCAGTGGATAGATGAGTGGAATAGTAATTCTTGGTTAGCACAGTACATCAGTGGCTAGTTTTGTCTGTTTCTTGGTTTCAGAGTCCTTCTTGACACTGTGGCTTCTTGCCACATCAAAAAGATGTGAGTCTTAGATTCATTTGTAGCACTATATTGCTTATTAGTGATGATAGATAGATAGATAGATAGATAGATAGATAGATAGATAGATAGATAGATAAGATAGATAGATAGATAGATAGATAGATAGATAGATAGATAGATAGATAGATAGATAGATAGATGAGTGAATCCCATTGCGTTTGCTTCATCAAAACATTTGTGAGATTCATCAAACTCCACAAAATGCATTGAAGTCAATGGGGAAGGTGGAACTGAACTAGCTTTGAATGGATTATAATGTTACAATTGTATTTTAAGTGTCACTGAGAGCTAGGGAGGTGTCTGCTAATTATACTGGACCAGCAATTATTGTGGCAAAATTGTGGTCTGTGCTATAAGGTAGCAGCACTAACCACTTTGCCTTAAATAACAAAAGGCACAGACACAACAAATACCACAAACAAAATACAACAAATGGCCACAGACTAGCAATAAGTAAAAAAAAAATATAGGTCATTGCATGCAGTCTGACAAAGCTGTAGAGTGTAACATGCTTGTTCCATTGTATGAGGTCGGGTGCAGGTCTGTACAGACACTTTGCACTTTTTTCTTCAATCAGGAAAAAAGGAAACATCTTGTAAAGAGTAATAATTTTTTTATTATTATTATTATTTTAAAAGGTCTGTTTTAGGACCAGAGGAAGGGAGCGCTCCTTTAAGGCTTGTTTTCACTAGTAGCTGGGCACATGGTAAATTATGCATGTGAATTAGCCATGCAGTGCAGCGCTGCTAGCACACAAGCATCAGTGTTACATATCTTGGTAAGAGAACTGAAAAGATTTGCATTACTATCAGCTGAGACAATTAAATATACCCTTCCAATTAAATTTTTTATGGCAGTTGGAGTACTGATCGAGTTGTGACATGAAGCATATGTGAAGCATATCGACAGCAATCTTATAGTACACATGCGTGAAAGTTCTGCACCTGGCTGCTTCAATTCTGTGATGTCACCCTGGCCTTGCAATGCTTCATGGGGCACAAGGCAAAAGGAAATGTTCGTCTGAATTGTCCGCATAGTGAATTTCTAGGAAAATATTCAGTGAACAAGGTCACCAACAAACATAGCATATTTGATGAAATAAGGATGCATTCATTTACCATCACCTCTCACCTCTCACTTCCTGTCATTCCCTTGAAGGATGCATCACATATTGTCAATTGTTTGTTCATCTCATGCAGACTCTCCAAGCAGAGCTTGCCAACTGTTTTGCACCTTTTTCTTTTCTACTCCCTTCCCTTATCTGGAGACCAGCTGTTTGCATGTCTTGTCCATGATGGTGCAGTTGTTTGATCTGAACCCAAGTTGTCACTGATGCTAAATGGGGAGCAGAAGCACCATTAGCAAGTTCTCTCAGTCAGAAAAATGCACATTTTAGCTAACGTTTTATTAAGAATAGCTTCACGCACTGACTGAGCTCATGGCAGCATTTAAAAAATAAAAAGTTTACTTGCATATTGTATTTCGCTAAGTTAAGTGTGACCGGTGTCTGATCACACTTACAGGTAATCTAACCTAGACACTGTTAAAATATCCGACTATGCCACCCATTTTTATAGACTGAGAACTTGAAATTTACCGATAATACCACACAGGTTTGTGAAATTGGGCGGTGAGTTAACACACAATGAAAGACACAACAGTAATATCAGGAAAAGCAACACTAATTTCTATTACACAAGACAATATAAAGTACATTAAAAAGTTAAACGAAAATAACAAAATCTAAAAATATCAGGAATGAAATCCCTTTTTTTAAAAAAGGAAACACACAGTCCATACTCTAAAAGTCTGTTAACAACAAGAATTGGAGGATACAACCTTTAGTGGTGCAGAGTCCAGTTTGTGAAATGTTACCCCAACAATGTATCGTCCAACTGTTCACCGATGCACTCTGTTCACCAGACACTCATTTCTCAACAGAAGTTTAGTCAAAATCTTGGAATCCCTGTCAGCGTTTCCCCACTCTGGGCTCCTTGGGTTGCTGTGACCTAAGCACACCTCACTTCTCATCCACCAGCTTTGCTCGGTCCTTTCATGTGGCTTCCCTCTCTCGCTGGACCCACAACCGTCTTCTTGTGGAGCTGTCTCTTCCTCCCTCGGGGTAAGTATTGCCGTCCATGTGCCTTTTGTCGCACCAGCCACGTATCCCAATCTCCCAGCGAGCCCATGTACTCTGCGAGTATCTTGGCACCATTCTCAGTGGACCGACCCTCCTCTGCCTTCTCCTGCCCAGAAGTTTAAATCTCCTTCAGTCCCTGCCATTGTCAGTCCTGGACAATCGGTTTAAACAATGGCACATCTAAATTTCCTGGGTTTAACAATTAATGAACAAACAAGTTAACAAAATGTATTGTTACCAACCATTAATGAGTACAGATATGCTGATTAGAACCAATATGGTCAGACATGTTAATTTCAAAGTCAGGTAAATACAAACGTCCTCCAAGGAAGGAGCAGTTCTGTTACCACAACTTTGTATTGTTTGTATATTCCAGCCAAAACTTCAAAGTGGTGAATCCTTTGAAACACAGCAAATACCTACATCCTGCAGACAGCCATGACAACAATCAGCAACGGGATTACCCAGGAAATTTGACATTTAACTTCTCACCCCCAGTCCCAACAACTTCATCGGCCATGTTTTAAGTGTAATATTTGCATGTTCCTTTGCCTAGGAGCGAAATGGAACCACCTAGTGTACAAAAAAATGCCCCACTCTGACATTAGTCTCGGGGAGATACAGACACAGATTCTCCATTGTGAATGTGACATAGATCTGGGTTATTAAATGTGGTTACATGGACCACCTAAATAAAAACTCCTTCATCCTGTCACAGGGTGCACTTCCAGTTAGCATTCAAATGGCAGACTTTACCGATGAGCCTTGCAATTGTCTTGAATGTGTTCTGATGCTTAATACTGACCTTGTTTTTCCTCATATGTTTTGTTTCTCTTTCTTTCCTTTAGGTAAGTCACTATTCCCAATGTACTTGCTGCTCTGGTATCGCCTTGATGTGGATGATAAGTCTGATACTTCAGTTGTCCGCTGTCCTCTGATTGTGCGACATCCATCATGTACGTCTGAGAAGAAAGAATAGACCTGCTAGACCTGTAAGATGTAAGGGCTTGGCTTTTCAATGAGTTGGCATCGTAAAGTGGTGAAGTTGTTGTTTTGCTTTTTTAAGTGCTTGTTCAGAATGACAAATACTCCTACATATAGCATTTAATGATGTTGTGTTCTGTTTCTGTTTGGAATCTAGATGGTACCTTCAGTTGAGTTTTTGGATAGCACCATCTTTCACAATCTGGACTTGTATTGCTAGTAATTATATAACAGAATAGTGGAAATCTTTTACCAGAGATTAACACAGAAGCAAGTGATTTTTTCCCTCACCCACTATTGCACTTCTCCCTGTTATTGCATATGTTATATATTTTTTCTAATATTATATGCCATCTTCTTCTTTTCATTATATTACTTTTTGTTCTTGCTATGCAATGCCCTTCTCACCTCTATTTTGTACTTTTGCTGCTCTCCAGACCAAACTGTATACCAGGGTAAGCAAACAACAATAAATTTGCACTTAGCCGGGAGATTAGGATATTCTAGAAATGTTACTGTCCAATATTCTATGAGTGAATTCTGTGAGCTTTCTCTTTTGAGGCCATTGTCCATTGTTACTAGTTTGTTGCAATATACAGTAGCATGTGAAAAAAGCCATGTCTCAGTGGCAAACCTGTAAAATCATTACCAGCTTATCAATAAAATCGCATTGCACCTGTCAGTACTTTTAGACAGCATCTGAACCATCTTAACTTCCAATCCACTTACACCCACAGATAGGTTGATATTGCATAAAAAATGCTTGCTCATCACCTCATCTAACTTAACTGAAAGATCCCAAACTCCCACTGTATTACAGTAGGACGAGAAATTTATTATGTCAGCATGCAGAGCCTTTCCTAGCCATCTAGATATTTCAGTTTCCTTGAGTGGCAATATCAATTGAGTGGCATCTCAATATGAATTGAAGATGGTGTTGAATTTGAATATGGTTTTGCAGTGTGGTGGTACTTCTTATATGCTTAACTGTTCTGTACTACGCTTATTGTAATGTATTCTTATTAAACTAATTAAGGATAGGAAACAAATTGCAATGAATATGCTCATATTCTCTTTGCAGCAAGGCCAGTTACATAAATGAAAGGATTTTAATTTTAAATGTTTGGTGGACCAATCTGTATGTGTGTTTATGTATTTTTCATTTGCCCGTCATTCTCAACAGCAAGTCTTTCAACTTCAGGTGATCTGTTTTCAAGTTCATAATCAAGTTCACTCTTTCATGCCTTTCTACTCTCCTGTGGCTTCCTTGCTTTCCTATAGCTTTTATTTTTATATCCACTGCCGTTATTGCATATTTTCTATTATTTGACTGGTTTATGAAGTTTTGCCAAATATTGGGAAATATGTGGAAAACTGGGAGAACATAAAAGCAGGCTTTGGCTAGTGCTGGAAATCTTATGCACCCATCTGTGAAGTTGTTTTCCTTTGGAGTAACATGGTTGCAGAGCTGATTCAGTCAAATCTTTTTCTTTTTTAGTTTACAGTAACACTAGCTTTTGGAATTTAACAAGGACATGGGATGGAAGCCTAATCTTGGCAGGTTGCTGGTCTCTTTATTTTAGTCGTAACCTTGCTTTTAACGAAGAGCAACATCTAACCATCTTTTTTCTAGATTTAGTTTTTTCAAAGGCTAAGTTATAGGGAACTAGGGTTTCTCAGAACATAATTACTGCTGCAGCCTACTGTGTAATACCACATAATATTTGAATCCACTTTGGGGTGTAGAAGGCAGCGATGGGTGAAGGGCAGGTCCCAGCCTTGGACAGGACACCAGTCCATCCATTTTAGAGCTCACTTACGGCCACCCATGGCCAGTTTGGAACTAATGATTAACCTAAACAACATGTTTTTGGGAATGTAGGTGGAAAACCAGAGTATTCAGAGGAAAACCCAAGCAGATGGGGGAGAATATCTAGACTCGATATAGACAACAACCAAGATCCATTAGGCAGCAATGCTACCCATTGTACCAGCCACGCCAAAATTCTTTAGCATAGCATGACAAAGGACACATGACACAAAATATAATGTTGTGAATTAAAAATCAATACTATGTCAATATATACCATGCATATACAGACTTGGACCTAAACAGACGTTTGCTCTAATTTGATTAATATGTCTATGTGTGTGAGTGCTAAATTCTGTGTTTGAGGTGAACGGTGTTAACTGCTGTCCTTATATTGTCTATCTTTATGGATGTTTTACTTTCATGGGCTTCACTAAATCAAGTTCCACACAACTGACATTGTAAAGTAGTGTCGGCAGTTTACTCTGGAAGGCATTACACATCCATTAAAGTGCAAAAGCCAACAGGCAATGTTAATTTTAAAATCTGAGCCCGAGCCTGCACCCATTTAGTCCATGTCAAGGCCGGCTTCTCAGCCAAACAGATTCATGCCATCATGTGCCAGGCTAGGGCCCTGAGTTATGTGCTCTGCAACACTACATTACATCAGTTCATACCCCAAAAACACAATTAACAAGGATATCATTCATGTAATTGACTTGAAAGCATCAAGGGGTTAAAGGCGCCCCGGATATCAGCCATTCCACCTATTGATTGATAGAAGATGCGTGTGGACTTGGATTTAGATACTTATTGTCTTCCAAGCCAAAAGAGTCATGGACTATTGAAAAGTAAATTCTGATTTAAGAGAAATGAAAAGTTACAGTGTCAAAAAATTTTTAAAATAAAGAAAACAATATCATTCTAAACAACTGGCCTACCAGTTCTGGCACAGTCCTCACTACTTATTTTTGTAATTAATCTCATTGATATAAATTGTGACAGTCTGGCAGCTTGATAATGTAAAATGAAACTCTAAAGTGATTATATGGTTTTCATCATTGGTAAATCTGGTGGTTTGGAAGGGAAATATGAATTGACTTTTGCCACACATCCATCTTTGCTTGTTAGCCTTCATGGTAACAGGTTTTGCAAATCCATTTACACATGCAATCCACAGATTATGCCGCAGAGCATCACCTTGCTTCTTCCTCAGCCCTGGTGAGCTGACGAGAGTTTTCCTTTTCTCATTAACACAAGGAATCAGTGAATCCCACCTCACCTTCATCCGGTGCCCGTTTCCTTTTTCACAGAACTTATTAAAAGCCAAATAGAATCCCGCTATCAACTAATAAAGTCAAAGATAGGCTGTTAGTTGTTTAGTGGCAAAGAAGTACATTTTGTAGGTGCGAGAAGATAAATGACTGCTGTCAAAGGAAAACCAGTTCATTATAAGAAAGGCGTTTTAATAAAATTTAATATTATTCCCTCTCTAACAGAGTGGTAGCAGCTGATTCACCATTACATCAGAGCTTTTAGTGCTGTCTGAATCATAAAAAGCTGCACCTGCGAACGACAACTATACGGACAGCTCTTACTTTATTTTTCTAGGGGGTATTAGGTTGCAAAATAATAGGTTCATGTGGCATTAAAATTTATTACTATCGCTTTGCATGTTGCCATTAGAGTATCTTATTTCTAAATAAGCTGTGCTGAAATTGAATTTCCCAGAAACTAGCCTCAGAGGCCACCTTCCATTTCCAAAGCGCACATCTCTGATAAATCTGTGACCTTCCCTTCAGAATAGGGGTGAATGCCTAGGTGACTGTGCTTCAAAACCATCAAGTGATGTGCGCATTTCAGAAATCAGTCATCTGTCATACAACAGGCTGCATCAACATCCTGAAATCTGTCACTGGTCCACTTAGTTGCACTCTTAACGATAATGGTAGTTTAATGGCACTATTGGAATATTTTCTGGGTTGTGTGGATCCTCATAGACCAGGGGTCCTCAATCACGGTCCTGGAGAGCCGCAGTGGCTGCAGGTTTTTGCTCCAACCCAGTTGCTTAATAAAAAGCACTTATTGCTAAAGTAACACTTCTGCTTCACTTTAGTGATTTTGAGCCCTTATTGCTTAATTTTGTCTTAAACAGCTATTTTAATTGCTCCTTATTATCAATAACATGCAAATGACAAGAGAGAGCAGCTTATTTACATTTACACCTGTGTGTATTTATCTGCACTATTGGGTTTAATTAAATACTTGGAAGAAAAACGAAGAGAAAAAAGTGAAGGACTGAGAATTACTCGTCCATTGTAGCCTTCAAATCATTTGCATGATAGAAAGGGAAAGAAAATCTAGGATATGAGAATGACCTGACATAGCTGAGTTAATTTAATTTCATAGCTTGTTAGTGCTTTATTGGCAAGAATTGCTTTCTAATTAAGCAACCAGGTCAGAACAAAAACCTGCAGCCACTGCGGCTCTCCAGGACTGGGATTAAGGACCCCTGCATACCCATTTATTGGCAAAGCACCATTTTATTGTGGGAAGGGTTCTTTGTATATGAAGTTAGTTCTTTGTTCCTAATATGTGGAAATATCCCAAAATCTTTAATATATGTTATGCTTTGGACTTAGCCTGTGTTACTGGACATATGCAGCAAGAGTCCTTCTAAAATCATGAGCCATTGGTATTTCACTAATCTGTTACCATCTATTCATAGTTATTTCCTGTATGGAGCCTATTATGGATTTAAATAAATTAAGGTTTTTTCTGGAACCTTCACGTCAGTGGGTCTTTTGGGAACCAAAATTGCTTCTGCTCTTTTATCACTATGAAGTAATACGGGACCTTAATTTTTAAGAGTGTATGGCCCTCCAAGCCGGGTTGGTGTCCAGGTTCAAATGACTTTGTTCAAACATATGGCATCCTAGAAGTGCAAACATTTTAAAAACTCCCCATGAATGGTATCCTTTTCTTTTCAGAAGGCCCCTGCCTGGTGTTCAATGCTGGTGGGATAAGCTTTGGCTTCTACTGCCTGCAACCCTGTTTTGGGTTAAGTTGGTGAAGAAAATGGCTATTTATGTTTCAAACATACATTTAAGCAACTATTACAGTGCATGATCCTTCCTTCAGTTGGTGTCAACAAAGTTATACTGATGTGTGACATTAGGCCAATATGGCAAATGATGCATTTCTTCTTAATCTCAGAGTGTGCTGTTTCTCCTTCATTGTTGAGGCTGGCTAGGTTATTTTTAGCTTTTGTAAAATTCATTTTTAGCTTCCAGTCCAAATTCACAAAAACACGCTTCAGCACTTTCTTGGAATAATCTTGGCTGTGTTTTATGGTTGGTATTAAACTTGATGTAAATTAATTCATTTTTTTTTTTTCTAATACTTTAAGATCTTTACTTGAATGTGAACATATGAGAAGTATGTAGAATTTCTGTAAAGAGGATTTTGCATTTTAACTTCAGTTAATTAATCATTCATGAAATTTCCAAACTGACGTATTATAGGTGAAGTTTTTAAGGAGGAAAAATGGTTAACAACAGCACTGGTTGCAATACAGATCAAGTTTAGAAGAGACACAAAGCACCATCGCAAACCGTCAGTCATACTTGACCCATTTAGAGTCAGTGCAGAACATATAACAAAAACATGGCAGTCCTGAATTCCAGGTGCACCTCTGTTAGTATACCTGACAAACCTCATGTGTCTGCTCATCAGACAGAAACAGGAAAAATTTTGACATTGCGCTTTATAAAATGGCATCAGGCAAGACTGCCTGATTTGGTTGACAAGATCTCTTTATTATATTGTTATGTTGGTCAGGAACTGCTACTAGCTGTCTAGTGCAGAAATTGCCAGCAGCATTGCACTTACTGTTCTGGTATAGCAAGAGTAAATGTTTAGAGGATTGTACCATAACCTGCATGCAGAAGTGGTGCTCGCGTTGGATTCTGAAGGACTCCTTATTAAAGATGAATCAAACTACTTGAGCATGCCAAGACAGCACAATGACAATGGTGAGCAGTGATGACCTTTTCAATCCTTATGTTTATTAAATCAGCGAGTCATTATATTGTATTATAATTTTTACTCTGGGCGCCACCAATCTGTGTGGCCATATTGTTAATCCATGATATGGGGTAAAATAACATATTATGCCATCATTTCCCGCCTATATAAGACGTCTGCTTGCTATTCTGATTTTCTGTGTGGACGTTGTGGTCAATCTTTGAGGTGGGTTTAGCTATTAAGAAATGCTTTTAGGCATTTAAGACTTAAAGTGTGTTTCTAGATTCTGATTTTGTGCTATTGGGCTTTGAAATGATTTTCTCAGCATTTTACCTTTGCCTTTTCAGACGTCATTTCTTTCTTTTCTCCTGGTCCTTGTGTGGGTTTGCAGATTTTTATAGATAGCAGAATGAGTACACTTGCTACTTTGTCTTACTCAAGATAAAGGGAATACAAACAGGGAAACACTGTGCAGAGCAATAATGCTTCAAGAACACTGCATGATGACACAAATCAATGAGCACCACAGTCTTTTTGAGATGCATCAAGATTGGCATATAGGTTCTGAGAACAAGAACTAGGTGATCCTCAAGAATTCATGGTTGGTGAAAAAGATTGGGATAACACCTTAGTTTGGGTACTGCATCAATGCATCTATTCCTCTGTTAAACTTATGCAACAATACCTTCCCAAAAGCTGATCCTACCATATATATTCATGTATAAGTCGGGTCTTGAAACCCGAAAAATCGATCGTAAAATCAGACCCCGACTTATATGCTCTTTCAAAAATGCGACATATTTTATTTTATTTTTTTACATCTTCCTCCTCCTCCAATCTCACATCAGTTTCTCAGACACATCAAATTTTGTTGCAGCAGTGCAGTTACCAATTTCTTTTACGACTTCAACGACGTTTTATTTAAAACCAGCTTCATATTTTCTTCTGATCGAACGCACCATCGTAGATAAGGGATGCTCTTACGATAAAGGTGTATGAGGGTGTGAGATACAAAAAAACACAAATTAGTGCAAACGCTGCTTTGGAATAGTTTAGGTATTACTGTGTGGTCACATAGATAGAGAGAGACAGAGAGAGAGAGAGAGAGAGAGGTTAGGAGCACGCGCTGATACTGCTCATTGCCACACCCACATAGAAAAAAAGGCAGTGAGCTCTGTGGTTACTCTCTCAGGTGGGCGTTAGCATAGCATAATCACTTGGACCAATAGTTTTTCTGCATTCGACTTATACGACCGACATTTTAACATACCAGTGAATACACTTGACTTGAGCATTCATTCTCTTTCTCTGTACATTTATCATTCGTTTGCTCAGCGGTTGATGCGTTTGCTGCTTCCTGAGCTGCTCTTCTTTTCTCCACCCTAGCGGCCCGCTGTTTCTCTTCTTTCATCTGCATGTTTTCGCGTTAAAAGTGACTAAGTTAGTTTTTGTGTTGCAAATACTTAGTACGTTTTTCTTAATTTTTCACTTAAGCGCCACAATCTGCCTCAAGAATGATTAAAAATATGAAGAGGTAGGAGAAGTTACCGCGAGGGTGGTAGGGAATGAGAACGATACACGTACGCATGCGCCACACGGCCTCCCTGCTGCGCACTGCCGAGAGTTGATTCTACAATAAAACAAAAATAAAAAGAGTAATAAAAATCATCACCCCGAAAGCGGATATTAATCGTCATGTAGCATATGTGTACCAAATTTCAGGTCAATAGGTGAAACAGTTTGCGAGCTACAGGTAATTTAAAATCAGACAAACAAACAGCCACGGTAGCGTATTATATGAGAAGACCAGAAATTATACTGTAAAATACAAGTCCCGACTTATCGGTGGGAAAACTTATCCATGAGTATATACCGTAATTACACTTACACAACACCAGTAAATCACTTATTTATCTCTGTGCGGTGTGGCATGTTAAGAGCCTTTGATATGCTGGTTGAACGAATTGTGAATGAATATGAACATGAATATGAATTTGAAGGATTCATAGGTCTTATACTGAACTATGCAATATCAAGAGAAATATGTCTCACTTAAGCCACCTCTGACCCCTCCAAAGTGAAGTTACTTTAGTACACAGATAAATAACCACTTTACTGATGCATTGTAAGTGTTATTAACAACAAACAAATCCTTTGTTAAGGCCTGGTTACATAAGAGTAAGTAAGTAACAAATGCATTTTTTCAGTATTCAAACTAAAATTGTTTTCAAAACGCAATGGAGTAAAAATCAGGAACCAAGCAAGCTGATGCAACAGTCACATAAACAAACATTTTTATAAAGCTGGGTCAGAATTGGTTGCCAATTCCAAATTAATCATTTTTTTAATGGTGGTCAAGATTAAAGGTACCCGATGCGATTTTTGTTTTTTTAGAAATGCTTAGTTAATTTGTCTTATTAGGAGTGTCTGGGTTTGAAGTGTTGGTTCCTGCTTTTTTCTGAACTAACAAAAGTTCATTCAGAAAAAAGATGGATGGCACCAGATAGTTTGGTGTAAGGCAGCTGGCGTTTGTTTTTGTAAAAGTTCTTTTCTAAAATGTGTATAACATCCTAAGTTTTATGAGAACACCAGCACATCCACAGCCAGACATCCGCATGGCCTGCAGTTTCCTCCTCATTCACTTAAAATTAGTTAACTCCATTATTTCAAAGATGTGTACTACACATTACATGTAGAAAGATGGTTAGCTTTTTTTTTTTTTTTTTTAATTGATGTCTCAGGGTATGAGAGAGAGCTTGGCCCCCCGCTGTCAGTGAAACAGTACTTACCCAGTAAAGTCATTTGTTTAGTTATTAAATGGAGACTGAAGACACTTCAAACTGCTTTGATATCTGTTTGCACAACAATATTCAACTGCACACCTCTGCTGGAGTTTCTTTTGAAGACGTCTGAGGCGAAGATGTAATGCAGGTTTTTCAAATTTGTACTCTGCTTTTTAAATGTAATGTGTAATTCCCTGCTGAATGCCGTATTACACGGCATGTACGCAGCGGGTTGGGCGGAGGAGGGGTGGTAGAAATCGGATCAGAGATTTATGCTTAAATGTTTATCTGTTTGCTTATCAAACCCTCAGGGAAGGGCCCTCACAGCATCATAAGGCAAGGGATTCACAAATAAAGACTTTTTAAAACGTTGTCCCGCTTTGAATGGCTTTGTACCTGCAAGTGTATATTTATGTATTTGTTAACTTATGTTCACAGGCACATATGGATTTGTCAGGGCTCTTATCAAATATTTTGTATAAAAGTGACACTTGACATCATTGGCATTAGAGTCAGGAAAGTATGTGGTCTATTCTGCAGATTCTCCAATTGTTTACTACAAGTTTGGTTTGCTCCCATATTGTCAAGTTTTGAGGACGGCCAACTCTAAATTGTTCCAGTCTGATAGTGTATGTGTTTGTGTGTGTGACTTAATGCTGCTGGGATGGCCTGTGCCAGAATAGGACCGTCAAATATAATAAGTAATGCGGATAAATGAATTACTGATTGATTAAAATAAGTTCAGTAATAGACATCTACGTATCAGTGACATAACTGCCCCTCTTGTGCCAGAAGAGCTTTTTTTGTCTTGAAACTGGAAGGGATAAATCGATGGATTAATACAAAAATAAGGCTTTTCTCACATTACATTTTACATAATGTACTGAGTGTGTTTTATTTTGTATTAATTACAAGATGTCTAAAGGTTGCTGTATTATGTCCTTTGGTGGGTATTTTGCATTATTACATTTATGGATGGCGACGGTTCCTGGACGTCACTCTGTTTCACTGCTGGACTGGAAAGCCTCTTAGCAAAGGCAACCTGATAGAAGAATGATTGCAATAATGGCTGACCTAAAGCTTTAGTTTCTACTGTGGTGACCTTTTGCATGCTGTAAAAATATAGGAAATGCTGATAGTTGGCATCAGTGTGAGGTTTTTGTACTTTGTTTCTTAATGTGTTTGTATGTGGATTTGCTTGTCAGTCCATAACAAATCAGAGCTTACAGTATGTGTACATCTCAATATGTGCTCTTGTGAGAGTCTGGTAAAGGAGTAGGTCATCCTTTGCTAAACAGGAAGTATGATACTGAAATTGGAGACAATGTGTTTATTTATTCATGTGAAAATTTCAATACTTGCTCAGAAGGGCATTCTGTGTAAAAACATATTTATTTATGTAGGTGATGCTAACTGACTGCAGAGATTGTATTATGTATGTGGAATAGAGTGAACTTGCATTGATTTTATTAAATTCTTTTAGTTAATTTTCTGCAGCTACAGTTTGTAATATTAGAAGTTAGTTAATCTCTTCTCACATTTATACTTCCATTCACTTTTATATAGGACAGTGGGTTTGTTTATGAATAGCTGTCAGGGACCGCCATATCTGGTCCTAGAGAAAAAAAGGATTTTCAATACAGCAATCTCTTAATTGTAGCCTTTTACATTTTTTTAATCCAATTCATGTCTAAGTTACACTTACTTTTAAAAAATCTATACTTTTGTCCTGCAATGTTAAAATACGTTGACAGTGCAGGTTTGCTGATAGGCAGATATGTTTTAGTTTAAGTGTTGGATGTACCTGTTAAATAAACTTGCTCTGTTAATTTAAATATATCTCTCTATTATATAAAAAAATCGTGAGACGAGACATTTTCAGAGAGATAATTTCACATCCCGTGAGACAAGACTTTGTGCCAACAGATGAATTGAAAACCTAACAGGTCCAAGCAGGGGCGGAAATAAAAGACAAACAGTAGAAGAAGAAAAGACAAAGAGTAGAAGACAAAGTAGAACGTCGTAAAAAGAGGCTCCAAAACATTGATGTGTTACACATGCAGAGCAGGTTAGAGATTATGAAAATACTAAAATTTGAAAGTCTAAAAAACTGACAGTAAAGATTGCATTAGAGCTAACAAATGGAAATTATTACTCTGTGAAATAATGGAATAGCGAATAGAGATCGAATATATGCACATAGGTGATATGAGAGAAGTATGTAGATATTATTTGGCTTTAAACTTTAAGTCAGAGACTTGTAGATTGTCTAATTCATGTTGCCATCAGGGAAAAGTAGTGTTTCTTTCCAATGAAGAGGCGTATCGGTGAGAAATAGAAGATTTGTTGTTTGGTGAAATTGAAATCCACATACACGAGTGGCAGAGACACAAAGTGGCTGGCAAGTAGCGCAGGCCAGGGGGTTGGCAAGTGAAGCGAGCAGGTGCCGAGGCCCCCTAGTTTCTTATAAATAAAGAATAAATATATATATATATATATATATACTAGCTGATTACCCAGAGGCTTCGCTCAATGAGTGCTAGGGAAAAAAATAAAATGTAGTATATAAATTATTAAACAGTAAAACATTAACATTTAAGAAGTAAAGATACATTGAGCACTACTGGAGTGCTTTAGGGTAAAGTACATTTTAAAGGCGCTATAACACAACAGGTAAGTAGTACTAACAGCAGCTTAAATGTATTTGGATCATCTCTCGGTAGGAGATCCCTTGTGAAAGGCGCTACATGACCGGTGTGCGATCCTACAAATTTTTGCCTGACAACTATGTGCCTGTGATTTAAGAGAAAAATTATTCTGAGAAATGTGGACGCTGCCGTTCCATGCTTAACGGGCAGAAGGTCCAAACAATTCCCAAGTTCAATACTTCACATGAAGAGGTCGGTATATCTTCTTAGATGTAAACCCTACATGTTGTTAAAAGAATTCATCACAAAAGCAACCTTGAATGTTACAGAGTTTTAGTGACCCGAACTCACCTTAAGGGACAGTAAGTAGTCGTGCAGCACAATTTACAAAGAGAGTCTTGCTTTGATGGTATCGATTACACTCATTCGCAAAGATTTTCACTCTCCCAGGAGCCGATGGGGCACTCGAAGTTTCACAAACAGCGCGAGAAGAGAGGGCACTGCCCGAAACTGCAAAGCTCTCGACCTGGTGAAGGAGCCCGAGATTCCACACCTTTCAGCGTCCACTTTGTTCTCACAACCCATCGCTGCTGAAGGCGGCCTTGTCTTCACATTGTTTACAGCTCGGCGCAGTTAAAAAGTAGAAAGACACAAAGCTGTTTTCCTCATATCTTCTACAATCAAGTACTGGCAATTAGAAAAAAGTTACAATGTGGCAGTTTCCTCGACAGTGACGTGGAGGAATAAATAAAACTTCTCTGTCAGAACACGCCTGGCAGCGGGCGGCTCAGCGCTGGAGTCCAGATAGAAGGGCTGGGAGAGGGCGACTTCTATGAGATTGATTGGCATGTTTGTATTTATTTCTTTTCAATATCAGTAAAATAACTCTCACACAAATAATAATTCGTAAAGACGATATAAAAATGGTGCCCACAAATGAAGTGATTAGTTCCTGTATTATAATATGTTCTGTGGTCATACATAGTTTCCGTTTCACGTGGTCATACGTAATTTCTGTTTCAAATGCGAAAAGAATTTTATATAAACAGATGTTTATAGGGTCATTATTGTCACGTGTGCAGAGCACAGGGAGATTTTTACTTGCATATGGTGATTAGCATGCTACCAATTGCCACTCTGTAGAATCATGATGATTAGCGAAGATAGCAGCCTTTCCTTGAGATGTCTATCTTACGTACACAAAAAATCTGAGTATGTAAATTTACAGTTTAGCCTGAAAAGGAACAGTTGATTCAGGAACATTCATTCTTGAAACTTTGTGATTATGATTTCCCTACCATATATCATTTACATACAGTGCCAGTAAAGAGTAATCCCCCCCTTGGACATTTTCACATTTTATTGATGTATAACATTCAATCACAGGGAATTAAATTTTGCTTTTTTACATTAGTCAACAGAAAAAAATCTAATGCCATAGTGAAAACAGATCTCTGTAAAAAATTCAAAATTTGTCAAAAATATAAAACATTGTATAATTGATTGTATAATTATTCACCATGTTTAATGTGACACACCTAAATCACTCTTGGCACAGTCAATTGGTTTTAGAAGTCTTATAATTAGTTCAATGGGGACCACTGGTCTTTAGTGTAGGAGATTCAATTGATTGTAGTCTAAATGCACCTTATCTGGTTGGTCCAATTTGTGATCAGTCAAGTATGATGGTCTAATCTACATAATGAAGATAAAAGAACACTCCAAGTTACTCTATAAAAAGGTGATTGAAAAATACACAGCTCAGAGGATGGCTTCAAGAAAATAATCGAGTCACTGAATAGTTCAGTTAAATCATTCATGAAGAAATGGAAAGAGCAGGCCGTTCACAAAAAATGACTCATAATACAACAAGAAGACTAATGAAAGAAACCACCAAGAGACCTATAATATCTCTAAAGGAGTTTCAAACTAAAGGCTGGCTGAGGATGGAGAGATCAGAGTGGCCCATAAAACTAAAGTCAGCTGGAAGAAAGTGGTCTGACGAGATTAAAATTGAAGTTTTTGGCCATCAGACTAAACACGTGTTTAAACACTGTGCATCTTAAAAGCACACCATCCAACATCGTGATGTTGATCATGATCATGGGAGGCTTGTGAGGGCAGAGGGTAAAATAAATGAGGTACAATACTTAAAAAAATGGAGGAAATCCTGATGCAGGCTCTGGGAAGAGTTGTTTTCAGGGAAGACAACATCCCTAAACGTAAAACCTAAGTAACACTGGAATGCCTTAATACAAGCAATATTAATGTCTTGGAGTGGCCGAGTCAGAGCCCAGATCTCAGTCCAGTTTAGAAGTTGTGGAAAGGCTTGAGAAAGACTTTCCAGTTTGCGATCCCCCCTGGCAGAGCTTCAGCAGTTTTGCAAATGTCTCAGTTAGTAAAGCTGATAGAGACCTGTGCGCTCAGACTCAAGGCTGTCATGGATGCAAAAGGTGCGTCAACTAAATACTGACTTGAAGGGGTGAATACTCATGATATTGACTATTTTGTGTTATATATTTGTAATTAATTTAGACCATTTTTTCACTTTTATATGAATGAGTTTTTCCTGTTGTTCAATGTCAAAAAAGCCAAATTAAATTCACTTTTATTCAGAGTTGTATAACAACAAAATGTGAAATCTTTCAAGGGTGTGAATAATTTTTATAGGCATTGTAAGAAAATGTGCCATGATTTACTGTATAAAGTGCACACTCTGCAGAATCACTTAATGGAATTTGATGTTCTGTAACACCTTTCACAGAGAAAACAATAACAAAATATTTACCCCAAACAACGTTATGACTCAAAGAAACAAGAAATTTGGCATTAGTAATTTGAATTAAAAAAAAAACACAATGAATTATGCATAGAGAATATTAGAGAAATCACTAAAATTGCCCTGTAAGTATGTAGGAGAAACATTAAAGTGAAGGGTTACAGAAGCAGCATAATGGTACCTAAAAATTTGGTTAAGTACCCTACGTGGTAACACTTTACATTGTGTCCATAATGACACTGTAACTACTATGTAATTACCTGTATAAGTACAGTGTAACTATGAGTTATTACTCCGTACTTACTGTGTAATACAAAGTAACATTATAGTTAATTACTCAGTTGTCATTGTTATTCCACAGTTTATATAATTACAATGTAACAATTTATCACTGATCCAAAAACAAATGTACTTACATTGTTACATTATATCTCTACTTTCAAAATGTAATAATAACATCAGGGTATGTAACTCCAACTATGTAACAGATGTTCCATGGTCTGGGAAATTGTAATGGAGAATTGCAGTGGTAGCTGCATCGGTATTCAATGATATATTTCAAGATCTTTTCTAAATGGTGAAAACGCCTAAATGGTTAACGCTTTATCCCAAAATCTAGAGGAGCACCTCCTTGACATGTTTTGCTTAAACAAGCATTTGTCACATTCTTGTAGTTGTGTTATACTATTTATTTTTGAATTTTTTTGGCTATTATTATACCCATCCCTAACATAATACTGTCAAACTTGCATCATTCAATCAAGGTACACAGGGTTGCAGAGCCATTCCAAGCATCACCGGGCACAAGGCAGGAAACAGCCCAGGATGGGGTGTCATCACATTACAAGGCCCACTGACAAACATACCAGCTGTTACACATATGGCCATGTATCCCAACCTACACGTCCCTGCGATGTGGCAGTAAAACCCATGAAGAAGACAAAGGGACACATGGGTAGAACGTACAAATTTTACACACATATCCATCCATCCATTATCCAACCCGCTATATCCTAACACAGGGTCACGGGATTCTGCTGGAGCCTCCAGACAGAATTCCATCCATCCATTCATTGTCCAACCCGCTATATCCTAACTAAAGGGTCACGAGGGTCTGCTGGAGCTAATCCCAGCCAAAACAGGGTGCAAGGCAGGAAACAAACCCCAGGCAGGACGCCAGCCCACCGCAGGGCTCACACACACTAGGGACAATTTAGGATCGCCAATGCATCTAACCTTCATGTCTTTGGACTGTGGGAGGAAACCGGAGCACCCGGAGGAAACCCACTCAGACACGGACAGAATTCCATCTCAGGATAATGGATCTGTGAGGCAAAAGCATTAACTATTTTGCAAAGGTGTTTTCAGCATTTAAAACAAATCTTGAAATATCACTGCATTGTCCATTACAATTGCCCAGATCATGGAACATCTGTTACATAATTGTAGTTACATACCCTGATGTTTTTATTACATTTTGAAGTACAGATATAATGTAACTATGTAATTACACTTGTTTTTGGATCAGTGATAAATTGTTACATTGTAATTATATAAACTGTGGAATAACAATGACAACTGAGTAATTAACTATAACGTTACTTTGTATTACACAATAAGTACAGAGTAATAACTTATAGTTACAACAATGATGGATGGATTAAAAGGCAGAAGTCTACGTGACCATCATCATCAAGCCCTTCCGTGAGAACCCTAAATCCAAAGAGGACTGTTTCATTTATGTTAGGTAGAATGCCCAGAGGGGACTGGGTGGTCTCATGGTCTGGAATCCCTACAGATTTTATTTTTTCTCCAGCCGTCTGGAGTTTTTTTGTTTTTTCTGTCCCCCCTGGCCATTGAACCTTACTCTTATTTGATGTTAATTAATGTTGATTTATTTTGCTTTCTTATTGTGTCTTTTATTTTTCTATTCTTTATTATGTAAAGCACTTTGAGCTACTGTTTGTATGAAAATGTGCTATATAAATAAATGTTGTTGTTGTAGTTACACTATACTTATACAGGTAATTACATAGTAGTTGCAGTGTAATTATGGACACTTAATGTAAGGTGTTACCTGCCCGCTCAGTGTACCAAAATTGAGGTGATGTAGAAAGTTAATAGCACATTTTTAGTAGAGTTAAATCCTGGCTACACAGCAGTAGGTTCTTTACTTTTATCTCTAAGACTATAGGACAATAGTGCACAGAGGAGCACAGAATTGTCTGAGGAAGCAACAAGTAAAATGAAAAGTGCCAGAAAGGATGAGAATCAACCAAGGTCCTGGTCCTAAAGGGGGATATTTCAAAGTTCTGTATTAAATCGGGAGGATTGAATAGTCCAAAGTAACACCAGATCAAAAGCACTACAGTGTACATTCATTGTGGACAAAGCCTGCAAACTAAATAAGAAATGGCTTGCTTGAATCACCAGGATCGCCCATTACTGCTTACTGTAAGGCACTTTCTTTAATGTATGCCCAATTGGAAGCCTGAATTAGTATGGTCACTTCCCAGTTTTCAGGCAAGTCACAGTGGTGTCTTGCAAAATGAGAGTCAACAGAGAAAATAACTAAATCTGAGCCTATCTACACGGAAATGTTACTGTTTTAGAAAGCAGCGTGACTCCTAATTAAAAGAGTCATCCTGGGAAGTGAGAGGAGGGGGGTATGCTATCTCAGAGAATGGCTTCTTCTAATTATCAAGTTTTCCAGGGAGTCGGAGGAGAAGCATGTGCACCAAGCGTCTGGCGTGCATTTAAGCAAAAAGGCAGGCGGCCTATCAGAGAGAACATCACGCTTGCGCTAATTTAATCTTCTAACTGCTAAATGCTGGCTTTGTACTCTAGCCAATTAGGCTTTGTGTGCAGAGAAAGAGCCTTGGTGGTTAATGTGTTGGCAGAATATTTTCTTTACATTAATATTAATACTTACATTAGGGGAATTGAAGAGATTTATATTTTCTGAAAACTTCAAAGTACATGATTAACACACCCACACAGGCTCAATGTGCATACTAAGAGAAAAAACGATAATGGTCATAGTGACAGGAGACAGTTGCTGGAAAAAATCTGATTTAGTCTATTAAAGAAAGCTGGTGCTGATAAAATCAAATTAAATAATGTGATACTGAGGTAATTAAGTCTAGCTGTTTTATAGCAGCTTTGAACACCTTCTTTCTCTCTCATCTTTCCAGTCTGTCACTTGCACGATAATAGAAGCTAAACAAGGAGGCTGACGGTGCTGTCTATTGAGCAGTGAGAGTGTGGCTTTGTCAAGCACAATAATGCCCTTTGAAAAGGTGGCATTGCCAAGTTCTTTTATTATTACCCCAATGACTGGAGACGTTATTGGTGCCACTTGAACTAAAAAGGTAATGAGACCATACCATCAAAATTTTTAAATAGTAGAGCTTTCAGATTCAATTCATGAAAAAGGGTAAAAGAGGTAGGAGATGTAAAACACAAGAAAAGACAACTCACTAATAATGGCAAAGTCTTGGTGTCTCACTTTCCAATCTCAGTTTCTTCTCACGTGGTCCCCTATTTGGCTTATTTTGGCAATTCTTCTTTCCTTATGGTTTTCTTGGGTTAGACATTTAGGCCATGTTGCTGTCGACACTCAGATCAAGAATTATTCCAGTAAATCCACTGGTAGGCAAACATAGCTGCTTCTTTAAATGACAGTTAATCTTGTTTGATTTCCTATCTATGTCCGACCCTGGACATCATTACTGCAAAATACAGGAGTGGGCATGTAACACTGCAGGCCTCAGCAAGCCATGGTGGCACACCCAAACAGATAAGTAAGCAAACAGAGCAATCTCATTGTTTCCTAGCCATAATGGCTATCTTAGTCTTTACAGGTGAATTGCCGACACTAAATTGGCCCTAGTGTGTACTTGGTGTGTACGTGAGTGTGTATTTGCTCTGTGATGGACAGGTGCCCTGTCCAGGGTTTGCTCCCTGCCTTGCACCCTATGCTAACTGGGATAGGCTTCAGCAGACCTCCGCTACCCTCTCTGGGACAAAGCGGGTTATAAAATGGCTGTTTGTAGTGTCAGCTATCCTGGACATTATTTATAAATTCTGGAATTACAGTCTTTTTCCATTATTTCTGACTTCCCTATACTATATATTTAATTCCTTGTTTAAAGCATCTTACTAGAAATCTGCCTTCCCATCTCCCCTCTCCATCCAATTTTCAGTTTTTGAGGAGGCCTATCATAGGAAACTGAAAGCACATAGAAAGAATAATTTCTGCAAAGAATACAAGGGCATGGCAAGGCATGCTCACACATACACATCCATGCTGATAATGTTTAATAATTCAGTAAATTCAGTAAGCCCGACTCAAAGAGCACTGCTCATTAACATACTACTCTTAAAGCCGCATTGACAGATGAGGCTTAAAGATGAGTGGTGCACATCCACAACCGTACCTGCTGGCATATTCATCTAAGCTGCCGTGAGAACTGCAGGAGATGTTGTTTCCCCGAGCTCTCTTCATCTTTCCCAGTAGTACCCCGCCTCTTTTTTTTGCCATCTGAGTTATCCATCCTCTGAAAAGATGATTTCGTTTTCACCTTTACAGCAGGCAGAGTCTCTAAGAGAAATAAACAAAAGCAAATAGTCTCCATCTTAAGTGGGTAAGGTTTAAACTGATGGAGAGGAATATGCCAGGATTATACCATCCTCCTTCTTTACGTCCCCAGTAAGGTCCACTACCATCTCTCTACTCACCTAGGTCACTCACATTTCTTTTGCTGTTTTCCACATACTTCTCTGAGAGATTGGAAGTTTTATGTGGTGGCTAAATGGACAGGATGTTAAAACTGAAACATGAATCACAAGCTGTGATTTTGTCTGCCAAAGAACATAGAGCCAAGGTCACAATTTGGAGCTAAGACCGAGAACAAGGACGGACACAGATGAAAGGCAAGCATGGGGGTACAACACAACTCTTAATGGAGAAAGCCAGCCCAGCCTCGATTCTCACTCATGAGATCATTGATGTTTTTCTATTTATTGCTCTTATTAGAAGCACCCGCTATGGAGCTCATCTGGAATATTTGTTTTTCTGTCTTCAAATTCTTAATACATTGTTGGACTCAAGTAGTGTACATGAAAGTATTTCCATAATCACTTTGAAATTATGAGTGAAAGTCAGCCATGGAAATTTTTGTCTATCTAAATAAGCTCCATTTACATGTATTTATTTGGCTGACACCTTTTTCAAAGGCAACTTACAACAATTATGATACAACTGGTTACGTTTCTTTTTGGTTTTTCTAATTGGAGCACAGGCAGATCAAGTGACTTGCTCATTGTCACACAGAGGCAGCAGCAGGATTTGAAAACACAACGTCAGGGTTTGAAGTCCAAAGTCTTAACCACTACACCACACTACCTGATCTAACACCACGCTTTGCCAGGGGTTTATTGATAATTAGCCATAGCAGCACATCCTGCTGTCCATGGAAAGAGGACAGAAATATTAGATGGGTGCACATCACTTAGAGTTGTAAGAGCAAAAGAAGGAAAATAACTTGTACACTGAACAGCTTTTAAGTGTACATGTAGCTTAAATGCTTGTTGTTTATATATAAGCACTTGTATGCTCCTTGTTGAATAAAATAACATATTTAAGCAGAAAAATCTTTCAATATTTTGGGTAGACACTCTGTCTTCAATGCAGATTAGTTTTTCCTGCTTTTCCATAACAAGATCTTATACTTGAACTTTTGGTCTCAAGGTTGCTCTAGACCAACTAACATACTCTATGCTTAACGAATCAGAAAGATTTGCTTATCAGTGGAGATGGAGGAAATGGTTAATCTTATATATAAACATCTACACATGAAAGTGTGTGTGTCTGTCTGTCCGGCCTGGAAATGAGAAGTGGAGTTGGGGTAAGGGCTCCTCCTCCGAGGAAGCACAAAACTCGCTTAGCTGCCAATACAGAAGTGAGGCAAGCACATCGGCAAAACAAAACCTCTGAAGAAAGACAAAGTCGCTTAGCCGCTAATGCACAAGCGGTGCAAGCACGTAGGCAAAACAAAACCTCCTAGGAGCAGTTGTCCTGACATCTCTACATTTCATTTTTTTTTTTTTTTTGACGATTTCAGTATTTTCTAGGACCCCGGGCTTTTTACAGCATGGGCTTACACATGTAGTGCAGTATAAATACATACATCTCCATCAGCCTTAAAATCTGCATTCTGTGCACAGGTTGTCCAAATTTAAGTTTCTGGTGTGTGTTTTTTACAATCTACATATTCACTTCTTTCATTTCCACATGTTGCACAGGTTTTTGCTATACTCTGCTTGGGACTCTACGCATGAGGTTCAAATTTGTGAAATCAAAGGGTTTATCCATTGAGCTGTACATAGATATAGGGATTTAAATTTGCTTCTTGTTTTGTATTTAGAATTCAGTCTGTGCACTGTATATAGATGGAAATTCTCTCCATATGTGGCAGCTTTTACTCATAAATCATAATAAATTATATTTACTTTTTCAATTCTCACTATAGAAATAAATCAATCAACCTTGACTTTAAATGTCACCTGTCACATAGCACAACATCACAAGGTGCTGTATAATTCAAATAAGAACACATTTGAAATTAACAAACTGAAATGCAAGATCATTCATTACATGAGAAATTGCACAAACCGAAAAATCTGCATAAGTTTCAATGAGAGAAGATTGACAGGATGAGATGACAGTACTGTTGAATCTGGAGCAGTGTTTCTCGACCTGTGGGTCGCAGCGATGATCACACTCAAATCACCAAGGGGTTCCTCCTCCTGCTCTGACGAATGCAGTAGAAACACCAAAGGGGTACCCCAGTGGATCGTCAAAACACTAACATGGGGAAAAGTGGGCTGGAGAAATTGAAAGGTTGAGAAATATTATTTTTCAGAATATACTAATTAATGATGGAAGTTCAATGAATTATCAAAAGCTATTTGACCATGGCTACTGATATAGCTTATTTATTTATCAATTTCTTTATTTCTATAGCATATTTTCATATGTAAAGTGTAGCTCAAAGTGCTTTACAAAATGTCAAAGAAATATTTGCAAGAAAAGAAAAACAAACTTAATTAGATAAGAATAATAAAAAATTAACTAAAAAATACATCAATACAGGCCAACTTAAAACAAATTCATAATTAGTAGAAAGGTAAACTCTTTATGTATAATATTGTATTCTAGGTCTCTAAAAGTAGACAGACAAACAAAGAGAGTCTTAGATTGAAATAAATGAGTGCATGTTGGCCAGAAGTTAATAATGAGAAAGGTCTCAGTTGTCTGTCAGGCTGCACAGACACTGATATACAATAAATATAAATTATTAGATAAATGAATTTCCGCAAAGTAGGATTCTTTATTTATAAATCGAATATTTTTTGCAGTTAGAGCATAGAAAACCTGTTTACGACCTTCTAAATACATTTTCTAACATTATTAGAGCCCTCTAGACATGAAATAACACCCTTTAGTCAAAAGTTTAAACTGTGCTCCGTGACAAGACAGAGATGACAGTTCCGTCTCACAATTAAAAGAATGCAAACATATCTTCCTCTTCAAAGGAATGCGCGTCAGGAGCAGAGAATGTCAGAGAGAGAGAGAGAGAGAGACAGAGAGAGAGAAAAGTAAACAATCAAAAATCAATAGGGCTGTTTGGGCTTTTAAGTATGCAAGGCACCGCCAGACAAAGCAGCTGCAAGGAAGGCAGCAATGTGAAAGTAATCTTTCAGCATTTTTTAGAGGAGCATCCGTATTCTCTAGGCCAGTTTGCGAACAGCCCCTCTGCTCACACCCCCTCTGTCAGGAGCAGAGAATGTCAGAGAGAGAGAGAGAGAGAGAGAGAAGCAAACAATCAAAAATCAATGCGTGCTGTTTGGGCTTTCAAGTATGCGAAGCACTGCACGGGAAGCATAGCATACATCATTGACGAGTTTTATTTAATATGTAATACGTGCTCTGATTGGGTAGCTTCTCAGCCATCTTGCAATAGCGTCCTTTGTATGAAATCAACTGGGCAAACCAACTGAGGAAACATGTACCGTAATTTAAAAGACCCATTGTACGCAGAAATCTGCGAACCAGCGAAAATCTGCGATATATATTTAGATATGCTTACATTTAAAATCCGCGATGGAGTGAAGCATCGAAAGTCGAAGCGCGATATAGCAAGGGATCACTGTATACTGATACACAATACAGATAATACTGTACAGTATAAAGTCTTAAGGCTGTATGCATTATAATAGCATGATAGGTTTCAGGTTGGAATTAAAGTCTTGTCATACATGTGTGCCTGTGGATCACCTTCCTGACTCATTTTGGGTAAGCAATCCCACCCCGGGATGAGTGGGGGTACTGTTGATAACAGTATCATTTCTTTCTGTTCCCACACCCTGTAGAAGATGTCCAGTGAGGGCAAGTGACTCTGCTCCTTCCGGTCAGAAGACTAAAAAAACCAAGCCGCTCACAGAAAGTGGTTTCTTGTTCTGGACCAACGTCTCAAGAGAGATGGAGCTCCAAACCAGACCTGAACACAACAGCAACCAGCTAACTCTAGAAGTGCCATTGTGTGCCGGTTTTGTTTGAAACTTTGACCCCAACATTTCTTGAGTTTGGTTGTCATATCTCACACAATCACAGTGTCCAGCACATACACTTAACTAGTAGAAATAACTTCAGGGTAGTATGTCTTAGATCTGGGCCAGATCACCAGCCTTTTTTAATGAATCTTACATTGGAAGAATGAAAACTTAAAAGCCTTTAACCATGTTGTTTTGGTTGGCCAGAAACAGCCAGCTTAGAGAAAGACAAAGGTGTAGAGACAAGCAAGAAAGAGCAGGAAGACTGACTAGCAGAGGGGATTGGTAAAGCAAGGACTCAAAAGCAAAAAGTCTTGATCTTAAGGAATTTAATACAAAGGAAGCATTGTGGAAATACAGTAAAGAGTTTTTCTATCCTTGGAGGAGAACTGGAGTCTGCAAAGAAACCATACAAGTACACCACTGCAATGAGAGTTTGGATGGCAACACTTATTACTGTATAAGGTGACTTACGAGATCAGGACACAGTCCGATTACTTGCATGAAGTTTTTACAACAGGAGAACAGGTTAAGGGCCTTGCTCAGGGTCACTCAGTTAGGTAGAACTGAGCTAGCAGCCTTACGGTTTCAACGTCAGTGCCTTCAGCCCTTCTTCACACTGTCTGCTTGCAGTGTGACTAATTTATGTCTTTGCAATGCAGACTTTAAAGCACATCTATGAGTTGTTAAAAGCTTGTATCACTTAAGCATTGGCAGCAAAGAATAACTTGAATCCTTCTCCAGCCAAAAAGATTTCTGGCATGGAATATAGAAGTAGTTGTTATCACAGAGGTGGTAATGCACTTCTCTCCTAAACCCTGTGCCATCTCTTAAATAACAGATATTGGGGCACACCTCATGGTAATAAAAAGTATTCAGTTAATGTTATGTTGCTTTACTGTATAATAAAGAATTAAATATGCAGAAAAGGTGTTTAGATGTGCCTACTGGATATTGTGGGCTTTGGTATTTTTTACTAAATGTAATTGCATTTATATTCTTGTGGGATTTTGTGGCATTTTCCAGGTAGGTGACATTAACTAAATTATCTACATAAAGCAGTCAAAAACATTTATTTAGAGGTTGAGTGCTTAAAGATGAAGAACTAGAGTAGCACTCTCAAACACAGGACCTTGAGCCGTGTCAAAACAATATTTGGATTAAAAATGTAAAAATATCTGATGTGTTAGAGTGAGTGCAATGGTGAGCCAGGCTCTATATTTAATCATTTATCAGCAAGAATTGGCTTCTAACTATAACATTTGTTGCAGTGAAAACCTGAAGCCTTTATCGACTTCATAGAACTGAGTTTGAGACCCCCTAATTAAAAATGCATGCTGGGCAGTTGCCAGAGGGGCAACAAGCATGGAGCCCCTAGCTAATCTTTGTATGTTGTGACTTGCTGAGTGGTTGTGTAGGTAGGGGCCCCAGTGCAGTGCTTTGCCCGGGGGCCTATAATGCTGCTAAGATGGCCCTGATGCAATTCAGTACTTACAAGGTGTGGCAGAAAAGTAATGAGACTGATTTTTTTATTTACCAAAGTTTTTATTTTTTTCAAACATCAATGTTATCCCCTTCAAAGTAGTTCCCTTGGGCAGCTACACACCGATGGAGACGTTGTTCCCACTGTTGGTAGCAGCGCTGGAAGTCTTCAACTGGTATGGTCTTCAGCATGTCCGTTACACTCTTTTGGATGTTTTCTAAAGTCCCGAAATGACGTCCTTTGAGGACATTTTTCAGTTTAGGAAAAAGGAAAAAGTCACACGGACTGAGGTCAGGTGAATAAGGGGGCTGGGGAACCACAGGAATGCCTTTTGAGGTCAAAAATTCTGTTATGGAGAGGGCAGTTTTTCGGCACCATTTTGGCACAGACCTTTCACATGTGCAAATGTTCAGTCAAAATTTGATGAACGGTAAATCTGTTCAAATTTAATTGTTCACTCAACATTCTTAATGTTAAACGACGGTCTGATCTCACAAGAGTGTTCACGTTCGATGTTTTCATTGGTTTTCGAAGTTGAAGGCCTCCCTGAATGGTGTTCATCTTCAACGTGTTTTCTGCCTTCCAAAAATGATTTGTGCCAGCGAAAAACTTGAGCTTGGGATAATGAATGTTCCCCATAGGCCTGTTTTAACTTTTCAAACGTCACACTTGCCGTTTAATGGCACAACGTTGCTCCAAATTCCACTGTTCCATTTTGCGTGACGCACAACCAAAAACACAACTTCGCTAATAGCAGTCACAAAAATCACGTAGTTAACGGAAGGAGTTGAAACTCGCACTGAGCTATGGGAGGGTACTGATACACGTGCTCTATCAAGGACAACAGCGCAGCGTTGCCAGATCGCTTGCAGTGTTGCCAGTCTCATTACTTTTCTGCCACACCTCGTATTTTAAACTGGAGGCTGATTAAGGGAAAAAAAAAATAAGTAGTTAAGGTTTTACAGTCTGAATTGGGCTGGTGTAACAAGCTGATTATAGGTGTTTGTGCGTGTGTGTGTGTAAATGTGCCCAGTGAGCTTCTATGTACTACCTAAAACCAAACTTTGGGAATTATCTGATATGTACTCAAAGAGATGAAGCAAAAGTTTAGGTGAAAGTCAGGACTGTGTAGTACTTTTTACTTGACTTTTCCTGAACTGGGCTGAGTGTTACTATGCCAGTTTGGACAGGCTAGTCCATCCTGTCCTCTATAGCATTTTTCATCTGTTCCTAGAGAACTGCAAGATGTTCCCAGGCAAGAAGAGAGATATAGTCCCTCTATCATGTTAGGAGTCTTCCCATGGGCCTTCTCTGTTTAGGCCTTGCCTGGCACACCAGTAGATGGTAGTTTAGCTTTGTTAATTTTACATTTGGAGTTGTATTAATTGGGTTGATCCCATTACCATATGATATAAGAACCAATTGTGCCTAATGTGTTGTACCAATCATGTCTGTCAGACTTCTGCTGAGGTCTTAAGAAACACATAAGGCGCTTAAAGCCAGATGGATAATTCACAAATTATTTTCTTATTCACTTATTATTTTCTATATTCTCACGTGTCACACATGTGTGAGTAGGAGGCAGCTAAAAGGCATGAGTAATGGTAATAAAACATCCGACCAGGGGGCGTTGGAGTGCGCTTACTGTCTTCCTCAGTTCCATACAGTCCTTTTCCAGGAAATCCTGCAAGGATCCGGCGCCTCAGATGACATCACTTCCGGTGCCAACCCCTTTGCTCACATCAATTCCAAACCAGAAGACATCACTTCAGATTCCTGCCCCTTTGCTAAAGTCACTTCCTGTATGGGCCTTTAAAGCCTCCATTTTTGTCTATGAGAATCAGTTCTGTTTTGGACTCTGTTTTATGCACATCGTGTGCTTAAAACTCAAACTTTTGCAGCTGGGAAAACAATATACGGGTGGCTGCCCCAAACCTTTATGATGTCTTGGTCTAATTATTATCACAAAGGACTACTGAGTGGGACTGACAGACCTGCTAAAGTGGATAAATGTATTGATAATTACTTAAATTAGCCATACTTACTAATGAATTTACTACTCACATTAAATAACAAAAAAAAAGTGTTTTGGTTTAGGACATGGCAGACTATTTGACTCTGGTCATTTGTGATGCCCAGGTTGCACGCAGGTGCCATTCTCCTCTTGAACCCAAGGTACCGATAGTCATGATCTGAGATGGTCTAGGGTGAATGAGGACACAGAACACAAAAGAGATTGGTGCAAACAGTTCTTAGTGCTTTTACTCCTTAGTTCAAAGTGCAAACAATGCATTGGAGCTTTCAATTAATACATAAAGTGAATAAATAATCCACAATAAAATCAGATAAAAACCATCAATAAATTCAGTTCTTCCATACATTCAAATCCAAGAATAACACTGCGCAGACACTGGGTTTCTTTTCTTCAATGTCCTGTCAGCCCCATGCGTCTTTCTCCCTCTGTCTCCCCAGGTCATCCTTCAGTTCTTGCAGCAAAGCAGAGATGCTCTCATCCTGACCACCATCCTTCAATGTCTTTTGGGACACTTGGGACCAGACTTCCATTGTCCTGCCACCCATCTGTGGTCCAGCAGGACCCCTGTAGTTCTCTATTGCACCCAGCTCCTTTGTGGTGTTCAGATTCTGATTAAGGCCACTGATATTGTGAACTAGGTGGAACTGCGGATAATGAAGAATCAGCCAAATCAATAGTCTTGGACAAATTTGTAGTAGATGAAATTTATTGTAAATAAGTGTAAATTATTACACTCCAGTAGCGAACTTGACTTCAACATTCATAGTTTTCATACTCTTTCTCTGTACATTTAGCACTCATTTACTCAGAGTTTGATGCTTCCTGAGCAGCTCTTCTTTTCTCCACCCTAGTGGCCCACTTCTTCCATTGGCATCTTTTCACGTTAAAACTGATTAAGTCGGTGTTTGTGTTGCAATTACTTAGTACGTTATCTTTCCTTTTTTTACTTAAGCTGGCACTTAAATCTTCAATCTGCCTCAAAAATGATTTAAGATATGATGAAGTAGGGGAAGTGATGGCAAAGGTGGTAGGGATCAGAATTGCGCCCGTACATATTTGTGCCATACGGCCTTCCTACTGGCTGATGCTGAGAGTTGATTATACAATAAAATATAATAAAAATAAAAAGAGTAATAAAAATCATCACCCCAAAAGCGGACAGTAGACATCACATAGTATATGTGTACCAAATTTCATGTCAATAGTTCAAACAGTTTATGAGCTACAGGTGATTTAAAATCCTGAACAGACAATCGGACAGCCACGGTAGCGTATTATACATAAGACCAGTAAGGGCGCACTGCACGATAACATGCAGTGAATACACTTGACTTGAACATTCCTAGTTTTCATCCTGTTTCTCTGTACGTTTAGCATTCTTTTGCTCAGAGGTTGATACGCTTGCTCCTTCCTGAGCAGCTCTTCTTTTCTCCACCCGCTTCTTCTCTTTTTACATCAGCATCTTTTTGCATTAAAACTGATTAAGTCAGTGTTTGTTTTGCAATTACTTAGTACATTTTCTTTAATTTTTCACTTAAGCTGGTACTTAAGTCTTCAATCTGCCTCAAGAATGATTTAAGATATGAAGAGGTAGGGGAAGTGACGGTGAAGGTGGTAGGCAATGAGAACGGTGCCCATATGCATGCACCGCTCTGCTGGCCGCTGCCAAGAGTTAATTCTACAATAAAATAAAATAAAAAGAGGAATAACCTTGCAGGTCAATCATCACCCCGAAAGTGGATAGTTGATGTCACATAGTATATGTGTACAAAATTTCAGGTCCATAGGTCAAACGGTTTGCGAGCTACACGTGATTTAAAGTCCTGGACAGACAAACGAACAGCGACTGTAGCGTAGCATATATAAAGATAGGCAGTAATAATGTTAAACATCTATACACAATGATCAGTCTTAATCCAGAAAGTCCTCATGAGAAAGACAGCTTACAGAAGCAATTTAAAGGCTAATGGGATGTCAGGTTATGTATCACAAGACGTGGAGTACATACGAAGGGAGGTGTGCTTAAATTATGTAATACACTAGTGGGACCTCACATGGAGTACTCTGTGCTGTTTTGGTGTTCATATTACAAGAATAATGAAAAACTCTGCGTGACTACACTGTTATGGTTTCAGAGTGATGCCTTAAGAGAATCATTTTCGTTCCCAAAATAACCATCACAAGGATGTTCCAGGAATAACCTTTATCTATTTAGCTCCATAACAGGTTCCATAAAGAGCCATGAACAGATGATAAAACGTTTATAAAATACCAAACGGATTATGGTTTTAAAGGAACTCTCACTTAATACAGTTCTGGTTTTCTTGATCAGTTAGTATCCTGCTAGGCAGCCTACCATACGTTTAAGATTTCTGTTTGTCCCACATATTAGGAACCTTTTCAAAGCCCAAAGAGCCAACTGCATATTTAAGGAACCATTCCCAGAATTAAATGGTTCATTGACAACCAATGGGTCTTCGGGCAACCACACAACCCAGTAAAGTGCTAATTTAGAACCGTTATTTTTGAGAGTGTAGGCTGATTTCAGGATTGAGAGGTTTGAGCTGTGAGTAGAGATTGAAGGAGATGGATCTCTTATAAAGTATATAAATAGTGTTAAAAGGAACACCAATAACAGATAATGTCTGGGGGGTACAAAGGACACCCCATTTAATGTCTGGTTGCAAAAAGTAAATTATTGTTGAATAAATTGTTGGTTTGGCATCTGTTTCCAATCTATATGGCTCCTCTGAGCAAGTAGATGTCTTCTGAGATGTCTTCACAAATAGGTCCCAGAATAAACAAGAATTTCTTGGAATCGGGAAGTATATGTGCCAGTCATGCTGGAAGAAGTATGGCTGGCAGCACTAAACCAGAAGTGATATCAGTCATCTTCCAGGGGGTTCTCCGCTACTCAAAAGGTAACAGAAACCGGGTTAGTTCTTTACTCTGAATGGAGCCCTAAAATGAGGAGACTATGTATAAAATGTGTTGTCATTTCTACATGGTATAACTAAGATGTATTCAAATACCCTTAAATATTAAATATAAAAACATATTGGAAGGCATTGTAGCTCATATTAAAATCTTTAAGAAGTACCTGGAGAAATACATGTGAACAAGCAGTCTCCTCTCAGACAATAACCGATCCAGGAATCGCACCCGGGACACTGGAGCTTTGAGAGTGCAGTGTAAGCACTTAGCTGAAGTATGCAGTTCTGTATGTGTATGAACTGTGCTACATACTCATCCAGAGCAGTATTCTAAATAGAAATTATGTTTGTTTTTGAAATCCTAACAGTGTTACATGTTTTGCTGTAATCTATGTGGAAATGTACAAACTACAGTTTTTTAAAAAGGATATTACTTTACTGGAATAACTGAATATTGTGCATGACAGCCAACATGTCATCTTCTGCTGAAAAATTCACTTAGTGTAGTCACGTTTAAACTGAGATGGCTTTTGAATTTTTTACTAGTTACATTACCAGGAACATATTGTTTAAAATGTGACAAATTCCCCTCCTAGGAGAAACTAAAGCAGAAACACTTAAAATCAATTCCTAGTTTACAGTTTAAAAAAACATTATTATTCAGTAAAGACATTATACTGCACAATTGCTAATAAAGACATTCAAAGTTTGTTTCTTGATTTTTGTTTTCAAAATTTGTTTTGTTTTTGTAATTAATTAATTATTTATATGAAAATGAAGTGCAGAAGTACCCTTGACAGCAACATCTAAGATTATTTGCCGATATCACATTGTTTGAGCCAAAAAAAGAAAAGAAAGAGAAAAGAACATAATTAAATACCCTTGTGATTTCTCAGGATAACACCAGTTTTCATGTTGTATCATTAAAGTCCTAGTGGACTGCTTGAAAAAATTAATTAGTGTTCCTTGATGCCTTCCAAAAAGGCCTGGGGGCTTGATGACGTGCCTGACAAACTTCATCCCGTTCTGGGAAACTCTTGGGATATAACAGTCTCAAACCTGCAGAGAATGCAATTATTTCATATGAGAAAGAATCCTTCTAGAGACTTTATATTTTGTATTTTTCATTTTTAATTGCTGCTGTCCTGGAAACTGCAGCTGCTGGCTTTTGCTTTAAAATTTATCAACAGCTTCCTTTCACATGGAAACAGCAACACATGTACCGCAATAGGTGCTGCCACCTGACCATCTTTGTTGTAGCCCCAAATGACCCAGGGCATATGTCTGAGTGGTGATGCCATCATTGATGTTTGGCTTATTTGCTTTCTTTGTTTTTTGAAGATTCATTTATCTTTTATTTGAGTAGCAGTAAAGGCTGTGTGGTGAATTTTGTACCCACTGATGCTCTTTTCTTAAAAGTCTCATCTGTGTGCCCTGAAGAATAGTCTGAATCCATAAAATTAGAAATCGAGTCCATTCACTTGTTCCTTTCTTACAGATGGCTCTAAAATAATTTTATCTAACAATATACTGGGTTAATAAGTTACAAAATATATACATGGCATCACATTCAGGTGCATTCCTGGACTTTCAGATTCTTTACTTCATCGATGGCAGAGATATCATCCATTCATCCATCCATTATCCAACCTGCTATATCCTAACACAGGGTCACAGCCAATCCCAGCCAGCACAGGGCGCAAGGCAGGAACAAATCCCGGGCAGGGCGCCAGCCCTCCGCAGGACACATTTTATTAAATGCTAACCAAAGTATGTGGCATTGTCAGGCTATGGTTATATAATGGTGTTGTATTGCTGGCTGAAATACAGCTGTCCTCCCATCTCTCATCTACACTACCTCTTTCGTAATTATTAATTTCATGTGTCCAACAATTGTTTATTTTGTGTATGATTGGATTCCATAATTGTCGTCACTCCTTGCTGGGCTACTTCTTTATATTGTATGGTTTAGTGTGGTTTCACAAATAGATTATTAATAAATAGATCTGATAAAGTGGATGGCTTGTTGATTAATTGAATCCATTGTGACCAGTAAGGGGCTCCTCAAACACACCAACTCCAACACAAGTCCCGGGTTCAAATAATAATTTATTTTAACAAATACCTTCACCAATGACTTCTTTGTATCACTTGCAGAAGCACCTAAACATAGTTCTGTTCTCCCCTTCTCTTTCTTTCTCTCCTTCCATTCCTCCAGGTTAACTTCATCCTCCACCTCCCAACTCTGGCTCCCAGAGGTGAGGCATTGGACCCAGTGCTAGTGCTAGGTTATTTTGCACCCTAGGCCAAACTTATTAGTGTGCCAACTGAATGTTTGGTAGCTAACCCATGCCTTATTTATCTTAATGGTGGCATCAGCCCTGGTTGGACCCCTTTTATACCAGAGTCAGGAGTTCCTTAAAGTAAAAAAGCTCTGTCCCTACAGCTTCACCCTGGGGGCACCCATTAATCCTAAAAGGGCAGTCTCACATGACTGCAATACCTAGCCTGCACCCAGGCAGGTGGTCTCCCCCTGGCGCTTACCTGACTGGGTAAGGAAACTTGAATCATCCCGGCTGGAACATCAGCTCATGCTTGATCTCCATGGCACCATGGACCACGGAAAGCATCTACAATGTGTGCAGGGTGGGGGATTAGTGTTCACAGACATCACTGCAGGATATAGCATCAGTATTTAATAATATTATGAAGATAATATTATTGACTCATCATAAAATAGATTTGAGTACATTTTTACAATCAAGAAACAATAAAAGTTATTACCCCCTCCCTAGTCATTCTCTTTCTACCTCTGAACAGCGATTTGGCTTGTGCTAAAAATTTAATTGTGTTACATCTCAGCTTCTCTCTGTAGCATTTAATAATGTTATATAAGTGTATAATAAAAAATCTAAGATTTTACTTTGATAAAAAAAGTGGCATCACCAATTCATTTCAAGTATTGTTATGGGTACAGAATGCAATGAAATTCCTATTTGTAAGTTTGACCAGCAGGGAGCAGGCTTTGAATATGCTTGTTCAGTTGCCAAATCTTGCCCTGATTGTTATGTAAATTTTAACTTGACAAAACAAAATTTAGTAGCGAGTGAAACAGCAATGTTTTCTTTTGCGTAAAGTTTCACAAAGTTGACCCTAAACTTCATTTCACATGCAATATTGCAGCTGCAAAACTCACCAGAAAGGGTATTTTGGGGTTTCAAAAGTTTTTTGCGGAGTGGAAAGAAAGAAACACTATTCCTTAATGGTTTGGCTCCCCTCTTTTAGACATTTGTATTTCACAAAAAAGTCTCCAGATGAAAATTAATGGGGAAAAACTTTTAAAAAAAAATTTAACATGGCTAAATACAATCCACGATGAGACAAATGCATGTACTATTAGACAAAAGCTGAAATCTGGCAAGGAATTTAAATTGTTATAAAAATGAGCTGAGAAGAAAATGATGTATTGGCAGTTTCAGATGAGATCCTGCTTTGGTTAGTACGAAATTTTGTGTGTGCTGATAATGACGTACTCCTATCAGCCCACTGTATTCCTGCTGATTGATGGGAATTGTAGTCTCCCCGTCAGTGCTGGTTTTTGGGCTGTCCCTCTCCCTGATAATCCATATAGCCTTTATATGTACCAATGGCCACATACATGCAAAATTTTGTGAAAGTTTTTGTGAAAATTGGTTCAGCCATTTCGTATGAAAAAGATAATAAACTGAAAAAACAAATTATTATTTTATTTACATACATTACATATTTGTGTAAGAATGAGTTGTATTCAACAATAACAGTCAATATTTTTTTTTACAATATCAAGTAGTTAAAATCCAAATGGGCCTGTGATGGCTGAAATAGCTTTTATATGCATTAGATGCCAAGTCAGGTGATGTCAAAATTGCTTTGTTTGGTGTCCTATTGTTAGTTGTCTAATATGGCAAATTGTGGCTCACATTGATTAAACATAATTTTTTTGAAAGAAATTTAATAGAAAGTTAAAGTTTACAGTATGGAGTAGTCCATGTATACCATCATAAATAGGAGATTGAACAGCAGGGTTCCGGACATGTGTGTCATAGTATGTTGTAAAGAGAATATGTGTGAAAGAGAAAAATATACAAATTGAAACATCCTTTCTCAACGTAAATTTGATACAAGGAATTAACTGGTAGTTGAGGTCATGTTTTAAGACAAGCAATTTCAGCAATTTGTCTTTTTAAATTGGAGTTTTTGAAAATTTAAAAAAATGTACAGTGCTCTGTATTCAATATATCCAAATAAAAACTAAACTTTCTTAGCAAATATTCTAGAAGAATAAATGTACCTAATTTTAACTAAATACGTCCACTGGTAGCAGAGAGAGTTCTTTCATCTGGATGGAAAGACAGACACATCACCAACAATTGGTTCTTTTGCATTTTATGAGAATACACCTAATAACAAATACAATTGAAGTATCTTGCCAGGCATATTCTTTACAGGTATGATTTTAGATTGTTCTTCAAGGGCAATACAGTAAAAGGAGTAGGTTGAATTGGAATATGATAAGTCTACGTTCTTTAGTCTCATTTTCATTTCTAGTTATCAAAATATTAAAAGGTGGTATTGGCATGGGTAGCTGTGTGGATGGTGGGCGAGTGTTTACATGATACAATACCCCAACATGGCTCCAGTGTCTAAAACGATAGCAGCAATTGGTGTGAGCACTGAATTGCCTTTCTAACTCATAAATGAAGAAGTCTTGAAACCTTTTCCGGGATTACTGATGTGAAGATGTGTTGAATCTTCTTCTTCTTCTTCTTATGTACCTTCGTCCATCCGAAGGTTGACAACCACAGCTTTCCACTTCCCTTTATCTTGCACATTCCCCCAGTTCTTTTGATGGTGACCATTGTTTTATATCATCACCACATGTTCTTCTTTGTCTTCCTTGGTATGTGATGCTTTAAGACATTGATAATAACACCAGTCTGGCTTATATTCCAGTTTACAAGTGTCAAGGTTAAATTTAATTGCACTTCTGTTGCTAGCTCTTACCTTTTACAGTTTCTGCTGTGCATGACAGTCATTAGGTACTTACTCTTTGAGTCTTTCCTAGCTAAATTAAAGAGAAAAAGGAAATCATATTGTTGAAATCACTGTAAACATAGCTTGCTAGAGATAAAAGTTAAACAATTGGTACTAGATTTTCTCTGTTTGAATACAATTTTCCTGATTTTGGTTTTGCCTTTAAAACTTGATCCAATTTGATCCTTTGCATATCATCGTTTTTTTAGATTAGGTTAAATTAGATTAGGTGAATTTTATTAATCTCAATACACATACAGTACATACAGCAGCAGAAGCATCAAAACAAGGATACAGATTCACAGGACAAATAAATACAGACAATCAAACAACCGATATGTAAAAATAAATAAATAAATATTGTTCAGATATTTCAAAATAACCTTAACAATTGCCCCAGGAAGAAACATTTAAATTCCTGATAGCACTGGGCAGAAAAGACACCCAGAAACGCTTCTTAGCACCCTGTAGAAGAATGAGCCTGTGGTTAAATGTGCTTCATCAGAGAGCCTCCTGGAGGAGATAGAGGGGATTTTTCACAATGGCATCCAATTTTGCCACCATATTCTTTTCTACAACAGCTTCTAGCTTGTCCACTGTTCGTCCTGTGGTGGCGCAGGATTTCCTAATTAGTTTGTTTAGGCATTGTGCTTGTTGAGCTCAGCTTGCTTCCCTAGGAGACCACAATGTAGAACACTACAGTAGCTACTATAGACTGGTAGAACATTTCCAGTAGCTTGCTGTGTACATTAAAAGACCTGATCATTGCTTGTCATCCTCTTTATCTAAAATAGATGGATAGGTACCTGCATGAAGTAGCTTACAAACATTTATAGCTATTGCTAGCATCACAATTTATGAATTTAACCTCTGAAAGAAATAGCTTTCACCTCTATTTTCATTCCATTCACAGTCTCATTATACTACCTGGATGGGGAAAAACATCGAGAAAAGGCAATGGGGTGGACCATGACAAAGAAATCAAGCTGAAATCAAAAGCCAGAAAGTCAAATTAAGTGATTACAAAACCCAAAACATTCAGCCAAATCTATGTCAAAACTTGGTCCCACAAAAAAAACCCCAAAAAACCCCAAACAACTAAAAATCATTGACACTAGTTATTGAAGTTTTTTTATTCAGAATTCAAAAACTTAGACACACGAGATAGCGCAATACCATCTTAAGTAGTGTCAGAGTGCTGACATCACTTGATAAAACTCATAGTAGTCAGAAAGTGCAGACAGAAGCCATTGGCACTGTAAACAATGCACTAACTATGTCAAACTAAATCCAAATGGCACCAGAGAAAGATTACAAAAGTTGCTAAAAAATAGTCACAATGCTCAAATGACTATTAAATTAATAAAAAAAACACAGAATACTGACAGGCCATTTTATGAATTTGTGGTTTTGTGTCACATACATGAATGTAGATCATTAGTTTGTGCAATAAGTTTGTGTACCCAAGGGGAGCTGCTTCTTCTCTGGGATTTAACTCCTTTCTCTTTTCTTTTTTTTGTTTCATTTTTATTCCCTTGCCCCCTCTGTTTACTAATATTGTGTTTTCATGATGACCTACTATATGGTTCAATGATTTTACGTTATATTGTATGCTTAGTGCTCTGAACCCATCATCAGTTTACAGTGTTGCTGTATGATGTTATTGTACACTGACATCTCTCATTGTGTTCTTTTCATAGTTACATTTTAAGATTGTCATCTTGAAAAGCTCCCACAATATGTCTGCAAATGAGTTATGCCACCACTTGCGCTCCCCCTCCCCACCCCCTTCCTTCAGAATTTGTCAGTTTAATTGTAGAACCTGAAGAGTGTGCACTACAGCACAAAGTGAGAGGTAAGAGCAGAGGTGTGATCACACTCCAAACAAAGCCACGCCAAAAACAAACATTTTCAAGCACTGAAAAAAAAATCCTACATATGAACACCTTAATTAGAAAGCCTTTAAAAAGAGCCCTCTTTTTCATCTAGTGGCACCTTTTCTAGATTGGATGGCTTCTGAACATCTTGGTAACTTTCCTTAATTCAAGGTGACTGTTATGAGCTTTTGAGACAAAAGGAAACCCAGAAAACCAGACAAAGAAAAAGCCCAAGTTGTTCTTTTCATTCTTTTCTGATGACTCCCTTCGGAAGCATTAGTTACCGTTCACAAAAGGTTGATCTTCACAAATAATGGAAAAGGCATTCCCTTTCAGGACAAGGCTAAATGCTGCTGAGAACCTTCCATCAATTACAGACCCTCCTCACGAATGAAAGAATCACCTCCACAGAAAACTGCAGCTCCTTGCCATTAATGTCAGCTCACTATCTACTGATCTGATGGCTGTGTTAATGAACCTTCAGGTCTTTGATGGAATTTCACATCTCTGTACCAGAGAGGTCTATAGGGTTATCAGGTTTAGGTAGAAAGATCCATATCTGCTTTTCAAACAAGATAATCTGAGCAACTTGTTATGCATTGCAAGCTGTAAGATAATCTCTGTCTGTCGTGCATCATGTCAAATCACCAATGCCCAACAAAAGGTAATTATTTGCTTTGAATATCAATATACAAGCACTGGTGTGATCTCAAGAGAACGTTCTGCTATCATTATTAGACACTGCGTTTTCTTCCTACTAATTAGAGCTAATTCACCACAAAATAGTTCTTATTCATTCTTCCCATTTTGAAATGGGAATTTCACATTGCAGAGTCGATATGGAGTGGGGGTCAGCGAATCAGCATCAAGCCTATAAATTGCAGTCTCCTAGAAAAAGACCTCTGGCACTGAAATCACTTTATTTAATGAAAACAGAATAAAAATGTAGCTAGCCAGCAAAGCCCTTGAAATATGAATTTCATGCAATACATACAGTGACTCAAGAAAGTAATATTAGGCATGGCAACAAAAATAATGGGAAAACATAGCAAAAAGCATTATTATTCGAGTTATCTTTTAAGAGATCCAACCCTGCTTCTAGTCTGTTTTATCTAACAATAGACCTTTTGTCATGTACTTGATTTGATTCTTTTGTTGCATGCTTTGAGCTAGTGTTTAATATGGTCTATAATAAGCAATGGGATATGCATTTAACCACAGAGCTTTGTCTTTGTGTGTGTGTGTGTGTGTGGGTGTGCAAGTGTGTGTGAGTGTGAGTTTTAATGCATAATAAACAAACACTATATCCAGAATTGCAGACCCAAGAAAATATGACCAAGTCCGAACATGGGACAATTATGAATAACTGATTTGGGCCGGCCTTAACTGTATGTAAGGGCCTAGGAATGGTGCCCTGTGCTAGGCCGTTTCCTTCCTTGGGCCCAGAGTTACCAGAATAGACTTTGAAACTTGTGACTTTAAATTATAATATATATATTCAATTCAGTTCAATTTATTTTTGTATTGTATATTATGCATAACCAAATCTGTTTTTAGAGAGTCTCAGTCAGGGCAAGTGATGTAATGGTCCTAATGTATGACACTGTAATTGTGTCCCACTGAGCTGGCTATTTTGAGCAGCTGTTTAAAGCTGATCCTCTGGCCGGGGCGTTGAACATCTCTGGGTCCACAGTTCTTGAGGCTGATCCTCCAATTAGTTGTGAACCACCCAAACTCACAGAGATTGCACAGATGGTGAACCAGAGGAAAGCAGGGAAGGCTGCAGTGACCTGTAGCATTCGGGGTGAACTTCTACACGATGGTGGTAAGGCTGTCTTCCTTGCATTGCAAGCAATCTTTACTTACATTTTGGAGACAAGCATCATCCCATCTGACTGGTAAATGGGACTTGGCATCCCTATCTGGAAAGAGAAGAGTGATCGCCTGGATTGCGGCAGCTGTAGGGGTATGACAGTGCTCTTGGTGCTGGGTAAGGTCCTTGCTAGGATCATCCTCAATAGGATCCATGATCACTTGCTCACTGGAGCAGTCTAATTTTATGCCTAACAAGTCTATCATTAACCACATCCTGGAACTGAGAGTTTGTTGATTTTCATAAAGTGTTCAAGTCAGTTGATCGAGCTGCCCAATGGGACATCCTGAGACTCTGTGGAGTGCCCCCAAAGTTGGTGGATATCATGGCAGGCATGTACATTGGTACTGTAACTGCTGTGCAATGTAGAGGCAGAACATCTGTGTTTTTCCCATTTAAATTCTAGGATTTGACAGAGGTGTGTTGTTGTTCCTGCTCTGTTCATGCTTTCATCGACTGGGTGTTGGGCAGCGTTGTGGGGTCCAGTGGCTGTGGGGCATCTGTTGGTGAAGAAAGATTCACTGATCTTGACTTTGCTGACAATGCCGTGATCTTCAAGAAAAGGAGGCTCTGATCAGGACTCCCAAGGTACTGAGGGATGAGTCTTAGTGTCTGGGCTTGCGAGAGTCCTGGATAAAAACCAAGATCCAAGCCTTTAATGACTCCTTGGGCACAGCCATCAGCAGTGTGTCTGTCTGTGGAGAGAGTGTTGACCTTGTCGAGAGGTCCATGGTAGCAACATTCATGTTTCTGGTGACTTTTCCTATGAAGTCAGTAGACAAATTGGGAAAGCATGAGGGGTCATGAAGTCATTGGAAAGGGGTGTGCGGCACTCCCAATATCCTTGCCAAAGGATGAAAGTCCAAGTCTTTAGAGGTGTTTTCTGTTTTGCTATATGTTTGCATGGACACTCTCCAGTAACCTGAGATGAAGACTGGATTCCTTCAATACTGTTTCTCTTCGGAGAATACTTGGATACCACTGGTTTGACTTTGAGTCGAACAAGCGGTTGCTCACGGAGTCCCAGATGAGGCACATTACCTGAATTGTGAGGGAGCATCAGTTATGGCACTATGGCCATTTAGCACAATTCCCTGAGGGTGATCCAGGGTGACCCTGGTGGCAGGACCAAACCAAAAGAACTCCCACATAACACCTGGTTTTGGCAGATAGATGGTCATTCATTTTGGACCGAACAATTTGTCTTCCTGGGGGGTTGTCAACTGGGATCCCAAGCTGTTTCATCATGTACCAGCGCATGCTCCCCAACCTAACTTGACCTGATAGAAACACTAACTTTAGAAATGACTAATTGTATTATGATTACACAGATTTGTTTAAACAGGCAGGAAACAAAGTAGTTTGCAACTGATTAACTTAAATGAAGCCCAGCAACATCCATCCGTTACTTAACTGTTGAGCTATGGCTAGTTGCAAATGGAGGAGAGGAAAACAAAACCTCAGCAGCATCCATGTAGAAAATAAACCTCTAGGTGGTCTATGGACAGTTATAACACAAAGTCATAAACCATGTCAGACACAGTCATAGTTCAGTGAACACAAGTATAGTACATAAGAACAGGAGCTCTCATAGTCACACATTTACAGTAATTTTGGTGATATGAATAGAAAAACCAGAGGAATTAGTTCACATTCAAAGTTACTGGCACATGTACAGAGTACCATAAAATTCTTCTTGCACGCTACATAACACCACTAATAAAAGAGGGGCATCTGTCTGGGCTGTTGATTCACATAAACCTTGAAAATAACTTACACACAGCACTAAGATACAAGACAAAAAATCACACATTTGTACATGTAAAGCAAGTCAGAAAATGTATGCATGACATAACTTTCAGGTTTACCACAATGCAAACTCTGTCTTGTGCTGGGTGTGAGTCCTGTTTTTCTCTGATCAGGGGTCATCAGATCTCAAGCAATTTTTGGGCATTCCTGTACTGTATATGAGGCTTTGTCCATCCATCCATCCATTATCCAACCTGATATATCCTAACTACAGGGTCACGTGGGATTGCTGGAGCCAATCCCAGACAACACAGGGCGCAAGACAGGAACAAATTCCTGGGCAGGGCGCCTATCCACCACAGTATATGAGGCTTTAGCACTTGTGAACGCTGGCCCGGACACACACAGACGGACAACATGTTTTCAACCCACACACTGTTTATTTACAATATATACAATATAAAAGTCCAGTGCACACTCACACGACCCCAGTGCCTCTGCACCGATTTCCCCAAAGTCCAGGGCCCACAGTCCTTGTGCCTTCCTGGCCGCCTCCCGTCCTCTCTCTCAGCTCAGTCCTGCTGCCTCCCGACATCCACTCCTGACTGGAGGGAGGCGGCCCCTTTTATGGGGAGCCGGATGGGCTCCAGCTGCTTCCCGGCACTTAACGCTGGCCACACCCTGTGTGGCGGAAGTGCCGCTGCGCACCGGAAGCCGTCCGTGTCTCCCCGGTCGTCTTCCCCGGCACTTCCTGGTGTGGCGGAAGTGCCGGGCTCCCGGAATAAACAGGCACTGGGCGCCGCCTGGCGGTGGCCACGGGTCCCTACAGGGCTGGGCTTCCAAGCCCTGTACCCGAGGCCCCCTGTCTAACCAGGACGGACGCCCCCACTCGGTCTGGAGGAGGCATACGCCCTCCTCCGGTCCTCTAAGGCGTCCCGGCCGGGCTCCATCCCCGGCCGAGGGCCACACGGGATGAACCGCATCGGGGCGCCGCCTGGCGGTAACCACGGGCCCCTACAGGGTAGGGCTTCCATGCCCTCGACCCGTGGCTCCCAATAGAACCAGGACGGACGCCCCCTCGCGGTCTGGAGGAGGCACAAGCCCTCCTCACATCCTCCACACACTACTCAAATAACAGTTCTTCAATCACCTAAGAAAAAAATGGCATAGATTTGAACTGAAAATCCTGACATGTTTGAGCTGTGAGATCAAAAACTGCAAGTGTAACCAGAGGGCAGCTGTCCTCTGTGAGAGAAAAGCAGTTGTGAGAGGAAACATCATCCTGAGAAGCTAACAACGTATCACCCTAAGCAATAAAAATTTGAACTGCACATGAGAAATTCAATTGGCCCACTTTAACACAATGCATGTCGAATATAATTATACAAACAGCTATTCTTATTTGCACTTTTACAGAATTTTGTTAAATAAATTGTTATAAAAATTAATAAATAAATACAAAAGCATGATGGTCTGAACTCACCACAATGACTAAAAAGAAAGAAACCTTCTGACTTGGCAGTCAAAGTCTCAGTCTTGCATTATGCAGACATATTGGTGTTGGTATGAAGGAGCCCCATAGCGTTTCTTGGCACACTTCTGCTGAATGATTCATTGGCTGAAAGTCCTCAGTGTTGGTGTGTCAGAGAGAGGATGTGCAGGATTGGTCATAATGGCACTAAGCTGTGTTTTAATTCTCTCCTTTGGGAGGTCCAGATATGTCCCATAACTGAGTATGCCCTTTTAATTGGCCTATTTACTCAGTGGGCCTCTCTTGAAGTGATGTTACCAGCCCAGATTTATACTCTATTACACCACGATTACTTACATGTGTATCTTTTGTAAATACTTCAGGTTAACCAAGTGAGATATGGGAAATCGACCCAGATATGGTGCAATTGATAACTCTGAGGCTGAGCTTTTCAAGCACAAGTGTCTCCTACAGATTTAACTTTGAAGAGAAAGTCTTGTTGCTGAACAGCCCCAGGATAACATTGAGATGTTCATCATAGTATTAGCAGCCTGAAGTGTACACAACTAGGGGATTTGAACAGTACTTGAACAAACCTTCTTACCATCAAAAATGAAGTGAACAGCTGTAATGAAGCTCCACTCAGAAAGAGCTCAAGGCCTTGTATTCTCTCTGGAGGAAATACTATAGCTCATAAGAGGGGACGGGGCCCATGAGGCTGTGTGTTTGATTAGCTAAGCAGAACCCATTACCAGGGGAAGAGTTTTAAAATGTGGAATTTTCTGTTCTTGTGCACAATTCATAACATTTGACTCTTGAAAATATAGGAACTAATCTTCGATGAACACCCAAGGCCCTCATTTATCAACAATGCTTATACAAGACTCACATGAAAATTTTTCTTTGCAGTACAGTGTGAGATTATCACATATGATATTTTGTTTATAAATCTGTGTAAATTAGAATGGCATATTTTCTTCCTAAAAGGTATATTTTTGAAAGACATTCAGGATTCCAGGACTGGCAGACAGACTTCTTCTGAGTGGCAGTAATGTCGGGGCTTCAGCCTTCAATATCTTTCGAAATTGCCTTGCAATATCTTTTTGACAAAGTTTATAAAAGGCACATGTCTTGGAAGACACAGTATATGTGAGTTGGAGGTTTCTATCATCATTGTTCTCATTTGTGTATCTTCTGAGCATGGGCATGTTCTGTTTCATTTATTAAGTTTTATAGAATTTTTTTTTCTTAAACTGTTTTTTTTCCTTTGCATCATTGTGTCCCATTGAAGTTGAAACACATGATGTTACCATCCCAAGCTATTTCAGATGGTTGCACTGTATCTTGCATCAAAGATTTTCTATTTTGAAGAAAACTGTTCATGATGTTAGCAAAACAAAAATCTTCATGGAGAGCCACGACTTTGTATGCTTCTCAACTACGTCTTGATTCTTTTCTTACCTTTTGGCTCTGGCCCCTTCCTGTTCCCTTGACCATAAGTTGTCGTAGATTTGCTGATCTTTTAATCCTGTCTTTTTCTTTTGTCATTTCTAATCTGTTAAAACAACAGTGGTGTATAGCCTCACACACATCATCTGGTTAATTGGTTTCTGTAGATCGGCCTGGCATGAGATATTCAAGAGTGTCCTGCAGTGGTCTGATGCTTTCTTTTGGGCAGGCTGTGCCTTGTGTCAGTTACTACTAGGATAGACTTCCCTTAAGTATTAACAGAGAAACAAAAGTTTTGATAACAAGGTGTTGCTCTTATAATACTCAGACCTGTATTTCTAAAATATCATATAACTAACCGTGTCCTGCGACTCTGCCCATGTATTAGTGAAAAAGGACAGTGAGGAGGGCCCTGCCCGGCTTCCCACTCCTGACGTCATGCTCCCCCCTCCCTTCGGCTCGCAGCCTCTGTCTTGGATTAATGTGAATATATCGCTTCTACAGGTGATCTATGATTCATTGCGCGATGAGAGAAGTTGCAAAATCAACCGAAATGTTCAAGCAAATTATAGAACGAAACCCAATCTAAATATGTTAAGTAGTTCTCTCGTTCGCTAGCTAAGCTGAGGTAAGGAGCACCCAGAGGCTGGCATCTGATTGAGGAGGGCCCAGACACCCTCCCCTCTGTCCGCTGCATTTCTCTCGGATTCATGCAAATAAATCGGTACCACAAGCGAACTATGATACTTAGCAAGATGAGAGAAGTCACAAAATCAACTGGAATGTTCAAGCAAATTATAGAAAAAAACCTGATATAAATCAATTAAGTAGTTTTCTCGTTCACTAGCTAAATGGAGGTAAGGTACTCCCCAAGGCTGGCACATGAGTGAGGAGGGCCCCCCCGACCCATTGCGTCTCTGTCAGATTCGCGCAAATAAATCGGTACTGTAAGCAAAATATGATACATAGCACAATGAGAGAGGTCGCAAAATCAACTGGAATGTTCAAGCAAATTATACAAAAAAAACAATCTAAATCCGTTAAGTAGTTGTCATGTATGCTAGCTAAGTGGAGGTAAAGTACTCCCCGAGGCTTGTGTATGAGTGAGAAGGGCCCGGCCTCCCTCCCCTCGGCCCGCTGTGTGTCTCTTGGACTCGTGCAAATAAATCATAAGTCACAAAATAAAAGCAAATTATAGAAAAAAAAAACAGATCTAAATCCGTTAAGTAGTTTTCTCATAGAAAGTAGTCAAACATACAAGCAGGCAGACATTGGATTTTATATATATATAGAGCTGAAGAAGACAGATCACTGTCAATGCTACAGATTCCCTTATAGTGCCCCCTACTTTCTGTATTAATGAATCAATCCTTAGATACAGATTATTGCTTCTGGAATTTTACTGCAGGTTTTTTGTTTTGTTTGTTTGTTTAATTCGATCATTGCCTGATTCTGAGAATTACTTGTGTTCAGTCAATATTCTCTGTCTTTTACAGATAAACTGCACATTCATTAAACAGTTATTGGTATTTTACAAGCTTAAATGTGTATTCCTTACTCATTTTACCACCTTGTTGCTATCAAAAGATGACATTCATACAAAGTGTTTTTCATCTCTCCTGATACTGCAGGTTTTAAGATCATTTCTATTACAGCAAGAAGTCATTTAATAAGACTAAGCTACATCCTGCTCCGCGTAAGAACCAATTCAATATAAAATACAACAGTACACACATCATACAAACTTGATGTAGTGGCAGTAGTTATAGTCCGGGTTTAATATAAATTATTTCTGGAGCTTTCCTTGCCCATCAACCTTGAGAGTTTCTCTGCTCCTTATCTTTGGCTAATAAGCCTGTTTCCATAATTTATACTCCTATTATAAAAGCTTCCTCTCAGCCCAATGCTGTTTGCTCTGTCTAGACCCGTCACCTTCCCTCTACTCCTGCATTGTGCTGGAATAATATCTTCAAGAATATCTCTCTGACCTCCAAAAATCAAACGCAGCTTCAGTTCGCACACGGTTTATGTACCATACAGAAATATTTTGCTGTGGCACCAAAGAGCCTCTTTATCTGGCCCCATTCAGGAAGTGGAGGTAGAGATGATGCAGGTCCACATTAATTACAGACTGGATTAATATCAAAAACCAAGGTACAGTAGAACCTCTGGTCATGAACGTTTCCGAACATGTTCAAACCCGGTTACGATCAAAAAGTTTGCCAAAATTTTGCATATGTTCACGACCACATGCTCTGGTGGAAAACAAAAACACTGGTGGCCAGTTTCCCTACGCGCATTTGTACGCGCCAATGATTTCCCATTCTCCATTTCCCATTTTCTTTTGTTTGCGTATGCAGGGCCTAACAAAGCCGCTGATGTTGCAAAAGGAGTTACAATGTTAACCAAGCAGAGGCCTCAAGTGCAGGAAGAGGTGGAAAAACTGTTGCTAGTGTGGTTGAACGAGAACCAACTTGCAGGGGATAGCATAAGCGATGCGATCATATGCAAGAAAGCCAGGAAGATTCATAGCGATTTGCTAAAAAAAAATCCTTCTTCGAGTGGCGAAGGTGAGGAATTTAAAGCCAGTAGAGGATGGTTTGAAAAGTTTTGCAAGAGAAGTGGCTTTTAATTTTTTTTCCCTGTGCTTAAAACTCATAAAAAAAGTTTACAGCGAGCGGTTCGTAAGGGTCTAGCTCGAACTCTTACAATGTTAGTTTTCTCTGTTGTTCAAAGTTTTCTCAGTGTTATTCAATGTTTTTATATTTAGCTTACTATTACACTGTGCATTCTATGGTATTATTAACTATTTTTGTGCTTAGTAAAATATATATTGACATACAGTTCGTACGGTCTGGAACGGATTAATTATATTTATATACAATCTTATGGAAAAATTACGTTCGGGTTGTGACCAAATCGGGTCACGTCCAGAGTTTTGGAACGAATTACGGTCGTGACCAGAGGTACCATTGTACTGTATAAGAAAAGGCAAAGCAGGTTCTTTTTCTTAGGATCTTGAATTCCTTTAATGTGGGTAGTGACGCCCCTTCACATCTCCTACAACTGTGCGATGAGCAGTGTGATTTTCTGTTAAGGACCCGTGAATGTGTTGTGAGAGATGGCTGGGTTCCTTGCCCAATTGGGATGCCCTTCTGAGGAGAGCACCAGGAGAGAGGACATGTCAACAGCAGTACACCCTCTGCAGTTCGCATACCAGGAGAAGGTGGGAGCGGAGGATGCCATCATCTATATGCTTCATCGATCCCTCTCCCACCTGGACAAAGGCAGTGGTGCTGTAAGAATTATGTTTTTGGACTTCTCTAGCACCTTCAACACCATCCAACCTCTGCTCCTTAGGGATAAGCTGACTGAGATGGGAGTAGATTCACACCTTGTGGCATGGATTGTGGACTATCTTACAGACAGACCTCAATATGTGCGTCTTGGGAACTGCAGGTCTGACATTGTGTGCAGCAATACAGGGGCACCGCAGGGGACTGTACTTTCTCCGGTCCTGTTCAATCTATATACATCAGACTTCCAATATGACTCGAAGTCCTGCCACGTGCAAATGCACCAGGCTGCATCAGGAGTGGGCAGGAGGAGGAGTACAGAAAGTTAATCAAAGACTTTGTTAAATGGTGCGACTCAAACCACTTACACCTTAACACCAGCAAGACCAAGGAGCTGGTGGTGGATTTTAGGAGGCCCAGGCCCCTCATGGACCCTGTGATCATCAGAGGTGACTGTATGCAGAGGGTGCAGACCTATAAATATCTGGGAGTGCAGCTGGATGACAAATTGGACTGGACTGCCAATACTGATGCTCTATGTAAGAAAGGTCAGAGCAGACTATACTTTCTGAGAAGGTTGGCATCCTTCAACATCTGCAGTAAGATGCTGCAGATGTTCTACCAGATGGTTGTGGCGAGTGCCCTCTTCTACGCGGTGGTGTGCTGGGGTGGCAGCATAAAGATGAAAGACGCCTCACGCCTGGACAAACTTGTTAAGAAGGCAGGCTCCATTGTAGGATTAAAGTTGGACAGTTTAACATCTGTGGCAGAGCGACGGGCACTAAGCAAACTCCTGTCAATCATGAAAAATCCACTGCATCCACTTAACAGGATCATCTCCAGGCAGAGGAGTAGCTTCAGTGACAGACTTTTGTCACTGTCCTGTTCCACTGACAGACTGAGGAGATCGTTCCTCCCCCACACTATGCGACTCTTCAATTCCACCCAGGGGAGTAAATGCGAACATTAATTTTATTTTAATTCTTTTCATTTTTATTACTATTTAATTTAATATTGTTTCTTTGTATCAGTATACTGCTGCTGGATTATGTGAATTTCCCCTTGGGATTAATAAAGTATCTATCTATCTATCTATCTATCTATCTATCTATCTATCTATCTATCTATCTATCTATCTATCTATCTATCTATCTATCTATCTATCTATCTACTTCCCCCAGGACATGAGAGGGCAGCCCCCCTGGTTTGCATCAGGAGTTTAGAAGTTCAGCCCTATTGAGGCCCATGTCCACTGATGGGGGTGCCTGGACAGCTCCGTAGCCTTGGTCTACAGCACTACTGCCACACCCAGAAGTGCTGCCAGAAGACGATTGGGTGCAGTATAAAAGAGGCTGCCTCACTCCACTCGAGGAGCCAGAGTCGGGAGGTGGAGGACAGGGCTTGTGAGGAGAGAAAGAAAACAGAGAAGAACAAAGGGGACTGAGCATTAGTATTGGTGATTTGTGCACTGTGTGCTGTGCAGGAGAACGTTAACAAACGTGTGTATGCATTGGACATTGTGTGTCTCAGTGTCTGTCTGTACCAGGGCTGATCTTTCACAGTGCCCAAGGATTAGAGGTTAGGAGGTAACACAAAAGACATTTAAAATTATTAAAAGAATTAGTAAAGCTGATGGTAGCTATCATTTAAAAATTAATTTTTCAACTAGAACCTATTAAAGATAAATTTCACACTAACATGAACAAGTTTTTCTTTACACTGAGAAACATAGATTCAGAACACTATACGTTCTGAATAAGCTATAATTCTGACATAATTTTACAAAAGTTGGGGGACTTTGGACTGTGTGAAAAACAGAAAGAAAACCCTGTGTATTTAGATAGATAGATAGATAGATAGATAGATAGATAGATAGATAGATAGATAGATAGATAGATAGATAGATAGATAGATAGATAGATAGATAGATACTTTATTAATCCCAAGGGGAAATTCACATACTCCAGCAGCAGCATACTGCTAAAAATCAGTATTAAATTAAAGAGTGATAAAAATGCAGGTAGATCAGACAATAACTTTGTATAATGTTAGCGTTTACTCCCCCGGGTGGAATTGAAGAGTCACATACTGTGGGGGAGGAACGATCTTCTTAGTCTGCCAGTGGAGCAGGACAGTGATGGCAGTCTGTTGCTGAAGCTGCTCCTCTGTCTGGAGATGATACTATTTAGTGGATGCAGTGGATTCTCCATGATTGACAGGAGCCTGCTCAGCGCCCGTCGCTCAGCCATGGATGTCAAACTGTCCAGCTCCGTGCCTATAATAGAGCCTGCCTTCCTCGCCAGTTTGTCCAGGTGTGAGGCGTCCCTCTTCTTTATGCTGCCTCCCCAGCACACCACCGTGTAGAAGAGGGCGCTCGCCATAACCGTCTGATAGAATATCTGCAGCATCTTATTGCAGATGTTGAAAGACGCCAGCCTTCTAAGGAAGGAAAACTATGTGTGTCAACTATGTGTGTCTGCAATGTGGCAGCACTACTACTGCACCAGTGTGCCACCATTCTTTTAAATTTAATAGTTGACTAACATAAAAATTTAATTTGGAAACTGTTTAAATGGGTGGCACAGAATCATGGTGGAATCTTTACAGATGAACCAGGCCAAAATTCAGACTTTTGGAGGTATTTGGCAACTAAAGTTTAATGTTAATACAGGCAGAGATACACAAACAAAGCAAACATATTAGAGATGATTACACAGTGGGGAAGGAGTCTGAAACATAAAAAAATATTAGTACAAGGCTGTAATGGATTTCATCACTCAGTACGAAGAAATGATTATAAAGACACTAAATAGGAGAATACTCAGCACTGGGTGCTGAATCCAAGTTAGTGGAGCACATTTCTAAGTGGTGAGGTGCCCCATATGAGACAGTAGTCAGTTTTAATATCAGTATTGCAAAAAAACAGTAAAGAGCATTACAGAAGGCATAAGGTTTAAGGGAAGGTTAGGAAAGTTATATGTCTTCAGTTTAAACAAGTGAAGGTTAAGAGGTAACACAAAAAAGGGGATTAGTAAGGCTAAAGGTAGCTATCACTTGAAAATGAATTTCTCAGCTAGAACTGATTAAAGGTAAATATCACACTAGCGTGAGCATACGCTAATAGCATGTTGCCGCACCCACCACACGATGAACGACCAGGATTGCAAGTTTTTTTCACACAGAGAAAAATAGATTCACAGAATAAGTTGAGCAGCACTTACAGGATTTTCAGATATGATTTTGACAAAAATTTACAAAAGGTGGGTGATTTGAGTAGCATTAGTTATTTTGACTTAAATGGCCTGTTCCCATCAACACTTCCCTTATGACTTTTTAATCTTTATATAACAAGAGCAAGTTAATTTATTTCTTATAAAAGAACACAGTGGGTTATACAGATATTCTATTAGTAAGGTTTTACTTTTGAATATTCATTTACTAAATAACACCTTCTAGTCCTTGTGGATTTCTAAGTGCAGCGATAAATGAATACTGTGGACTTTTTTTAAGTAGTCTGTGACTGCTGAATCTGCAGTCTTCTATGTGCTGAAGGGCTTGTTGGGAGGCAGCAATGAGTTAGAGTGACAAAGTTTAAATATGCATGCATCCTGTTTTATTTGTTCCTATAGTTATTTGCTCCTCTTTTCAATACTCCTGTTTTAGGCTTTTAGTGTTTCAGTATCTGTTACTTAAACGTGTTACTTTTTGCTCAGGCTTCTATTTCTGTTTTCTTTCCACTGGATTATTTGTTTCCCTTTGCATAAAAAGTGAGAATTACACAAGAAAAATCTATAACAATTGTGGCTCGATATGTGATAAATTCAGCTCATGTAGCGGGTGAATGGCTGGGTTGCAGTTATTTTAGAATTCAAAGGTGAAGCCACAAGCTCGCAAACCTACACTTAACAATAACAACGATAATATAACATGACATTTCCAAACCCACATAATTAATTTCAGGGTTGCAGAACTTGAGCCTTATCCTGGTGGCAATGGACACAAGGCAGGAAACAGGACCTATTCATTAAACACTCACATGTAGGCCAAATTGTACTCTGTAAATATGGGACTAAATCCAGAGACCCCAGAGGAAAACCCACACAGACAAGAGGTGTTTCTAGCAGGGGACGCTTGCTTCCTGGGAATGAGGTCTTTTTGTGATTGTGGCATGTTACTTAACCCAAATCTATATAAATATAACTTAAAAGATGATACTCCTCTCTAGTGATACGGCAGTAATAAATCACATAGGAGAAATAACTTAACTTTGTTTAATGTCGGCTTACACTGCAGACAGTATGATGAACAGGTGGTAACGTTTTCCATCCGTTCGTTGGCTTCAAGGTGTGCCAGGCAATGTTCCAAGGCTTTATAATCTTTCATGTGCAGGAACACCTTCAGATAAGCATGCAATTCCATACAAGGCAACAATGCTTAAACAAGGATACTATTCCATGCTGACTTAACAGATAGAAATAGCACATGGTTACAGCATCTCACAGTCTGACTGCACACTGTCCATCTGTCCTAATCTGTCTGCTTGCCCGACAGTGCTATGTGAGCCCCTGTGCTTAATCTGGCTCTGTGTCAGATGCACATGTGAGCAAAAAAAAAGCAGATTTTATAAGATAGATTTGCACAGAGCACAGTGACATATCAAAGTTATGCTTACAAGGGGAAAACAATGAGAAAATGACCAGGTGTAGCATTGGAACCCAAGATGCTGGATTGATAAAGCAGTAGTACTACCCAATGCACCACCATGACACCCACACAATAACAAAATCAGGCTGTGACATGACTAAACACCAAAACCAACAAAATCAGTCTGCATTAAAAGTCAAACAAAATGAATTAATGTAAGCTGTATATGGTAAAGCTGAAGGAAATGTTCATACTAAAGTTGGGGAAGAGAGGTTGTGGTGTTACAAGTCCCAAGCATAAAAGAGGTGGCATGTCAATATGTTAGCTTTAGGAAATAAGGTGACACACATAGTCTGTGGAGACAAGCTTTCCCAAAAGATTAAAACTGGTGAAAGAACAAAGGTATTATTGATTAAAGAAGGAGAAATAAATATTTAAAAAAGAGCTTCTGTTGAGGATGGGTGGACGTATGCTTCACCATTTTGTTAAAACTTTTAGAATTGGAACTCTTCTCATTGAAAAATTTAATTATATAAAGATCAGAAGCAGACAAATCAATTTATATTTATAATATACTAGCCATCCCGTGGCGTACCATACGCCGCATAATCAGGCCGGTTTTTTAATAATTTTTAAGCACAGGGAGAAAATTAACATTTGAAAAATCGATAATGTAATAAATCAGCAAGAAAAGCAACATTATAACAATGCACGGAACGAACCAACACACAATCGTCCGTACAGCGCTCAGGCGCGGAGGGTGGAACGGGAGGAGAGGAGAAGGATGTCCACTCCGCTCCCTCCGTCATGCTAATTTCTCATCTAGTATGCACTGCCTGCTCATGTGCCCACCTCCAACTCGTCACTCGAGTCGTTGTCATCTTTGCACTGTCCAGATGTAGCTGTGACTCACGTAGATTTTTCATTGCTCTGTGTGGTTTTGGCTGCCTTTCTATATATAATCCACCAAGACACCCGACCACGGTAACAGCATTGTGTATAAAGTGCAGGAGCATCTAAGAAGACGCATGTTTGTTGCGGATGCGAATAGCTGTATGTAGCGTGTAAAACAGTTTGCTATGGTGCAGGCGGTCGTGCATCGTAACCGAAAACTCATTTTTTAAAGACTGCTCACTTCATTGTGTTTTAACCTCAGCTGTAAAGGATTGTTTTAAGGATCCCATGGGATACCCATTTGCAAACAGTTTTACACGCTGCATATGGCGATTCACCTCCGCGAGAAACATGCTTCTATGAACAGTCAAGGTGGCTCAGAGCTGCATGTGACTTCTATGACAGACAAATATAAATGATGGCGGTTTTTCTGTGTCGTCGCGTCCGAGTTGGTGGGCATGGCTCTGTGAGTTGTCGTCGTATCCAATGGTCTTGGAGTTGGTGGGCGTGGCTTGTTCCTGCGTGCGCCATAGGTGTCTCACTTGTCTGAGGCTTAGTGAATCCACACCCCTTCCGGCGTGCTTTCCATGGTTGTCTTGCCTTAGTGAATTATATATATATAATATATATATTAGCCACCCCCATGGCTCCACCAGCGTAGAAGTGAAACGGATTTTTAGCGCAATGAGAGAAGTTGCAAAATCAACCAGAATGTTCAAGCAAATTCTAGGAAAAAGTTTGATCTAAATCTGTTAAGTAGTTCTCTCGTTCGCTGGCTAAGCAGATGTAAGATATGCTCTGAGGCTGGCACATGAGTTAGGAGGGCTGTGTCCCCCTCCCCTCGGCCGGGTGCATGTCCCTCAGATTCGCACAAATAAATTGGTACCACAAGCAAATTACAGACAAAAACCCAATCTAAATCCGTTAAGTAGTTCTCTTGTTCAATAGCTAAGCAGATGTAAGATATGCTCCGAGGCTGGCCCCATCCTCCTCTCCTCGGCCCTCTGCGTCTCTCTTAGATTTGCACAAATAAATTGGTACCGCAAATAAAATATGATACTCAGTGCAATGAGAGAAGTCACAAAATCAACCGGAATGTTCAAGCAAATTACAGAAAAAAACCCAATCTAAATCCTGTGGAGCAATGCCTGGACATAGACAGGCGGACACCGATAGTTCACCCATCACACGTTTATTGTACATTCTATTTACAAATAAGTGACCCGCACAACCCGAGTACCCCCCCAAAGTTCAGGCCTTTCTCTCGATGCCTTCCTCTCAGGTCCGCCTCCACTCTGTCTCTCTTCCTCCCGACTCCAGCCAATGAATGGAGGGAGGTGGCCCCTTTTATACACACCCGGATGTGCATCAGGTGCATCGTGATTAGTTTCCGCCGGCACTCCCCAGTGTGGCGGAAGTACCAGCTGCGCACCCGGAAGCACTCTGGGTGTCCATGGTCGTCTTTCCCTCTGCACTTTTGGGTGTGGCGGAAGTGCTGAGGACCAGGGCTCTCCAGGCATTGGGGTGCCCCCTGGCGGAGACCAAGGGGCCCCTATAGGGTTGAGCTCCTATGCTGTGTTCCCATGATCCCCAAAGCCACCAGGGCGGTCGCCCCCTTGTGGTCTGGAAGAGGTGCAATCCCTCCTCCAGTCCGTCTGGGTGCCATCCTCCGACACTTGCCAAAATCCATTAAGTAGTTCTATCATGAAAAGCGGACAGACATACAGACAGACAGATGTTGGATTTTATATACATAGAGAGATGGCCAATGCAAAAGAAGAGCTGCTTTAGAGCTCCAGGAAACTACATTCAAATCCTGGCCTTGTCAGTGGGAAGCTTCCTTGTCTTTATTATGTTTGAGTCCTTTGGTTTCCTTCCACAACTGTCCTGATGGTATCAACTGTCTCCTTTGATGCACCTAACTCCCCACCAAGCACCTTCCCATCTGCAGTTTGTTGGGCTGTCTTTACTTTAATGAATCAATTTGATGGATGGCTTTTAAGGGTGCCTCCTTACTGCTGTAGGAAACTGAATTTAATTATTTCCTGGTTATTGTCTGTAAGCAATTCCATGTTCAGCTTGGGTATTCTGGTATATGTTATCAGAAAGTGTGCATGGTTGTGCCTAGTGTTGGGTTGGCACCCTATTTAAGGTTAATTAATGATTCACATGTACAGATGCCTGGGCAGGCTTCAGCGCTACTTGACCCGGTGGTGGAAAATCAGATTTAAATATAGGTCAATAGTTGGACTGACATTGAAGAGCATTCAGCATCATGACACAGTGAAAAGCAAACCTAATTCCAAAACAACATCATATTTATAAAAAAATAAAATTATACATCTTTAACATGTCTACAATGCCAATACTAAGAAAGCTTGAATATTACATGCAACCAAGTCTTCTGCTTAAACAGAACTTAATATGACACCATAAAGTGAATTGGACTCATTTATCATCTGTCTGTAACGTGGGTTTGATCTATATGTATGACCATTTTTATGGAAATGCGGTGATTCATTATGTTTATTCATGTGAAATGTTGGTTTAAACCATGCATAGAGTTTCATGCTGTATGACTCCAGACCAACCATATAGTTAATTTCCACAGCACCGTAATGGGTTATTCAGACTTTGTCTCACATGTTGTCACCGGAGTTCATTCCTTGTTCTTACATAAAAAACTCAAATTAAAACATTGCATTCATTTTGGCAACAGAACACATTAACAATAAATCATAAACTTTCAGTCCAGTACTCAAATTATGATTTACAAATGTATGGCAAACCTTTCATTAGTTCATTTAGCTAATGTGTTCGTCTTACAATGGCTTTAATTATTATTATTTTTTGCAGATGTAATCAATTAGCACATATGTTTTGCACAGACACATAATGACTCATCAAGCATAAATAATTAATGACAATGGAAAATCTTGTGCTGTTATGAGAGAATGTGGCTTTCAGTTGAGAACAAGAAGTTAAGCGTTGCACTGATCCATTTGTGAACTGCGCTGAAAGATTGATTAGCTGCCAGGAGAGAGATTTGGTTTCTGTAACCCAGCATTAATAGAACCACGTGCCGGACTTCGAAGGTTCATCTGGGATTTTTTGCTATAGTGGAATCCAGTCAGAGATTTGAGAGTTCTAGCATATCAGTTTATTACCAATGAAACTAATCGACTAATGCCAGATTGCACACTATTGTTTTATCTGGCACACAAACGATGGAAAACATGAAGCAGTGTTTTGATGATGTTATGGTGCCACTTCAATTTTTTAAGAAGACCTCTGTCCTGCCCAGAATGTCTAGCTGGGCCTACAGTTCCAAATATAGCCTGTTGTATGAGTTTTGTACCTCAGCCAAGAATCAAAACAAATCATGCAAGCTTTACCCTCAACCAGAGCTCTTCACATTTAAAACTAAAGGGGTGCCCATGCCTTTGAGGGTTTGTTTATTCATTACAGTTTCAAAAAAATACTGTAATGTTAATTGTATGCCTAGAACTATGGACAAACATACTCTCCAAGGCGGTCTCATGCCATGCACCAAGTGTGACTTCATGTGACCCCACTATGGATTGAATTCAATAAAAAAAATTAAAAAATACCTTTTTTCCATTGCTAAACCACCTTTTATTTATCAGTTATGAAGATTAAAATTGGGTGCATTTGAAATAATTCAGTTTCTAATTGTTCAGAAATAACTTGATGCTTTTTCATTATTATGAAAATACAGAGAGATTTTAATGGGCATGGCCCTGAGTTATGATGTCTCACTCACGTAGTAATGAAGCAATAGGAATGAAATAAATATTGTACAGTGTATACCTTGATAGATGTATAAACGATCCAGTTACATTCAGTGTCGGAAATGGTCGGCTTCATTTTGCAAACACAATTCCATACTGGTAAAAGTATCCGCAAGCATTGTCGGGGTGATGGTAGCAATTTCCTGTAATTGTTCCAGTGAAGAAGGCTTGTTCTTGTATACTTTTCCTTTCAGCACTCCCCAAAGGAAGAAATCTGGAAGTGACAGGTCTATGGAACGAGGTGGCTATAGTCCTTTTAAAATGACCTGATTACCAAAAATGTATTCAATTTGTGCCATCCTGCGAGCTGACATGTGACAGGTTGCCCCATCTTGCTGGAAATAATCTGAACTGATCTCATGGTCATCCAGTTCATTCACAAAGAAGTCAAAAAGAGTGCCATGCCTAACTCATTCGTACATGTATCCAGGAATACTGTGATGTTTATTTTGTTTGGATTGCTTCATTATTAAGACTGTAATACATCGTAACTTGGGGCCAAACCTATTAGAATCACCTTGTATTTGCAAATTGGGAACCCATACTAGACCAGTATGAATGACTTTATATATGGATGCCTTGTATCCTGTGCAGCCGAGACTTTGCATCCCTGAATCCCTGAACTTCATAATCCCATTCAACAGCAACTTTATTTTTTACATGTACAGAATACAATAGAATTCTTGCTTTAATATCTGATCAATATACAGCATCTCACCACATTCCTGGGCTAGGTATTCCTAGTCAGACCTGGACCATTCAGAAAACAATAGCAAAGTATAATTAGTAAAAAGAACCAAATAGGTCAACCACAAAGGGTCTCATACAGAGGAGCAGGCAAACGATAGAAGGCGTAGGTAGCATGCCTGAAAGAATACAGATGTTGGAGTGTTACAGGAGTAAAATGCATAAGAGAAGACGGGAGAGTGCGGATGAATCAGGGTGCGACAGGATTGTAAAAACTAACAAATGAAAAGCATTCTAGTTAATGTGGTGGGGATGGGGGGTGGAGGAGCTGAGGAGGCTATTTGTTGACAAGGATGTCTGATAAATGTTAACTAGATCCTTGGATAACCTTGTTCTTTATCATGTAACAGTTGTCATGTGTGTTTAGTGTCATTGTCTGGTTGTACCTTAGAATCATTAGAGTAAAGAGTCTGAATAAGAACAGTGGAACCTCGGATCGCGACCGTAATTCTTTCCAAAACTCTGGTCGCAACCCAATTTGGTCGTGACCCAAAGTAATGTCCCCCATAGGATTGTATGTAAATACAATTAATCCATTCCGGACCGTACGAGCTGTATGTAACTATATATTTTTTAAAGATTTTTAAGCACAAAAATAGTTAATTATACCATAGAATGTACAGTGTAGTAGTAAACTAAATGTAAAAGCATTGAATAACACTGAGAAAACCTTGAACAGAGAAAACTAACATTGCAAGTGTTCACGCTACAGCCTTACGAACCGCTCACTGTAAACGCTTTTTTTTGATGAGTTTTAAGCACATGAAAAAAAATGAACATTTGAAAAATCCGTAATTTATACAAAAACTAACCATAAACAACCAAGAAAAGTAACATTGCAAGAGTTCACGCTACAGCCTTATGAACTGATCGCGGTAAACACTTTTTTTTAATGAGTTTCCAGCACAGGGAAAAAAAGTAACATTTGAAAAATTCATAATTTATATAAAAGCTCACCATAATCAACCAAGAAAAGTAACATTGCAGGAGTTCACGCTATAGCCTTATGAAGCAATCGCTGTAAACACTCTTTTTAATGAATTTTAAGCACAGGGAAAAAAAATGAACATTTGAAAAATCCGTAATTTACACAAAAACTAACCATAAACAACCAAGAAAACTAACCTTGCATGAGTCGAGTTCTGGCATGAAGGAAGTGAGGAGGAACTAGGTAGAGAGGAGATTACAGTTTTGAGGTAAAGTCCCTCTGCGCGATGCACGTCTGACTGAGAACAATGTACAGTAAAGGGAGAGACTGAACATGTGCGTAAATCACCGGCGCGTACAAACCAGAAAGGAAATTGGCTTGTTCGTCACCCGAGTGTGTGGTCGTGAACAGATGCAAAAGTTTGGTGAACTTTTTGGTCGTAATCCGATTTGTACGTGTTCTGAGATGTTCATGACCTGAGGTTCCACTGTACTAGAAACCTATGGAATACCTGGAAAGGAGCACCTGGTACAGAGGCGCAATAACATCTGAAAAGGAAGGGGTTGACCATAGCTAAAAGGGTGAAGGTGCAGTAGCAAAGAAGAGGAGAAGAGAGGCAAAGAACAGCATTAGAGAGAAAGATGCATATATTATGGGGAAAATGACACTGCCAGCTAGAGGAATCAGTTGAATCCTGAGAGCTAAGATATAGCTGATTTTATATCATAAGTGATCCATGCTTTTATTACCTCTCGGCTTGACTACTGCAATTCCCTGTACACGGTATAGGGCTCTCCTCACTTTCTAGACTTTGAATGCTTCAGAATGCAGCTGCTAGAACAAAGAAAAGACAGCATATCACTTCTGCTCTAGCTCATTTGCACTGGTTGCCTGTGAAATACAGAATTGATTTTAATATTTTTCTCTTTGTTTTTAAAGCACTTAATGGATTAGCCCCTCAGTACATGTGCTCGTTTTCAGCCCCCCGATCACTTAGGTTATCCTCACAACAGCTCCTCTCAGTTCCTCTTTCACGTCTCAAAACCAAAGGCGACCGGACTTTCTCTGTAGCTGCCTCAAAACTTTGGAATAGTCTTCCCCTTAACATTAAGTCCTGCCGTACTATTGATGAGTTTAAATCTACATTAAAGACCCACCTTTTTTCTCTTGTTTTCATTTCAGTTTGAGGTTCTCCTAGGGGTTTGTTAGTCCACTAATATGTTACTTTTAATTTCATTTTAATAACTTACCCTCTTCTTTTTAATCTATTGTTTATTGTATTATATTTAATTTAATTTTAATTTTCTTACTTCTTATATGTATGTTTTCAGGTTATTTTATTTCTATATTTTATATTCTACTATGTAATTTTATTTATACATTTTTGCTATGTATGTAGTATTTGGTATTTATTTCTTTTTAACTGGAAAGTACTTTGGGTCAACTTCTGCTGTTTATAAATGTGCTAAATAAATAAATGACTTGACTTGAATCCAAGTACATTTTCATGGAAGGCAAGTGGACTTGGCAATATAGAGGGTCCTTTTTTCCTTTTTATAGAGAACATAGGAGGTGGTCTGACATGCCTGTGTGAGGAGGTGGTGCTGCAGATGTTTTTCAGTATTGAGATATGGCTCATCATAATCCTTGCATTAAATGATATTTAAAAAAGAACAATAATTCCTCTAATGGACATTTAAAGGACTCTTTTTCTCACTCTTAGTTAATCATTTAAGGTAACTGTTATTTGTGTATTCATGTTGTATTAGTGGAGCATTTTGTGTTGTAATCTAGTTGAGTGGGGAGTGCACTGCAGCGTGGGATTTTTTATAAATAGATTTACTTGTTGGGTGTTGCTAAGGTTCGGGTCAGCTCCACATTCCCTGGTTGCTTCCAGGACTCAATTATTTATTTAAAATCACACTTCGTCATGGATGTGGATCACACATCTCCCCCTCAAGCTGCTAGTTACACATGAAGGCTCCACACTCCTCCCAGTCCAGTGCAACTGGTGGTCAAGGTCTGTGGTGTGGCCCTAGCACTGCAATAAAATTATAAAAGAACTGAAAAACAAACTCCTCAATAAAACAAAGCCCAAGCTCCCTTTTTTTAAAAAAGAACATTAAGAGAATATGAACTTCAAAGTGACAATAAATCAGTAATTAATAGTGCATTTAAAGTTCATAATTCTAAAAAGTCCTCTTTAGGCTCGGGAATGTGGGTTCATTAAAACAGTCAGGCACCAATCCCACTTGCTGTTCTTTCTTCTGGTGTTCGTTCCTCACTGTCATTGGCTCATCCCACTTCTGCCACCATTTGTGACAGTCTGTGTTGGCTCCGTGCTCCCTGGTTGTTTGTGGGACTTCATTATTTATTTAAAATCAGCCTCTTATCACAGGTGTATTATTCAGTATTTACAATATCAGCTTTGTTTCCAGTCATACATCTTGCTTCTGTCCTTATTTTGTGGATAGTAGGGAAGTAATGTTAGTCACTTGTGCTCTGGATCATTTTTTCTTTTTTTTGCTGCCGTTCTAGGGATCGATAGTGCAAATCATAATCATGCCCAGGGCATGAAAAGGATCTTGGGGAGCAGTACAATCATCATCCAAGAATAGCAACTAACACTGGCAGCTGGAAGGACTAACCTATAAATAGGGCTTTCTGGCTATAGTGAAACAAGATAACCTCACTGCATCTGTGTCTCCTGTTCTTGAGATCTCTCAGTGCACCAGAGCCACATGAGCAACCCACTGGACAACAAGAACTGTAGGGTGAGATATGATACGTCAGTTAAGCAGAGATGGGAATGAAGGAAAGATGATGATATCATGTTGGAGAAAAGTGAGGCATAAAGTAGTCTGACTGGGTTGAAAAGGATGGGAATATCAGAGAGAATAAGATGGCACATGAAGCTGTTCAGGGTCACAAAGCAAAGATCATTAAGTTAAGGTATTTACACATAGAGCGTAAGGCCTCTACAAAATGCAAAAGATTCATTTGACTAGACATAAATGTTTTACTTCATTGTTGGTATCTCTTCATTAGTGTCTGTTCATAATTAAGAATTAAATGTTACTAATCTTTAAGCAAATTAAACAGGTCACCCCTCAGGACAAAGTAATTCAGTGGCCTCATACCAGTCCCTTGGTACCTTTGCCACACATCACATTACTGAGCTGTTCTCTATGCTGTCATCTAGAGGAGTTCTTCAATGTGCTCCTCGCTCATAATATATGGCACCTTTTATGCCCTTGCATTGATTTTTCAGGTACTGAAGTGATCTCTTTGCCCCTTGGTGAAGTAAGTAAAGTATTGTCAGTATAGATTAGGAAGAGAGATCATTTTTATTTCTCTTCAGTGTAAATCTGCAGGTAAATATTCAGGTCCCTGAAAATCAAAAACATTTTCTTTTAGTCATAGGAATTGTTAAATTGGGTTCTTCAGTGAACTGATTATTGTTCTACTTCACAAGATTCTTCACACAAATGAATGCTTTACATAAGGTATGGCACAATTTTGCACATTAAATGCCTGATTGCTGCATCATAATCCCCAATAATCATAGTCTGAATTAAGCAGGGTAGAGCATATTATGTTATATTGAACTGAATTCTCCCAACATCACTATGCGTTTCTGAATGCTGGGCTGATGCTAGTAATCCCCAATGCAACATGTGAAAGTGGACCAAAAGTATGAAGTACAAAGTAGGCCCCTTAGGTTAAATTCTTGTGTTATAGTGGCAGCTCCAGTCCAAAGGTTGCAAGAGGAAATTGCTTTTGCGTCATTGTCAGCGAGAGAATGGTGAAAACAGAAGCATTGTACACATCAGGCAGTGTTGCTAGGATAAACATTTTTATGTATTCGATTTCACCATCAGATTGATGGTTTGACATTTGTTCAGTAAACAAGAAAATCTCTTACTGCTAAAGTAAAACAAATATGCTGTGTTGAATGAGGTAAAGCACATGATTTTCATTTTCTTAGCAGGCTGACAAAGAGGTGCACATCCTTCCTTGCAGGAAGAGATTTACTTAAATCTTGACATAAGTAAAAGCTTTTTTTTTTGTGGACTGATTAGAAAATAAATGTTATTAGCACATGGTGTCCTCTGCTGCTGAGACCTTTCACGTAAGTGTCAATGTGCTGGTAAATGTTCTTTGAAGCCTGCAAAACGATGATACTTAGCTAGCAGATGTTAACAGAATTGTGAAGACAGCGTTAAACCAGTCAGTAAAGCAGAGGAGGGAAATTGAGCAGTAGAGTAAGTAAAAGGCAAAATTACTTTGGTGTTTCAGCACTTTACTTACTAAATAATTATTAAGTCCAATTTGACTATATACAGATGCCGGTCATAAAATTAGAATATCATGACAAAGTTGATTTATTTCAGTAATTCCATTCAAAAAGTGAAACGTGTATATTACATTCATTCATTACACACAGACTGATGTATTTCAAATGTTTATTTCTTTTCATTTTGATGATTATAATTAGTTGTCAGTTATAATCATCAAAATTAAAAGAAATAAACATTTGAAATACACCACTCTGTGTGTAATGAATAAATCTAATATACAAGTTTCACTTTTTGAATGGAATTACTGAAATAAATCAACTTTGTCATGATATTCTAATTTTATGACCGGCACCTGTATATTTAATCAATCAATCAATCAACATTTATTTATATAGCACATATTCATACAAAAAAATGTGGCTCAAAGTGCTTTACAAAATTAACCACCCATCCATTTCCCAAACCCACTTGTTATGCAGTCTTACCTGGCAGCAAGGCAGAAACCTGTCCGGAAGTGGCATCAGTTCATCGCTGGGCACACTCACGCAAACACCCACACTCACTCACGCTGAGCTGATCTCGAGTCGCTGATTCACCTCACCTTCATATCCTTGGTATTTGGTGGGAAAACCAAGGGTGTCAGTGGAAAAGACCATTTGCATATCAGGTGAATATGTAAAATCCATAAGGGCAGGGCCAGGTCAGTATTCAAGCATGAGACGGTGTAGCTAACAGCTGTACCACCATACCATCCAAAATAAATGACACATTCATTTTCTTTAAACCTTCTTATTCCAAAAATTTTTAAGATATTTCTAAGTTAAGTATTGTTTACTAAATGTGAGGAAAGGTCTGACATGACATATTTTGATTTTTGCTTTTACATCAGCATAAGCAGATACGTCTATATAGTTTTGTACTCTTTAATTATCCAATAGGTGGATGTGTGTGTGTAATTTTTATTTTAATTTTTGCATAGGTTTACACTTGTTATTCATATTCCTAGAAGTGTGTCCTTTATATGCAGCATTTCCATTTGTCCACTACACAATATTTAGCCCTTTATCATACTTGTAACTTTTCTGAAAAGTCTCCTTAATCATGCTTAAGTTGCCCATTGTAAAATATGTATGTAAAGCCACTCAACAAGTGGGGCAGACCTGTGGCTGTCAGTGAGATGGATCAAAGTATACAGAACAAGGTAAACTGGACAAAAGGTTAGCGAGATTCCTCTGATGTAAATGCAAGAGCTTGATCTTTCTGTCACAAGAATATCATTTTAGCACAGAACCTGTGCTACCAAGCATTCAAAGAACAACTGGCTCTGATCTTTTCATAAATCAACCTTCTCTGTCCCTGGAGAGCCTGCTTCCAGATTTCAGCATCTCAAATGTTGCTCAAAGCAGAGGGTAAACTCTGCAAACAGATCCATGGCAAAGGGAACTAACTTAAAACAAGTATGACACAGACAGTTACCTATATTTACCTTATATAGAAGGCCAAAAATTGTTGGGTGGAATTTTTTTAGTAGAAACAAAGATGTTTTTCTTTCTTTTTAATTTCTTTTTAGTCAATCTGGTATGAGTTCAGACCCAAATGTGTGTATCTATCTATCTATCTATCTATCTATCTATCTATCTATCTATCTATCTATCTATCTATCTATCTATCTATCTATCTATCTATCTTTCCTCTGTCTTCCACATTGTCTCCAATTTACTGACTCAATTTCTGCCTTGTTTCTTGGTTTTGTTTTCAGAGGTCTGTGAGATAATCTCAATCAGTCTTCTGTAAAGAGTGCTGTTAGTGAAATGGATACCTCTTGTAGTTGTGGTAGACAGTGTCACAGTAAGTGACAACTCTGCCTGACTCATTCTGGAATGAAAGCATCCATCTGTTGTACACATGCACACTCTAAAGGATGAAGCAAACTGTAAAAGATTTATAAATGCAGGGAGAATTGCTCTTGCCTAGGATCCCAATGCCATTTCTAGTCAAGTCTGTAATTCTGGGCGTGCTAATCTTTGGAGTGATATATATAGCTAAAGGCTGGGAATGTCCAACACTCTCAAAGTGGAAGATCATCAAAGAAAGACATTAATTCAGCATACCCTTCTAGTGTTCTCCACATTGGTCTTGATCTGCATGATACTGCCTTCATCTTTGGTTCTGGTGTTTGTTTCTATTAAGGTCTACTTTTGTTATTTTTCAGTACTTTTTAGTTTATTTAAATCACAGGTTAAAGGGAATAAGGTATCATTATTATGCAATTTAAACTTTGGATCTGTTTAATCACTCTCTTGATTTAATTTTAAAACCCTGGAAAATGACTTGGTGCATCTTGGTTTGTGACACCTAGGTTTGAAATTGGGGGTCTGGTACTGCATGTGTGGAGTTTACACATATTTTGCATGTTGGCATGGGATTTCTTCACACTTTCCAAAATGTGTGTGTTAAAGTAAAGGGTAATGCATGTGAGCCCTCTCTCTGATCATGCCTTATAATTGCCCACACAGCCTTGGTCCCTGCCTCGTGCCCAGTGCTGTCAACATGGGAACCAATGAGATAGACTGGATTGGTGAAACCTATCTATCTATCTATCTATCTATCTATCTATCTATCTATCTATCTATCTATCTATCTATCTATCTATCTATCTATCTATCTATCCAGTTCAATTTAATTCAATTCTTTATTGTCATGAGTACAAGTACAAGTATCATGTACAATGAAATGCTTGCTTACATGTGCCCCTGCAGACAGTGAACATAAACAAAAAAAAAAACCCACACACAATAAATAAATTAATATAAATAAGTAAATAAATAAAACCAGAATCTTAGGAATAAATAGAGACAGTGGCAGAAGTATATGTGCAGGTAGCAGTGGAGGTGACACAAGGTTACTAATTGTTCATGAGTCTGATTGCAGTTGGGTAGAAACTGTTCCTGAATCTGGAGGTGCACGTCCAAATAGACTTTAGCCACTTCCCAGATGGGAGGAGGGTGAAAAGTGATAGTGCAGGGTGGCTGGGGTCCCACCTGATACGGTTCACTTTCCTGAGACAGCATGTAGTGTGGATGTCATGGATCACAGGGAGCTGTGTGCCCGTGATCTGCTGTGCTGTGTTCACCACACACTGCAGAGCTCTGCAGTCCTGAACTGATCAGTTGCTGTACCAGGATGTGATGTATCCTGTAAGGATGGATTCCACTGTACACCTGTAGAATCTGCACAGGGTTGTGGGGGACATCCGGGCTTTACTCAGTCTCCTGAGGAAGTAGAGGCGTTGTTGGGCTTTCATGACTACTGCCGCAGTGTGACTTGACCATTTAAGGTCATCAGTGAGGGTGACTCCGAGGAACCTACAGCTGCTGACCTGCTCCACAGCTTCACCTCCGATGTAGACAGGGCTGTGCTCTGTTGCCTGTTTGCAGAAATCCACAATCATCTCCTTAGTTTTGCTAACGTTGAGGGTGAGGTTGTTGTCCTGACACCATTCTGCCAGGAGTCTGACCTCCTCCCTGTAGGCCGTCTCATTGTTCTCGCTGATCAGACCTATTGAGGATGGTGTTAGAGCTGTATTTAGCTACGCAGTCATGGGTGTAGAGAGAGTAAAGCAGGGGGCTCAGCACAAGTCCAGTGCAATTGCCACATTGTCACACTGCCTGCATGGGTATTTTGCTGTCCATCCATCCATTTTCTAACCCGCTGAATCCGAATACAGGGTCACGGGGGTCTGCTGGAGCCAATCCCAGCCGACACAGGGCACAAGGCAGAAACCAATCCAGGGCAGGGTGCCAACCCACCGCAGGACACATACAAACACACCCACACACTAGGGCCTGCATGTCTTTGGATTGTGGGAGGAAACCAGAGCGCCCGGAGGAAACCCACGCAGACACGGGGAGAACATGCAAACTCCACGCAGGGAGGACCCGGGAAGCGAACCCGGGTCTCCTAACTGCGAGGCAGCAGCGCTACCACTGCGCCACCGTGCCGCCAATGGTATTTTGCTGTTGAAAATATAAAGTCTAGGAATATTCAACTTTCTTTTTGTGTGAACATAGTACAGTATATGAAACATAGGGATAATATCCACAGCAACCTGTTGAAGGCATTGAGATGAAACCATATGGGGCAGTCTGAAAAAATCTGGAATGACTGCCCTGTACATAATCTCAATTAATGTCAAATACCATCCTTTTCTGAAAGAAAATGGGCCATCACAATCATTTTTCCCCATTCCTTCTAATGTTATAAAGGCCTCTGACTCTGAACTGATGAAAGTCATTTTTATAAAATCAAGAATCAGACAGATGGTGCCCCGACCTTCATGTCTTAGATATATGTGTTATGACTTGCAGTACCTTCTGGTTGATATTTGTAATAGGCTTCTGTCCAGGCATTAGGAAGTATTTTTCATATTAATTGTTGTAGCTGCTGGTAAGTAACTCAGGACCAAGTTTGGGTTAGACATGTGCCAAAAGAAATCTCTCAGTCCAAAAAAGCTTGCTTTAAAAGCATTTAGTGAAAATTCAAGCAAACAATCCACACAAGAACAGAGAAAAGTTGTTACACACATAGAATAAAAGACAAAAACAAAAGGAAAATGTTTCTTCTTGTTAAACTTGTTTCTATACTTAAGGAGGAAATTGTTTCACTAAGCTTTACTTCACATTCAGTATGTTCTAAACATACAGCTCTGCACATACAACTGATCATGTTAAAGCAAGATTTGAAGCCATGTGCCTTCCATGCCTTAGCTATGACAAGGCAGGTCATTAACTGAAACTAATCTATGGTCAGAGGGACAAGAAATAGTTAGGATATACCAATTCAATTCAGCTCCTATAGACTATTCACTAATATATAGGAAGACATATAACTTAGATAACTAGCAAATGGCTCTTATAGATGTGCTGTCTTTGCACGTGTATATGTACACCAATAAATATTCATCCATCCATTTTCTAAACCTGCATATCAGAGCAGGGTCACAGAGAAGCTGGAGCCAATCCCAGCAAGCATCAAGCGTAAGGCAGGAACAATTACTGTACAGGGTGGTAGCCTGTTACAGGGTGAACACAAACACACACCAACACACACAACCACACATGGAGCCAATGTAGCATCACAAATTCTGCACGTCTTTGGACTGTGTGAGAAAAGCCATGCAGACAAGGGGAAAACATGCAAACTCCATGCAGGAAACAAGTATGACTTAAACACTCGAATACTGCACCACTTTACCTCCCACCAATAATTATGAGAAAGTATATTAAATAAACTATATTTAAAAAACAGACATTTAAATAAAATGTAACCAGTTACATTGCACATTCTGTATTTGGCCTCCTAGAGTTGGACTGCAACTGCAACTGCAACTGTGAAGAATTATTATGACAAACACTAAAAAGGAAGGACACAGCACACATAAGGCTACAGGTAAAGCCTTGCGGATACTTTTATTACTATTGTAAGTTTTAAACTGCCCTGCTACCTGAACTTGGCTGATATGCTACCGTGTAATATTTAGGATTGTTAGAATGGGCTTGAGAAACTGCATCTTAATGGATGTGAATAGCTATTACAAGCTTCACATGAGGCGTAACTGAAAAGTTTCATCTTTTGTAGTAGAATAACAGCAATATCCATCCCTTACTAATCTGTTTATTCATGCACAAAAGACATAAGAAGACATAACGAAAAAAGAATATATCAAACAAGATGACACTGACATATTTATTTATAGCTAAACTTTTATCATTTTATAATCTTGATCAGCCTTTCACTTTCAAAATCAAAGCATTTCTCGCCTCACTGCAGTAAATTCACAGATATTCCTATAAGCACTGACCTTTTCCTACAATTACATCAAAGTATTAATATTTTAGAACATGAATACGATACAGTTTCTGTTAGTAAATGAATGTATGAAAGCAAGTGAAATGTTGCCTCTGTAGAGCAGCAGAGTGGTTAATGCTGTTGCCTAAGACCTCTAAGGACCAGCCTGATTACTTTCTATATGGACTATGCATGTTCTCCCATATCTGTCAAGGACTTGCCTGGGAGCCTAAGCTGTGATTTTGTTGTGACCATTTCTATCATCTAATCAGAAGTTAAAAATGAACAAGATGGAGAGAAATCCTGTCGTACATCAGTGTGCACCGTCTTGTCTTCACATCATTGTCACCAATTTCATTCAGAAGGATGAAACTCTGTGTTATCGTTCTCTGTGTAGATTTTGCTGATGAATTCTTCCTTTAACATGCACCATCTATGCAAGACTTTGGCAGATTGGTTGCTGCACACCGGCTGAGTAAATTCACTGTTCTTACTCAAAAATGTACTCATTACATGATTCAGTGATGAAGAATAACACAGGTCACCTTATAGGAGTTGTTTTAGGATGAAAAACAAAAAATAAAGCAAAAAAAAAAAAACTAGAAAAGCAGGAAGCGCAGCCTAATGGCTAAGATACAAGACTACCATACTAATTCATACTTAGCAAGACATGTAATGTACCAGTGTTTCATAAAATACAAATGTTGTTGTGTTACATTTTCTTCTTGTAAAGCACTTACAACAGAAAAGTGCAAGAGCTAATTAATAGACTGGGGAAAATAACATTAAAAATGCCATGTGGGACTGACAGGATCATGAGGTTATTCTGAGGTGTCTTTGGTACTGCTGCGTATCTAACAATGTACATTTTATACTAGCACAAAGCCACTTGTTTTATGCTTTGTAACTTCACTAGCAAAATACCCGCACATCGCAGTGGAGTAGTGTGTTAAAGAAGTAATGAAAAAGAAAAGGAAACATTTTAAAAATAACGTAAAATGATTGACAATGTAATTGTTTTGTCATTTTTATGAGTGTTGCTGTCATATATGCAGTATATATATATATACAGACACACACACATATAAACATATATGTATATACACATATACATATGCATACATATCTACATACAGTATATACATATACACATTGTGGTCCCCGGCCGGGGTTGGAGCCCGGCCGGGACGCCCAGGAGGACGTGAGGAGGGCTTGTGCCTCCTCCAGACCGCGAGGGGGCGTCCGTCCTGGTTCTGTTGGGGCCACGGGTTGAGGGCATGGAAGCCCTTCCCTGTAGGGGCCCGTGGTCACCGCCAGGCGGCGCCCCGATGCCGGTTTATCCCGTGCGGTTGCCGGTCGGGGCTGGAGCCCGGCCGGGGCGCTTGGAGGACGGAGGAGGCGAGTGCCTCCTCCAGACAGAGTGGGGCGTCCGTCCTGGTTAGGCAGGGGGCCTCGGGTACAGGGCTTTGAAGCCCAGCCCTGTAGGGACCCGTGGCCACCGCCAGGCGGCGCCCGGTGCCTAATTATCCCGGGAGCCCGGCACTTCCGCCACACCAGGAAGTGCCGGAGGGAAGACTTTGTGTGGCACCCGGAGAGCTGCCAGGAAGACAGCCGACACTTCCGCCACGCTTGGGCGTGGCTAAGGACGGAACACCTGGGGCTCATCCGGGAGCCTTATTTAAGGGGCCGCCTCCCTCCAGTCATTGGTGGAAGTCGGGAGGAAGCGGACTGAGCTGGAGAGCGAGGACAGGAGGCGGCCAGGAAGCAAGGCACAGAACTGTGGGCCCTGGACTTGGGGGAAATCAGTGCAGAGGCACTGGGGTTTGTGTGAGTGCACGTGACTTTTGTAAATAGCACCAGTGTAAATAAACAGTGTGTTGGGTGAAAACATGTTGTCCGTCTGTCTGTGCCGGGGCCAGCGTTCACAACATACATATATATATATATACATACATATATACATATATATATATATATGCACACATACATTCACATATATATATACATATATACTGTATATCTACATATACATACAGTACAGGCCAAATGTTTGGACACACCTCCTCATTCAATGTGTTTTCTTTATTTTCATGACCATTTACATTGGTAGATTCTCACTGAAGGCATCAAAACTATGAATGAGCATGAAATGTTGAAGCTCATCGAGAGAATGCCAAGAGTGTGCAAAGCAGTAATCAGAGCAAAGGGTGGCTATTTTGAAGAAACTAGAATATAAAACATGTTTTCAGTTATTTCACCTTTTTTTGTTAAGTACATAACTCCACATGTGTTCATTCATAGTTTTGATGCCTTCAGTGAGAATCTACCAATGTAAATGGTCATGAAAATAAAGAAAACACATTGAATGAGGAGGTGTGTCCAAACTTTTGGCCTGTACTGTATATATATACATATCTACATATATATATATATATATATATATATATATATATATATATACCAAAGTAATAGTCTTGTCACTGTTATGAGTGTTGCTGTCATCAAGGATTTGATTATCATTATTTCTTTCAATCAGGTTCGTATTTGAAGGATGTGCTGTGTTCAAGTTACATTCCGTGTTTGTCAACCATTGTAAAGATAACAGGTTTCATTCATCGAAGTGTTCACTACCCAAAGCGGTACTCATGAATCTAAGATGTTTAACAGGCATTCCCAGTATTAAGTTGTGGATCTGCCTGTGAATATTTAGTGGTAGCATGTCTATGAACTTAATTTAACCTTTCCCAGTCCTGCAAAGTCAGTTCATGTCAGCCGCTCGAAATACATGCATCAAAGCTTCTCAGCTGTGCTTGTGCTATCTCGTGTGATCTTGCGATGTCCACGGCTTTATTTAATGTTAGCTCAGACCTGGCATACCAGCAATTTAAACTCTGTTACAGCAATTTTAACTCTGTTACAAAGTGATCAAAAGTCTCGTTTAAACCCTGCATCTTCTCATGAAACTTATATCTCGCGAATATTGTATTCATCGTGGGCGTGATAAACGCCAGCGGCAGCCTGTCTATGAACTTAATTTAAACTTTAGGTTTACACTGTGCTTTGTTTCCGAAGTAGCTGCACTTATGAATATGCTTGTATGTGTTACTCGCTTCATATTCTTTTGCTGCCTTCTCAATTGTGTAATGCGTTTTTTGAACAGATTTCATTCATCAAAGTGATCACTCGTACCGCTTTCACAGTCAGTTCACATGAGTCACTCTCTTGTGTGATCTTGCGATGTCCATGGCTTTATTTAATGTTAGCTAAGACCCGGCACTTAAAGGTTTCTCACTTCTCTCGTGACTCACAGGTGCGTGTGGACTGTACACAGACGAAAGCGACTCAGGTAGGGAGTTGGGGGCGGGCAGATAAGCGGGCAGTGCGTACTGAACGAGCGCCGTTCAACCCCGTCCTTCGCTTTGGAAGGAGAATGAGCGACGGCGCTCCTCCGGTTTTCAGTCACGGACAATTGTATGTTGGTTCGTAGCGTGCATTGTTGCAATGTTACTTTTCTTGGTGGTTTATTAAATTACGGATAAATTACGGATTTTTAAAAATCATTTAAAAAGCGGCCTGATTATGCGGCGTATGCTACACCGCGGGTTGGCTAGTTGTTATTATTATTATTACTAGGGGGTTTGCCCCCTGCTCTCTTTGCTCGCCAAACCCCTGGTCTGCACTACGTGCCAGACACTTTGCGCCTTTGCCCGTGTTATGAAGAGGGGGGTTGAACGTACCCCAAGAAGATGCAGTCGCTCCTCTGAAACCCCCTCTTAAATGGTGATACAATGGGAAACAAATACAGTTTTTTTACCTCCTCTTTGCTTGATCAGCTGCTGGCTTGCTGCTGCTGCTGTGCTGCATGGTCTGCATCTCGCGTGGCACTTTTCAACATTTAAAAGCAGCTGTCCTACGCTTTGTCTTTTACTTCTGGCCCCGGATGTGGTTAAATCTCTTGGCACAATGTCTTGTCTTACGGGTTCTTGATATTTTTTAGTTTATAATTTGAAAACGGAATAAAAAAACTGAAAATCTACAACTTCACATTAAAGTCTGATAAATTCTGAAAAGAATGAAACCAAGCATATATACTGTATATAGGTTTTAAAATAATCCCGATTTCGTTGCACAAAATTATTGCACTTTTAGGCTTAGGATTTTATATATAGAGAGTAGATTATTATTAATGCAGGTTCCCACAGGTAAATGTTTGTGCACCAACCTGGTTCCCCCAATTTAATTCAGTCACAAAAATAAAAAGAAAAAGGCAGCTATGCACATGACCAAAAACAAAATAAATAGGAAAAATAAGGAAAGCTGTGATAATGTCATTGTGTCAAGTGAAAGGGAGCTCCATTCTATGGCACAGTCTTTTCACAACTGATCTTTTCCTTATGGCAATGGCGGTCTTTATAGATGGGAGACCGGAAGGGGCTGGGTCGATTGCTCTCACTGGGCGTCTTCTCAGTTCTGCGGATGAAGAAAAGAAGAGAAGGTTAGTGCAAGTGCCCCCTGTAGACCCGGGGTGGTGGTATAGCTTTAGATGAGACCAGAGAGTGATCCACAGACATGTGTGACAGTCATATATCAATATAAACTGCTTGTCTTCATGTGTAATTAAAGAACTGAATCTTTTATGGATACAATTTTGGTACAATGCATTTCCTCAACCTTGAATTAATGTAATAATTGTAATATTTTCCTAATTATGGAGATACATAATTTTCTTCTTTGCAGTTGTGTGATTACCATACATGTATTACATTTTCATCATTTCCAATGTAAACAGAAATCATCATTTAATGGAAGAAAATGGTTTTATTTTGTAATATTACAGTATGTCACCAGGTGAATAAATATTGATTGCTCTGATATTTTAGAACTGATAGAATGTTCAAGTAAGAGGTCATCAAACTTGTCTCACTCATAACAGCTACTTTATTCTAGTGTCTTTTGCACTTGATTCTTAAAAGCCAGAAAGGTTTCTGCTTTAACAAAAGGCTTTGGCTGTTTTCCAGAGTCCTGTGGGCTTCTTCATTACACTTCCCCATATGGCTCTTGTATATCTTTCCACTTTTAACTACGAAAGGAAGAGAGTGTTGAAGCTTTGGAATGTGATAAATGGGCTCGGAAGTGATGGATTATCACAAAATGTGAGCCTTTTTAAATGTATGCGTCTGCTGAATGAAGTCTTCACAGAATTCCTTCTGCTTATTAAGAGTTCATACTAAATTTGACTTGATGGTTAGAGGCATCTTCCAGAATCTGTTTTCCATTTGTTTGAATTTGTTATATGTGCTATACAAATACTTATAAAATAAAATTGCTGAATTTGAATTTTGAAGTGATCTCTTCAGCATGCATTCTAAAATTAAAAGTGACCCTTGATAATCAAATCACACAGAGCAAGCACAATGGATCGGCATTGTCTGGACACCGGCGAAGCCCTCGGGAGCTACTTCAATTGTTTGATTACTAAGCTCATAAAAATCCTAAACTTTTCAATGCTTTTACTTTATATTCACTACTTATTTTTGCTTCAGAAAACTAAGCCTTAATTAAATTGAGTACATTTGTTTATTATGATTTTTGAGAGATCATTTCAGCTCTCTTGACAGTCGAGACTTTGATGGACAGCTCATTTCTACTTTCTGCTGTTTGTTGAGTCAATTAATGTGCTTCAGGCAGTTGCATTTTCAAAATATTGAAAGTGAAATGAAATTTTTCTACATGAAGATGTCATGAAAACTCCCATCTGACACCTTAGGTTTCCGGGAAAGTAATTGCCAGTACTGTGTATTATACCATTATGTATGGTTTTATTGTCTGATGTGGGTTATGATGAGCTGCCTGATTCAAATATTTTATTTAACATGGGCAACAATGGCTGTAGCAGCCACTGTCTATTAAAAGATATCTTCTTGAGGTTTTGGTGTCTTATTTCACAGATAAAGTAATTCTGCTATACTTCCAAACTATTCTCCTGCTCATGGGTAAAACATCAGAAATGTTTGGGAGTCTTGCAATCCAAAAATTAATCCAAGGATGAAAGGATTCAGTCTTCTTACTGAAGTGCACAGCACCATTTTATGTAATACTGTAGAATGTCCAGCAGGAAGTTGGTGGACAGGTGGCTGTGTTCTCCAGAACTGAGACTGTCTGACTTTGTCTGTCACTTGGCATTATACGTGACCGTGAGCTCACAGAGGTTATTTTGTTCACGGATGCCATTAGCTTGAATTTTATTTTTTCTCCTCCATTGTCTTCTGGCCATGTATCAACTATACTATTAATGGACTTGCATTATCATATTTGTTTATGTTAAACTACTTGAAATTGTTCTGTTTTACTGTAAGTTTATCCTAGTATGTATGTTTGTGTGTGTATGCCACGTAATTTATAATTTGTAGTTTAGATGTAAATCTGTTAGATCACTCCGAGTGTGTACTCTGTGAAGTACAAAAAGAAATGTAGTTGAATTGAAAAAGTGCTCAATACTCCTAATAAACTTTTTCTGGAATGCTGTTGATAGTGGACAGTCGCAGTTAAACATATTTACAAATTAGATCTATCTATCTATCCATTTACTAAACCCATTAATCCATTTTGAGTCCATTGTGAGAACTAATTTAATTCAGTCCACAGGCCACACTGCACCAGGGTCTTTTTTAAGCAAAGCAGGATCTAACCTGATCCTAAACAAAATTTCAATAAAAAATTAAATTCAGTCTTTCCTGGACCACCTTGATATATTTGGAACACAAGACAAAAACCTGAGTGCAAATCAGAAACAGGTAGAGACATGGGGAGAACATGCAGACACCAGGGGTCAAGCAGAGATTCAAGCATAGGCTTCATAAACTGTGAAGAAACGGTGCTAACCACAAGGCCATGATGCTGTCTCATAAGTCAACTCTAGGAGTTAAAATATAATAACTAAATAAAAGAACTGATTAATAATTTTGAAATGGAGTTGAATTGAAAAAGTGCTCAATACTCCTAATAAATCTTTTTCTGGAATGCTATTGATAGTGGAGACTGTAAATTTAGAGAGAAATCTCTAAGATGCAAAACATGTCTTGTTCAGGAGTGCTGTAAGTTACTGTATATATCCCTCCAATCCTTTTCAAAATGCTTGTTCAGGCTAGTTGGGGTCTTGTTTCTGGGTCTCTCCCATCTCTGATTTGATCAACAGTCTCTCTTTGCTTATACAGGGACATGCATGATATGCAACACACTTATATTTATCTATAATGTACAATATAGAGCAGAATTTTATATTATATGAATTTTGGTAAATTCATAATATGCTAAGTCATTGTTCATTCTTGTGACATAAATGCTTGCAACTGAAAAATGTCTACATTACAGAGGTCACTATGGTAGCCTCTAAGAATGAGTTAAACCAATGGCTACAAGAAAAGTGTGTCATCACTGTCAACCATGAATTAGCCTATAGGTGATATTTACTAAGTTTGCTTTTACTTGTATGGATATGTTCACAACTTAACTATCTTCTTTATTCAAATATCCAATTTTGAGTCATACAGCTTATTCTGAAAGTATCAAGTGCAAGGCAGCAACACACCCTGAGTAGGGTACACTTACTGGCACCTCAATCTTTACTCATACAAAGTCAATGTAATGATGCCAGTTACCTGTAGGATATGTATCTGGAGAAAATCTGCTGTATATTTGGGGAGAATGTGAAAACTGCAGACACAGAATGACAAGGCCAAGATTCAAATTCATCCCTTGGATCTGTACAGCATCAGTGCTGACCACTGTGCCACTCCAGAGAAGCCTAATAAAATAAAATTGCAATCTAGTCAGTATAACACTGCCTGCTAGGCTGAATTTTTTTAAAGAAGTGTATCATCATAATATATAGAGCTAGGATTGCCATGGTGGACTTTGTCTCGTGGATCCAGTGTCCTGGTCATAAAGCTATGGTGATTCATGAGGATGCTAAATTGGCCCCACTTGGGTGTGTGCCTGAGCAGTGGGTGGTAGCCAGTCCAAAACTGATTTCTGCTTTATGCCAAGTGTCACCTTGTTAAAGGTGTCATGTTATCCATCCATCCATCCATTATCCAACCTGCTATATCCTAACTACAGGGTCATGGGGTCTGCTGGAGCCAATCCCAGTATCATGTTATGTAAAAAAAAAGTATAATCTCTCACACATTTTACTGTACAGTCACAGCAATTCTGTCCTCTGCTAATTCATTTATTCTTGTGTCACATGCATACACATTTTCATGCCAAGTTTTGCCATTTAGAGAAAGTGCTTCTTCTAATTCATTTCCCACCCGAGAACAGGGTCTGTAGCTCCTCCAGTCACTCCTCCCCTCAAGCTTCCATTGCTCCACTGTGGTTAGGGATACTGAGATTAGCTGATGCTGAAATTAGCCTTGCCTCACAAGTGCTGAACAATTAGGCACTACATGAGCAGCTATGAACATAATAAGCATTCTGGATTGTTGTCTTAGACAGGAACATATTGGAAAAAGTCGATAATATGCAAATCTTCCATGTACTCCAGTAAGACTGTATATAACATGAAATCAGCTAACTAATAAAAAACAAAGTTTGGCAGGGTTACTAATTGTTACATGCATGGTACTGACTTGGAGGAATGAAGGGATCACATTTAATTGAAACATTGTTACAGTTCCAGGTAGTAATGAACTGTAAAATAGTAAAACTGTTAATGCATCATACATTTGACACTTTGTTTTAAATTTGTTAGGTGAAAAACTGCTTTCACTAAGGAGACATAATCCCGATAACCTCATTCTTCTTACTAGCACCACTTTGAATAAGCATGTGAGAAATTCATTAGTATAGGGGTGGTAAAATGGAATTATTCAGTCAGTGGAGCTACAAAGCAAAAGCACAAGCGTTAAATGAACTCTTGAAGTGCTAATATAGTCTTAAATGTGTACAGTATACTGTATAGGGAAGGAGTGTTTCTGTTCATACAGATCAGATGTATAAAGCCTGAGGGTTGCACTGTGCTTTATCATGGAGGAGTTTTGAGGTGACCCTATCCTAAAACATACATTCTTTTATTCCCATGTTTAGATGCTTTAGTATATTGATCTACATGTATGTCCTCAGCTAAGCTGTTGTCCTCCTATCATTACACTCATCTCTCTGAGGTTTGACTTCTCGGTACTCAAATGTGGCACTTGGTGCCACGGCCCACCTGCCAAGTAGTTTTGCCTGCCTAAGGTAAAGTCATCCCTGATTGAGGATTGAATCGGATTAGCACTATTTCAGCTGTGGAATGGCCAAATGGGGGAAGCAGCTTGATGAATGAGGTCTCCAGGGGCCTCATGTATAAACGGTGCGTACGCACAGAAATGTTGCGTAAGAACTTTTCCACGTTCAAATCGCGATGTATAAAACCTACACTTGGCGTAAAGCCACGCACTTTTCCACGGTACCTCATGCCTTGTCGTACGCAAGTTCTCCGCTCGGTTTTGCAGACTGGCGGCACCCAGCGTCAAAGCAGTGCTACTGTTCCTGTGTGGTTACACCTTATTTTCCTGACACGACTTTATAAATACACCGAAACTAACCGCATATTGTTTATTAGTGTAATGCATCTGATTGTAATTAACTTGTAACAATATAATGGTAGAGGGAACAGCCATAATATTCCAAATACCATAACTGCTTTAGCGTTGTTACTCTCACTTCTTCTTCTTCTTCTTCTTTCAGCTCTTCTTGTTAGGAGTTGCCACAGCGGATCATCTTTTTCAATATTTCTCTCACTGCACCACTCAGAGTATTTATATCACTGTATCTGAGTGTGAATCACAGCAGCAGCTGATCGGAAAGGGAATTATCGATATACAGCTTCAAGGACACGCTGTCTCAGCCACTGCAAAATGTTTTAAAGCCTTTCCTGTACGGACCTCGCGGTTCAGAAACAGAAACGATATCATTTATAAGGTGAAATTCAGCAAAATATGTTTATTAAATTATACAGATACAACTTTAACTTCATTTAAATAATCTATATTCTTCACTGGGAGTGTCGTGAAGGATAGAATAATTAAACATGTACTACGAAGATATTTCAATGTTCTTTAAACGTTTTGAAGAATCGGCGCTAAGCTTACAGATGGCTTAACTTCTATTACAGAGCTGATTGTATGGCGATCGGTTACTGGGGGAAAGAAAAGCAAGGACTTCAGTGGCAGCTACGCCAATATATATTGAATATAAAACAGAAAGAGAAAATAACAACACAGCTAAAAACACAGCGACAATTTTCGGCAAAAGTTAAATGCTTGTGTCATGAGCACGAGGCTGCTATGCAGTGTCCGCAACGGACGTAGCCATCCACTGTGCATAAGCTACCTTACTGACGGGCGGGCGAAGGAGCCACCGATTCTTCCTCTGCCCAGTGCCACCACAAGCCTAGAGCCGCCCCTGATTGTACTGCTGCAATAAATTATTTCATCAAAGTGAAACACATGTTTAATAACGTGCTTTAACTCCTATCATCATGAAAATGATATCACGTATACATCTCAGTATTTAGTTATTCAGAGAACTGTAATATCACGAATGTAATGGATTCTGTGTCCAGTTGGAGGAAGAGAGCCAGTTTAAGAAGCAAGTAGTGATTCACACACATAGAGCACATAGAGAAGATTAAATACAAAACAAAGCATTTAACGTGCTACTTTAATTACGATGTGATTTGAGAAACTGGTTAATTAAACGATTTTAAGATGAAGTTTATGATGTTCTACTTTAATGACAAATAAACTACGTGATTAAAGTGGAAATGTCGAGATTGAAGTTGACATTTCGTGCTTTTTCCTCACTGTGTGCCTTTTTTCTCTGTACCCTAATAAGCTTTCATATGACACTCAGACAGTGGGCTACAACTCTTCTTTTCACGGCAACTTTGATATGTGACTTCTTTTTTATTTGTTGCACTGTGCGATTTGTGAATGTGAGCTTTCAAGTTTCTCCAACACGCTATGTCACTCGATCAACTTCCTTTTGTTGATTATACCACGGTTTATTTGAACAAATAGTATGTTTTTCATTTTCCTCCACTTGGTATTCGCTGAAATTCTTATATTTTCCCCGTGCTTTTCCCATTGTCTTTTCACAGAAGGCTGCGCTTAAGGGTGATTTATATTGATTTGCATATTCAAATAGGCGTAATTCTGGGAGGATTTGGGCGTTACAAAATGCGTGCACGAGCGTTAGTTTTCACGCTGATCGGGATTTATGTAGCGGAAGAACGTGGAAGTTGGAGTACGCACAGATTCCTGCATCTGGATTTTTCTGTGCGTAAACGCATTTCGGCTTTTGTGCTTACGCCATGTTATAGTGCGAGTTCTACGCACGGCGTTATACATGAGGCCCCAGGACTCTAAACAAATCCAAATCATATAATATGATATCATCTACTGTTAAATTTTGTTCCCTACTTGAAAAAAAAAATTATATGGTATTGAGGATTTGTTCTGTTCTGTGTATTGTATTGTATTGTATTGACCCCCTTCTTTTTGACACCCACTGCATGCCCAGCCTACCTGGAAAGGGGTCTCTCTTTCAACTGCCTTTCCCAGGTTTCTTACATTTTTTTCCCTTGTTTTTCTTGTCTTCTTAGAGAGTCAAGGCTGGGGGCTGTCAAGAGGAAGGGCCTGTTAAATCCCATTGCAGCACTTCTTGTGTGATTTTGGGCTATACAAAAAAATAAATTGTATTGTATTGTATTGCACTTCAGACAGGGTGACTGCTACTGTGACTTCACCTTCCCTTTTAAATCTGTAGGTCCTAGGCAGTGAGATTAAGGACAAGATAAGGCTCAAACTTTTATTCAGTCTTTATGGATAAGATTTAACATTCTTAATTTGCTTGAAGTAGAAGCAAAGCTAATAAATGTGGGTTCTCCTCCATGTACTGCAGTTGTCCACCCTCATTCCAGACTGGCTCCATGTGAGTGTGGATGTGTGGATGAGTTGGCCCTTTGGTGGACAAGGCTAATGCTGCTATAGGTTCCGACCCTGATTTGGATTACACGCTGTGTTATTGCTAATTCTTATAAAACAGAAATGACTCTCAGTGTCTCAGTTGGAGTATTCACCGCCTGTTAATGTTTCACTGCATGCATCCTGTCGGTTTCAAAGTCTCTGTCATTTTGCTATAATATTTCTGTAAAGGAACATATCAGAATAATTACTATTGGAACAATTGGCTCAGCACTTCTTAATACAATCTCTCTAAACAAACAGCTATTCTTTGAATCAGCTTTTGAATCAGCTCCATTTTGCCAAAGTTTGAGTCATGATCGTCCAATAGCTTTTAAATAAATAGATTTTATGGATTAGTAGTGCTTAATGTCATTCTCATCATGCAGAAGAAAGTGGGCATTACATTCTTTTCATGGGTTCTGTGGTCTTCTACTGTGGTCTAAACAAATGCCATGAGGTCAGCTGATGACTCCCATGTTTTTCTGCACAATGAGCTTGTCCCAGTGTACCTGAGTGTCCTGTGATGATCTAGCCCCTCTTTCAGGTATGCTACCTGCCTAGCAACCGTTGATGTTGAGCTTCAGCTATTGGCCAGCCCTAATCAGTAGAAGTATGGATCGAAAATGGACAAATAGATAGATAGATAGATAGATAGATAGATAGATAGATAGATAGATAGATAGATAGATAGATAGATAGATAGATAGATAGATAGATAGATAGATAGATACTTTATTAATCCCAAGGGGAAATGGATTGTACTGTGTCATATAAGATTAATCACACCACCTTCTTCTTTTAAATTGGATTCTAAAGTTGTTACTTTTAAGGACGAGTCCTTATTGACTGTAATTTTTATGCTCATAGTTTGGATTTTGGCTTTTATCAAAAGGGAATTGGTAATGAAACAGTCATTAATGTGAGAATAAATCAACGCAGAAGACAGACTTTCATCCATTTCTCATTTGCTTCCATTTGTGGATAACCAGTATGTAAACACAGCTTAAAACTCTTCATTCCTTTTTATGAATGAACCAGCCAACTCTTCTTTAGAAATGCATGATTGTTTCCAATTTGTATTATTTTCTTACAATATAGCAAATTTCCTTCTCTTCATAAAGTTTACAGTTTCACTAAAAATAATCTATGTAATGTACGGGTGCCTGGTTTCTGGCTTGCAACTCCAATTTGAATAAAGTGCATTTGAAATCATTAAAACACGAGCAACAACAACAACAATAGTAATAATAATAGAGAACCATAGAGAATCGCAGAAAGATTTGTGTTATGTAGCAGTAGAAAAGAGGATCTGAAGGAAAAGGGTTTAACTGGTGAGGGACTACAAGACCAAGCTGCATGAAGAAGGCCAATTACTTACATCGAACCCACACAGAAGTGGAAAAAGATGACAAGGAATAATAATAATAATAATAATAATAATAATAATAATAATAATAATAATGATGATGATGATGATGATGATGATAGCACGGTGATGATCTATTGGCTCGCCAAAGTTGTTTCTAGCCTTGAGCCCACTGCTACCTAGATAGGCTCAAGATCCACAGAGTTGGATTAATCATGTTGATGATGATAATAATGGCAGTAATAATAATAACAAGTCAAAGAGAAACAACAGAGTACCATTCCCCTCTGTCAGCACCTAGATATGGCTAACTATGCAATGGGTCCATGGAAGCTTTTGTCAATATAGCCACTGAGGCCAAACTGGGCAACTTTAGGGAACACTGTAATTGAGTTGCTGCTGTCAGACAATCCCATCATGAACATCATAAGTTTAGAGCTTGACCTAAATTACACATAGCTCCACTAAAACATAGCTGACACAGTAGCCATGCGGTTAGCCCTGCTGCTTTCCAAATCCTGCATGTGTTGTTGTTCCAATAGAGTTTGTAAGTTCTCCCTGTATCTGTGTGGGTTTCCTCAAGGAAGTCTGTTTTTCTTTCAACATATCCAAAGATATCAACTGCTGATCCTAAACTGGCCCTTGTAGGTGTGTGCATGAGTAAGCATTACAGTGGAGTGGCACCCTGTGCCCAGTGCTTTCTGGATAAGTTCTGCCACCACCCTGACCCTGAACTGAACTAAGCGTGTCTGAGAATGTTATGGTGTGCACTACATAAAGCACAAACTACAGTCTTATAGACTTTGGAGAGAAGATGCAGTAGCTTATAGTGTGGAGGATTAGTTGCAATGGAAAGAACTCAGTTATTCAATAATATTAGTTTCTTTGTTGTGTACTTTTTGATTTATTCACTTTTGATTAGTTGTTAGGATGTTTTGGTTGCCCAATTATGCATTGTCTTTGACTCTTACCAATCACTGCACTACAGACCTAAACTGACAAGTTTGGTACATTTCTGTCATGCTGTGATTTTCTGCTTCCCTCATTGCCATATCATGGCCATCTGATCTCACTTCTGAAGTCTAAACAATTATCTCTTTGACTTGTCTTTTTCTTCCTATGTACAGTAGGTTTTTTTTTTTTAGGTTATGCTGGTGTTTTAGAACATTACTGTTACATCAATGTGAGCTTGGAATCTCTTTTCTGGTACTACTGTTATGCTGTGCATGGTTTCCTGCTGTTCATGATCTTTCAATTATGCTTCAAAGTTTTCTGTGGACTGCAAAGGTCTTTTCAACCTGCACTACATGAATAAAGCCCACGGTGCTAGGCATGATGAAGAGTTCTGCTCACACTGAAAACCATTGTTACCTAGTGAAAATAATAGGAGTTTACACGAGTCATCTTTGGAAAGACAAAAAAGAAGAACACAAATCCAGTCATCAAAATAGCCAGAATTACATAACAGAATTGAAACAGAATAAATTGGAAATGTATGGCATGAAATAAGTTTATCAATTAAATCTCATCTGAAATCATCTGTACTGCCTCAGCTTATGCCTAAGCATAAGATCAAAAATTAGTGTGGCCCAGCAGCACTAAATTGGCAGTGTAACACGTTTAGGCTGCCAACATTGCTTTTTGACCAGTTGACATTTGTGTGCACAAACTTATGAGCGGCCATATTATCTCATCATAATGTCAATTGTGTTTATATACAGAAATATGCATAAATGTTCATACATTCTATCTGAGCTCAGAAAAGAATATTTCATGAATTGTTGAAGAGGTCTTTAATAATTAAATAATTAACAGAATGTTCAAACATAAACCTGTCAGATACACCGCTCTCATATCACACTCAACTCTGTCAAGGATCTTAACTGCCATGTGTGGGCCACTACTGTATCTGTGATCACAGCCACTAAAGTCTAAGCGATTCAGAGGTGCTACAGTTCTGAAACACCAATAAGTCTAATACTCCACTTTGAGTTTGATCTGGCAAGTTTGTGACATTTTCCAAGACTTAATCAATACGCTTTAGATATAAGTTTCTGTCTGTCAAATCTGAATCATTATTGCCACTCTGTTAAGTCTGAGTTATTTCATTCCATGCCAGGTCTGATCCACAGGATTTTCTACCTGAGACATTACAATTCAAGGCCGTCACCACTGCTTTTCTTTTACGAGCTCCTGTACCAGAAGACCTAGCTGCTATTATTTTAAGTATGGAGACAGTGCCATACATTTTGAGTCTTTGTAATTACATGTCAAAATTGAGCCATCACCCGTCCCGTAGGAATCAATACATATGAAGCTTGAACCTCCGCCTTTTATGTCTCTAGCACTCAATGGAGTGTAAGCCGCTACCTTTAATAACTGGGTCATCCGCTGTCAGGTGTGAGGCGATACCTTTCATGTCTGTGCCGATACTTCTTTCATCTCAGTCAATAACTATGAATCCTGAGCCAGCACCTCTCAAATCTGAGTCAATAGTACTTATCAAGTCTGAGTCAATATCCTTTAAGTCTGAGCCACTACCCTCTGAGTTTAGCCAAAACATATATTGAGAGGGAGACATTCTAATTAAAATTTGTCACCATCACTCATGCTTACTCACAGTCTGTAAGCTCCCATTGCATTTGCTCAGATGAATTCTGGCTTGAGTGGCTGCAATACAACTTCGTCACATCCAGCTCGGCTTTAAGAGCTATGATAGATAGATAGATAGATAGATAGATAGATAGATAGATAGATAGATAGATAGATAGATAGATAGATAGATAGATAGATAGATAGATAGATACTTTAATAATCCCCAAGGGGAAATTCACATGCTCCAGCAGCAGCATACTTATAAACTACTAAATACTAACATTCACTGCCTTCCTGAGGCTCACCATTTTAATTTTTTATCTAAACAATACAAATTCAGGTTCATTTTTTTCTAACTTGTTTACTTTTTGAAATCTATTTTCTCTCTGGCAAAACTTTTTAATGTAAAAAATAGGCCTCAAGACCACACAGCCTAGAAGTTTTCAGATTTGAACAGCCATTTCTTTTAATGTGTCATTAAATCTTAATATATGTCACACACTGATGTGGTCCTTGGTAAGACTGCAGATCAATTTGTCTGACCAGAAGGCACCACAGATGCCAAATAATAGAGCCCAATGACATCATTTTGACATCTTTTCTGTTGTCTCAGTGTGGTTATGAGAGCTAAGTGTTAAACAGATGTTAAAATGATGCTTAGACTTAGGAACACTGACGCAATCCAAGGTCTAAGTTTATTGTTTTATTGTGGAACAGTTTAGCTATCCTAAAACACAGGTTTGTTTATTCATCCACCCAAACACTTGTCCTCTTATCATTGCACTGACTTGTGTGGAAAGGAGACACAGCTCTCAACCGCACTTGCACTTGGGACTACGGTCTAAATTCATCCAGGACCGACTGCCATTGCAACTCTGCTTCTCTGTTCGAGGGGTCCAGGTAACAGATAGAGCAACAAGGCAAGCAGGAAAGCAGACTTGAACTTTTTATTCACTCATTATAGATTTAACATTCTTTAAATGCCTGAGGCAGAAGCAAAGCAAGTTAAGAATGACAACCACACAATAGAACCTGGATGGTAACAGTAGCAGATATAAGTGACAGTGCAGGCCAACACACTCAATGTTCTCAGCTCTTGTAGTTACAGCATGCTCTGCTTAGACATTTCATAGCATGGATCCTGTGGTGCTCGTTCTTTCCTATTCCTGCTTTTGCTTGAAGCTGTTGATTTTAACACCCCTAACTTTACTCTCTGTCCTTGGTTTGGACACGTGCAGAGGAGAGATGCTGGGTCTATTGGGAAAAGGATGTTAAGGATGGAGCTGCCAGGCAAGAGGAATAGAGGAAGGCCTAAGAGAAGATTTATGGATGTGGTGAGAGAGGACATGCAGGTGATGGGTATAACAGAACAAGATGCAGAGGATAGGAAGATATGGAAAAAGATGATCTGCTGTGAGAAACCCTAATGGGAGCAGCCGAAAGAAGAAGAAGCCTTACTCCATGTCCAATGTCATTTTGACAGATAAAGTCAGTACAGATTTAGACATTGTGTATGCACAAAGGTATCCAGTTAATCAATATTGACTCGTTAGCATGCACATCAGTGTCCAATGGTTCTGAGAGACATTACTTAACTGTAGAAAGTCTAGAAATGACCATTTTAATCCTCTTTTAGTGTTCGACCTTTTGTTTCTCTGCCTCAAGCTACTTTGCAAGAACTTCCTGTTTTGTTTGGTTTTAGAATATCTGCAACCACATAGATATGAAAGTTCAAATTAAAAAAATATAATAAAGTATATGAGATTTTACAATATTATATTTATTATTATGAACTATTGTCTATAATACTTTTAACTCTTTAACATATGCAATAAAATACTGTGTGTTACTATAGAGGAATGTGGCTTTAATACATTTTTTTCACGTGCTTTAAAGTGTTAAAATCATTATAGACTATTTGTGATGTTAAACTGTATGTTAGAAGCGTAAGTTCTTTTCTTTTTACTTTAGTTTTTGACTTGTGTAAAAGTAGCAAGATGTAAACACATAAAGGTGTAGTGTTAGAAGAGACAGAAGGCACTGTCACAGACAGGGGATTTCCGCTGTCAGAAGAGCAGATGGATGCCTCTTGCAGACAAGCAAGATTTAGAGAAAGGTGAAAACTTTAAACTGAACCAAATTATATTTAAAGAAGGGTCCTGTTCTAAAGGTCATTTTTTGGGATTTTTCATGCATTAAAAAATGTTTTCTAGCCATTGGATATATTAGGTCATTTACACCTTGCGAACACACATTTATATGGTCTGTCAAAATGAAATTGGGCAGAGAGAGGCTAGGTCTGTTCACCTTGGCATGACAAACTTTAAAAGGTCAGCAGCTAAAATAACCAAGAAGAGAGAGAATGAGAAAGAACAAAGTCACCAAGAAGACCCATACTGTGAGAAACAGCAATGTAACCTTAAAAGACTGTACACTGCACACATTGGATGTGCCGACCAGCATTATCTATGAGACCTCCTGGAATATCCAGGTTGTACTGGTAATTTGCCCCATCAGTTTGCTTTTTCTTGTGCTTTTGGAGCATTAACAACATTTAAGAACTTTAAAGACTGTAATGACTGAATAAAAGTTCATTGCTTGCTACCTATGCTTACATTTAGTATTTTCCTGGGGTTATAAATAAAAGAAGAGAAGATTTCCTCTAATATATAAGTGGAACACAGTAGCAGGCAATTCTGGGTGTAGTATAGATCCACAGTCCTTGCAGTAGGTGTATTGTAGATGCAGGCTGGGTCTTCTTCTAGTCCCAATTTTGTGCAAGGATAAGAGGACAAAAGTTGGGGTCGAGGACATATAGATAGATAGATAGATAGATAGATAGATAGATAGATAGATAGATAGATAGATAGATAGATAGATAGATAGATAGATAGTGTGGCAGTAGGGGGCGCTAGTGCTCCCTTGAACCCTCAGGTACAACTCCAGACACCAGGTAAAAGTCCAATACTTTTTATTTCATTCTTCAGTGCACCAAGCACCCTCCACACTACTCATACAATTACACTAAACTCTTTTTCACACAATCAACTATTAACTCTCCTCCTCGCCCAGACACTTTGCTCCTCCACCTCCCAGCACAGCTCAGTGTCTGGACTGAGGCACCGTCCTTTTATAGCCCCTGACCTGGAGGTGTTTCTGTCCCATCAATCCATAGTTCCTAATTCCTTCCGGGTCAGGGCAATCAGTCCTTTTATTCAACCCGGGAGCACGACATTTCTTCCCGTCACGTGACCGTGACGTACTCCCGGGTCATACAGCCCCACAGGGCCCATAAGCCCCCCCAAAGCGACTCCTGGTGGTCCCCAAGGTATCCAGCAGGGCTGTGTATAAACACTATAAAGTCCATAAGGCCCTGCTGGACCTCGGGGCACTATCCTGCTGTCGGGAAGGCTCCTCCTGGCGGCCTGGGGGTGCGGACCGGCATGGGAAGCCACAATAGTCCCCCACAATAGATAGATAGATAGATTCTTTATTAATCCCGTGGGATTCTATCTGTCTATTTATCTATATGTCCTCCACCCCAAATCGTGTTCTCTTATTCTTGCACAAAATTGGGTCTAGAAGGAGACCCAGCCTGCATCTACAATACACTTACCATGTGGGCATGGGAGTAAAAGATTCTGTGTTTCAGGATAGTGTCACCTGAACCCCTTTCATGATTAAACAGTTATTGATGCTTGAATGCTTATATTCCCCATCATTCAGCTGACAATGTGATGGCTACATGGGTCACCCCACTCATACACCACATGATATACCATGCATTTACTCCATTTTAGGCATAAGCAGGAAAGATGGAGGACCCCAAAGAGCACCTGCATTTCTTTTCTTAATCCCAATTGCATTGTGACGTCACAGTAAGGATGGGCGGCTGTCAGATTGCAGTATGTCTTGATAGTAGAGGGCCACAAAAAACCAAGCAACAACAGCGTTTATTTTGTGAACACCATCCACAAGTGCTTCATAATTATATCTTTATAGTAAAGCTATGCAATTTAAGCATAGGCAAGTGAAGTGTCCCAGCCATTCATTTCTAATCTACTGTAAGAAAATCTTCTTATACAATACGCTACTGTGGCTGTCCGTTTATCTGTCCAGGATTTTAAATCACCTGTAACTCGCAAACTGCAAACTATTAACCTGAAATTAGATACTTTGTACACATATACTACGTGATGTCTACTATCCGCTTTCAGGGTGATGATTGACCTCCAAGGTCGTTCCTCTTTTTATTTGTATTTTATTTTATTGTAGAATCAGTTGTTAACTGAGGTTCATTAAGGAGTTTTGCTGTGTCCTTTCAGTTCGCCCTTTGCTCTGTCATAGTTCCTTTGTTATTGGTAAAAATGTTTTCCAATTAGCAAAATCTAATATTGTAACTGAGCAAAACTGATATTTTTTATCAGACATTCAAAGGTAGCAGCAGTATTTCTTTTCAAATGCCACATAAATGATATGGAAGATTATTTATACCAAAATTAAATGCAATCCAACATGTTAACCATGTTGAAATGCAATACAAGTGGGACATTTAATTGTGGCATGGTTTTATTGTGTCATAATTAAAAACACATTAACCAAATGATTGATTGCTTTTCATTACGGCGCACAATTTTCATGTCAATTTAAAATGTAATACAATGCTGTATTGCATTTTAATTTCCACAGATCGTGTGTCATAACTAAAAGCAAAGCAGACATATTGCATTTTGCTTAGCGACAGCTCCGGGTGTATTGCATTTCAATGCGAAACCATGCTTTAATTTTGCCAAAACTGAATATAACCAATTGACCATTCTGTGTCACATTGTGGGGCAAGGGGTGTCAACCATTGAGGAAACAGGCATTCCAATCACGAGTGCGTTGTACTTGGAAAGAAGGTGAACAGGGGGATCTGTCATGTATTTGAACAAGTGTAAGCTGGTAATCTAAACAACAATTATCTCCTCCTTCATGTCGAAAAAATGAAAAAACTATATAGTATCTGTTTATCATAGAGGGTATGAAGAAAAAGCTACAAAGAAACCAAGTTCGGTAATGCTAACAAATGTTTCACTATATTGAGTATTTAGTTAAAATCGCTCACTACCCACACCTTAAAAAAATGTAACTGCACAGCTTATTTTAACATGTGTAATAAATAATATTACAAAATCTTTAGACAGCATAAGAGTAAACTTTTTCAGCAAGACCTAAAGCATGTTTCTCATTCTTTCACTAATCAATTCCCAGTCCACATTGACAAAACTTATGCTTGCCACCAAAACACACAAAAAAAAAGTTTAGAAGTGGAGCACCTCTTTCCTCAGTTGTTGACACCCCCTGCCCCACCTTTGGATGCTGATTGGTCATTTGATTACATTGAGTTTTAGCACAATTAAAGTGTGGTCTTGAATTGAAATGCAGAAGAAATGGAGCAGTCTCTAAGTGAAATAAAATACATCTGCTATGCTTTTAGTTATGACAATCAATCTATAGACATGAATTAAAGTGCAGTATGCTTTTTTATTACATTTTAAACTGACAGGAAAATGATGTGTTGTAGCGAAAAGCAATCGAACATTTAGCTGATCTATGTTTGATTATGACATTCTATGAAACTGTGCCAAATTTAAATTCCCGCGTACATATATATTGCATTTCAATGTAGTTAACACATTGGATTAAATTTAATTTTGGCACAAATAATCTACCATGAAATGATAGCTCTACTGCACTTTTACCAAAACTCTTAGTAAATGAAGAACATTGAATGTCTAGCTGCCACAATATTAATGGCTTACATTGTCTTTTTATGATCTCATCTAAAGAAAAGTCAAAATGTTGTGGTCTTTCAGAATTTGTGACTTGGAAGTCAATTGCTTTACTAACAAGATGGCCTCTTCTCCTTAAAATGATGAATTATTAATTTAATTAAACCAAACAGTGCATGATAAATACACAGAAGTATAAATGGAGGACTGCTGGTTTCTTTTATCATTTGAATCTTATTGCTAATAAGGAGCAATTAAAAATCGAGAATGCAGCTTCAAAATCCTAATGAGTGACACAATAAAAATGAAGCAGAAGTGTCACTTGATCAATAAGGGCTTCTTATTAAGCAATTGGGTTGGAACAAAAACCTGCAGCCACCGCGGCCCTCCAAGAACGACGATGCCAACCCCGATCTAGAGTCTTCCCAATAATCCAATATTGTTCATAGAGGCCTAGTAGAAACTGCAGTTTGGATGCCATTATTATAATGCAGGACATTAGTTAGGCCTCATGAAGACCCAGTGGTGGGTACACCAGGCAATTGTGATAGCGTTGGTGACCAACAAACCACCAGCAGGTGATAATTTATTCTAATGTAATGAAGAATGGCTAGGGGTTAAGTAGGAATGGACAATGAACAACAACAGGGTACATTTCAATAGTTCTCCATTAACCCCAGTGTTGGTCAGTTTCTGGACTATGGCTTTAAGAAATGTGATTAGGTCTGCAGAGGCACCTACAGTCAATAGGAGGAGCTCTGGCAGGGAATGATCATGGTTGACGTTACTGTTTTTGACCACAGAAGAGGATTATTTTCCTACCTTGGAAGTAGCTCCTGGCTGGGGATTAAAAGACAGCTATTTCAGCCATCAGTATACTGAACTTAGAGATACCTGGGAGGTGAACAAAAGATCAACTGGCAAATGAAAAGAAAGGTCAGAGAGAAAGAAGAAAAAAGAGAGTTCAGGTGAGGAAATGGATGAATATGTTACCCACTCTCCCTCCGTCAGGGTTCAAGACAAAGTTTAGATAGACCCATAAGAAATTATCCATTTGTTTGTTTAAATAGTGTTCTGTATTTTGTCCCATAAACTCCCTGTACCTTCTGTTATAACTTGTTTTTATAATGAATCTTTTTATGCATTTTCATAGTTTGGCCTCCTGGACTCATTTTGGGTCTTTCAATCCCCCTACTGGCCACATCAAATAAAAATTCCTGTTATAGATTAACATGTAATTTGTATGCTTATTTATACCACAGTATATATACTTCATTTAAGAAAGGGTGACTTTAAATCATTTGATTTTGTATTTAGAGCCTCCTTTTTATCATACTGTATTTTTAATTTAATGGAAAGTTTATGTTTTAAATTTCAGTAATGACAAACAGATTAGTTAGGCATAGATTAGTGGCACTGCTTATAGCACACGCAAACCTGGAACCCAGAGTTTGAATCCCATTTCCTTTCACTGTTTTTGTGGAGCTTGCATGTTCTTCCCATAACAGTATTACATATTTCTTCCTACATCGCAAAGATATCAGTTGGGGACCCTGTGTGAGAATAGGTCAGTGAGTCTTGCAGTAGGTTGGTATCCCATTCAGCTTGTGTCCAGTGCTCCTACAACAGGCTCCTGCCATTCTGATACACTTTCGAAAAGTTTTGGCCCAAGAAAGTTAGTATAGTTTACAGAATAATTCATAACCGCTTTGTAGATACTGTGACATGTATTACAGTATAGTGTTTAAGGTATTGTTGATTGCTTCTTTAGAACATTATAAGCATATGTGTAAATCAATGGTGCAACATAAATGCCATTCACTTGAACAGGGAGCTATAGATGCATGTGTATTACTATAACAGAGAAACTTGTCTTAAAAATGTTTCTAGTCAGAAATGGCAAGTTGGTATTTTGCTAATGATCCTTGAAATATCACAGACTATTTTTAATGAATGTGATGCAGCTATATTATCCCTGCAGGGAAAACCATATGCAGTGCTTGATCGGAGCAGAACCACAATAATAAGGACAATGGCGGCAAACCCGACTTGTCAAGAAGAAGTGTAGTGTATTGAGGTGTGACTGTAGTGGCAGGTGACATTGTCATAATTCATTTAGTTTTAGGAGAGAGGGGACCTTTAAAGTGCAATTATTTCATACTTTTAAATAATCGTTTAGACATACTGATGGTACATATAAAGAATGATCCCCTGTGTGGATCTAAAAAAATGAAGAGTTGTATTTGCTTCCATGGTGCTTACTTTTGAAAGGTCTACATATTGAACCTGGGTACTTGCAACACATTTGGTGTTCACCTGTGATTGGGAGAGCCCACAAATGCCAGCTCCATCCACAGGAAGATACTGAGCACTCTGAGGTGACATGTCAGTTTCTGCGTGGCAGAGTGAATGGCTTCTCGGTAATAACAGCCCTGATGTACTCAACTTCTGGATCTACTACACCTCAACTTTATTATGTTCCATAACAATTCATTTAGTTCAGCACAATTCAGTTTTTTGTAATATGACATCCTTATTAGATTGGCTTAGAGCACTGAACAGATTGTCAATCACAAAGCACTATAATAGAGCATAAAGCTGGAATAAAATAGAATATGAAGATGGCAGATGCAATATTTTCATTTTTGAATGGGTTATAGAGAAAATGAACCTCCAGACCCACTTAAGATGTTATTTAAGATGCCCTGTGACACAGGGGAGTTGGTGGAGAGACAGCCTGTCCTCATTTAAAACTGAAACATGTATGACACAATACCTGCAGCCATCAAGGACTTGATAAAGTTCTTGGTGTGTGCTACCAAGGCATATCTCCCCCTTAAAGTGCAGCCCACTACAAATACTAACCCTTCAATATATCCCCCCTCCTCCACAATTCTTTGAAAACCTTCCTCAACAAACTTAATACTTTAATTTTGACTCTAATTGACCAGAAATACATCTGCATTGATGATCATCTAATGATCATCTAATGTTCATTAGTGTCTATATCAGGCTTGTATGAATGACTGTGGGTGTTTTGGGGAATGGGTATGTATGTCCTACGATGTACTAGGGTCTAATTCAGAGTTACTTGAAAACATACGTAGGTTTTCAAGACTAAGAAGGCCAACATCTCAAGATATGATCTGTCTGATGAGTTTGTATACTTTAAGCAGTTAAGAAAAGAATTCCTAACATTTGGATCATAGAGCTTTGTCAGTGAGTAACTCAGCTTTTGAAACAGTTCAGCATTAGACAAGTGGCAATTATAGGTGGGGAGCATGCACTGAAAACACGTTGTCGCACCCACCATACGACAAACCACCTGAATTGGGACCCGAGTGCAGCGGGTGACGCTTAAGCATCACAATGGAACAGTCTGAGGTATTTTGTGTGGCTGGAGTGCCAATCCTGCTATTGTAGGTAAGGAGCAATGGTTGGTTTTCACTGCACTCTGAGAAGAGCAGCATTTTGAATTTTTGTTGGTGCATCACAAAGAAGGAATGTTAACAAGAAAATTGCATTAACTCAAGAGTCTGATTTCGCTTAAATTAAAGCAGCAATAAGTGGATCTGTGAAACGTGATAGTCAGAGCCTGGTGGTTAACTATTTCAAAATGCAAAGCTGGCATGCAAGCATGCATTGTATAAATTGTTAATCTGAATGCTTCTGATACCTGGTGACAGGTAAATACACATATTCTGTCAGCAATAGCGGAGGAAATTGAGTGTACACCATTATGGTGGATCAGGGCCTCAGCAGGTATTGTCCAGGCCAGCCTTCCCAGTGCAATATGTCATAACCTCCAGTTTAGCCAACGGCAGACCTGCATTTTTGGGACCCTAAGGCTTGAACTGTTAGGAAGGCCCCTTCGCCAACAGCAACAAGGTCTCGGTGCCAACTGTTATCTTCTTTAGTGGGGTTGTTCCATGACAGATTACCACAAATCTTTAAAAAAACGAACCACTACATGTTAGATTTTGATTAAAATTGTTGTACTATATTGACAAAATATGCTTTCATTTTTTTGATTATGACTAGCGACTTGATTACGAAAATCAATGCAAAATTAAATTTTTGTCAAAATGACACCTTTTATTGGCTAAATAAAAAGATTACAATATGCAACACAAGCCCCTTCTTCAGGCAACATAGCTAAGACAATCTCAATATCAATTTAACGTAACCTTACAAACTAACAAATGGATCTGACACTAACAAAATGTAACAGCTAAATTGTTTATGTGTTGGCAATTCAAGGGCTAAGTCTGGGAAGTTCTATAACTAACTTAGTGATATTTGTATTTTTAAATTGTAACAATTTGGTTTCTTATTAAGAGTTTGTTCCCCTAAATGAGTTTATTTCTCTCAATTACAAATGAGCTTAAACAAACGATAGACATCAGTGTTATTCAAGCTCAATTTCTAATTCTGACCTGCATGTCTCACACCACATATCTGTGATCATTCACGTGGAGCCTACTCCATCTAGCATAGGGCAAAAGGCAGGTACAAGCCCTGGACAGAGTGCCAGTTCATTGCTGGATGAATTCACACCAAACACACACTAGGGTGTTACCAGTTCACCTAACCTGGACAGTGGGAGGAAATCAACATATACTGCACATGGGGAGAATGTGCAGACTTCAGGCAGGGAGGACTCAGGACGCAATCCCAGGTCTCCTTGCTGACACACCACTGTGCCACTGTACTGCCAAAAGTTCCACATTTTTTACTTTAAATGTAGAAACAACAAAAACATGTTTAGTTAAACTGAAGATCCAGTTACAAGCAGAGAGTCTGATTATTATGTTGATTGGGATAATACCCAGAAGACAGCTGTACCCAAGTAGCATGTTTGGAATACACTACACTACATTGACCTTTCTTATGTGGTGACTGAAAAGTTTATTGAAATTATAAAGGCATGAAGGTGCTGAATCTCCAAAATATTAAGTTTAAAGAAGCTGGTCACCTTCTTTAGTATACTATAAATAAAGAAGGTTTCCTTGTCATCTGCATTGTTATTACCCACCCAACCACAGCGATTATTGTAGGCAAATGGTTTGCACCACTGCATCGAGTATTTTAAGAGTTACAGTTATGGACAGTACTGCTATAATACTAAAAACACGTGATAAGTTTATATTGTCCTGTAATGGACTGCCGACTGTGTACAGTATATGATTGTGGGTGTGTGCCTACATGGGCACTGTTAGTTCCTGCTCTGAGCCCAGTATTGCTCAGATAGATTCTGACCACCACAGCCCAGAACTCACTAAAATAGGATGAATAATAGATGGATGTTCATATACTCAGAACAAAATAAAAAAAGAAATAATCACATTAATTTTGCAAAAATGCTACATAAGTCCTCCAGAAGTTAAGTCCACTTACTTTATTTTTCTGGCTGGCTCTATAGGTGCACTTCTACACTGTACATCGTACTTGTTCTCTCTTTTTACTTTGCCTGGAATATGCATTTTTCTGACTCTAATGCTGACTGTAATGTGAGTGATAATGACTAGGAACAAGCCAAGGTGATTTCCAAAGGTCAAACCAAGCAGTTGTCAGATTTAAACCGCTAAGCAAAACTCAAAAATCTACAATCAGAACTGATTTCTAAACCAGGAAAATAATGATAAAAAGTTTTTGTTCATATGCTACACAGTGATTAATCCACCATCTCGGATAAATTGGAAATGCAGTTGGCGACCTTTGTGCATTCTCTCCAGGGATGTTACATGTACAATACAATACAATTTATTTTTTTATAGCCTAAAATCACACAAGAAGTACTGCAATGGGCTTTTGCATGTAGCATGTATTCCAAAAAATTCTGTCTACAATTGCCATGGAAACGCCCAACACATTTGGTCTGAAATGGTGGCGACCATAACAAAACAAAGATGTTATTGCAGCATAATGATAAAAATATTTAAACTCTTCCAAACCATCATTAAAGTAAAAGCTGATGTTATTTTTTGAATCCATGATTTTCAAAACAACTAAATACATGGGATTTTTCTTTGTTATTCAGGGAAATCCACAAAAATGAATAAAAACTGCTGATCATAACAACATTCTCTGTTTTCAGTCTATGTCCTGAACTGGCATTTGCTCTGTTTGGTAATTGTTTATAAGTATTTGGGGGTTCAAAGGTATCCCCAGGAGGTGCATTTCTTAGTAATGTTTATGCATTGATTTTATGGCAAATTAAATCTAAAGCACTGATTTACTCAAGTCACCTTAAGACTTCCTAGAACCTTCTGGAATATTCTGACTATCAAGAAATGAGAATACACTGTACATCCCTCCACCCAATCATTATCAAACTTGCTTAATCAAGCCTTTCCTGGAAGCACCAAGTGCAAGGCAGAAGGAGCACCATTCCATCTCAGGGTGAGCTAAGACACATCTTTTGAGATCTGGAAGGAAGACTGGTGCACCAAGAGAAAAAATCACAATGAAATTGGGAAACCTTGCAAACCCCTCACAGTCAGTCATCAGGCTGGTATTTAAAATGTGGGCTTTGGAGCTGTGGGTCAGGATGATGGAGTGGATGGATGGATAATCTTGACTCAAAGGTTGCAACTGCATTGTTGGCTTCATGGGGAATTGTACTTGTTGTCTTAACAGCAATTAAGAAAAGATCTTGCTAATGAACAGTAGTAGTGCTGTCTCTGGAGCAGAGTGATAATAAGTGCCCATGTGGACAACTTGACCAAAACTGAGTGGTCATTAGAAGACCTAGCCCTTCACTCGTATTTTAAATCTCTAGACCACTGGCTCTGTGTGTTCTCCTGATAAAAGACCAAGAGTCGGTTGTTTTCACTGCTCCTTTGTGGTGAAGCTGACTGATATACATTATGTTTGTGAAATACACACTACATTTTACACTTTGCCTTTGGCCATAGTACTACTCATCTTCTCAGTTTCATTAAGATATAAAAAAGAACATAAAAGGAAGAAATATGAAACTTTTATAGCACTGAAGTTTAAACATTTCTCACCTTACATTTAATTTTTCAGAGTTAGGCAACTTGTTACAGATTGAAATGAGAGTTGGGAAAAATAAATAAATTATTCAACCCATTTGTAACTACAAACTTGTTTTTCAAATGCTGATCTCAGTAAGGTGGATTTCCTCAGGGGAAAATCCATTTTAAATATAAGTGCTTTCTAATCCAAACAGCTTGCTGAGAAGCGAATCCCTTTCAGTACTGCCATGTGGGGACAGAACAATACAAAACAATGCATTGCTACAAATTAAATACTTGCATAATCCTTGTCAGGTTCAGCTTACCTTTCTTGAGTTTTTACTCCATTTAAACTGATCATAAAATGTAACTGGCTAACATCTTCACTGCAATGTTTTCTTTAGTTCATTTTCTTGTAGTACATTTGTGGGGGCTTGGAAACCAACAGGCATAGCAGGTGTATGGTGGCAGTAATGGTGACAGCCCATCTGACATTCCCAAGCACAGCTGATGTAATAGTGAAAAAATGCAGTAATGAATGACAATCCCCCATACCCACTTTCACTTTAAGGGCTTACACAGAACATCTTGCTCATATTGAAAGGGGTAGCAGTGGAATAACTACCCCAATGTCGCATTACTTAAGAGTGTCTCATATGGACTACTGCTGTGTGCACACATACAATATGTGATAAAGGCTGAAGTCCTGAGCTGGGCTTTAATTCATTCTGAATGATCTCAAAAATAAACTAGAAAGATGTAATGATGATGCAGAGGTTAGTGCAGCTACCTCAAAGTTCTAGGAAAATGCACTCATGGACTTGTTTTTGTGTAGGTTTCCCAGACGCTGTAGTTTTCTTTCACATTGCTGGCTCTGGACAAGCGTGTGTACTTCACAGGGTTGATTCCTGCCAAATGCACAATCCCACCAGAATAATTCAGAAAAGAGAATAAATAGCATGACCAAATCTCTGAGCTAATTTACTGGCAGTCCACTAATTATTTATTTTTGATTGAGGTCTATTGCTTTGTCTCTCAGAAGTCCGGCCTACTAGCCGCATTACTGTTCAGCAGAGGAGTTTATGGTGTTGCAATGTTTGCAAAAATTTGGTGGTTGGTTTATGACTGCACCTTCTAGTCTTTGCTCAATCTACAAAGTCCAATCACATTATGTGAGCAGGAATCTCTGGTACAGCAGGATTGTGGGTGAGTTTTACGTCTGTGGCTTTGGTTCTTCAGCTGTGTCCAGGTGGCTTGGTTCAAAGAAAAGGCCTAAGGGCTGGATGACTCAATGAATTCTCTCCCCAAAATGAATGAATTCCAATAGAACACCATTTACATGTTAACAACCATGATAGATAGATAACAAGTGAGCAGTAGGGGTGAGCAGCAGATGACTCTTCTTTCTACTCTTTCTGTCCATTACCAGAATATTCTTGCATTTTGGTCCCAATCCAGGTGGTTTGGTGTGTGGTAGGTGCAACAATGTACTTTCAGTGCATGCCCCAGACCTACTTGTTTATATAAAAGGTTCAGAGTGTGACCTTTACCTCTTCCTTAAATACAGTTTATCTTAAATATGAAGAAGCTTTGTTGCACAACTCACATAGCATCTCATATTTTTGCTATAGGCTAAAATACTTTTGTAAGTTTTGCCAACAAACTGGATTTTTAGGGATGTCTCAGAACCCAAATAGGACCAAAAACGTCGATAATTACACAGGGTGTGGTTTTTATTGTAAAAAGAATGCATACAGCAGAGGGTCAAGAAATGAGGGATGACAAAAGTGCAAAAGAAAACAAGAAAACAAATATTCTGTGGTAATGATGGAATTCCTATATAGATTAGTGCCCCTAATGAACCCGTGGGGTCTTTACTGCACTTACCCACACTGTGCATCAAAACTCTACTCCTTAGCCCTTCCATACCCCTTTCACCACCTCTGGACTTTCTACATTCTGCTAGCAGAGCTCTTACCAGTATTTTTTCAGCTGACTTCAAACTCTCTGGCCTCATGGCCAGCAGGCTACTTTCAGCCTGCAAGCATCTCCGGGATCGCTCTGGGGTCCCATTGGAGACACTTTGATCACAGAGGCTTAATCTAGCACTTGACCTAGCATACTTGGTCAAAGAACCATCTTATAGAATGTACTGTATTTGCAATTTCACCCGGCTACGCTATGTGGCAGTATAATATAAAGTCCACTGTTGCTTCTGCTGCTTTGCTGGCTGTGTTAGATAGATAGATAGATAGATAGATAGATAGATAGATAGATAGATAGATAGATAGATAGATAGATAGATAGATAGATAGATAGATAGACAAGACACTGTGGTCTGAACACAGCAGAATGACAAAAAGGAAAGAAAGGTCTGCTAGAAGACTCACTCTTGCACACATTCACACACCTACACATACTGTACCTTTATGCCAGGCCTGTACAGAGTCTCCAATTAAACTAGTCTACATATCTTTGGCAAATGAGAGAAACTTCAGAGTACCCTGAGAAAAATACATACAGATAGTGGCAGAAACACCACACAGGCAATGACTGGGCCAGGAAACTAGCACAGACCCTGACCCTTTGAGGGAGCTACACTAACCACTGTTGCACCACCCTGCCATCATTCGCTTTATGATTAAGAAAATTTAAAGATGTGTGATGAAACCAAAGGGCTCTCCACTGCCCTCAGGAAAGTAAAGTGACAGGCGCAGCTAGAGAATCTGAGTGAATCTGCTTGAGTAGCAGATGTGTTAAATTGCCTGCATGCCAGTTAACTCTCCCGTGAGAGCCGCTGGCTCCATGACATTACGAGCTGTCTGCTATAACATCTTTTCCTTTACAGGTTTCTTGTAAAAGGAAAATAGTTTTTTAAAAAAAACACATTTTCTATTATCTGACAGTGCTTTTATGACTATCATTCTGTTTTCATGTACAGTAGGACAAAAATTAAAGTGTCATTTAGAGACTTGAGCACAGTGAGCCCGGATTTATTAAGTTGACTGCACTGCTGTACAAATGGATCACCTGAAAGGACCTAAACCTGCTCTTAACTGAACATGGCTCTTTCATATTTTTCTACCTGCACCCTGCTTGTTTGAATATCATGAATGTGATTGTACTGTGGTAAGCACTACTGCCTCACACCTCTTGTGTATGTATGATTTTATTTTGATACACCCTTTTTCTTCCACACTCAAAATAAGTAAGTACTGTTTGTTTTACTATTTATTTACTTATTGAGCTCCTCCAAAAAGCAAAATCTCGTATTTGGGAAAAACAGAGTGCTATCTATCTATCTATCTATCTATCTATCTATCTATCTATCTATCTATCTATCTATCTATCTATCTATCTATCTATCTATCTATCTATCTAGTTAATTGGCAGCCACATATTTAGTAAAATGTGCATTTTTTCTGTTATTCAGCACAAGGTGGTCACAAAAAGGAAGCATAAATGTTGGACATAATGTTACCATTACTCCAGTGACTTTACTACTGGATTGACTGCTCCTACAAACAATAAAAGTTTTAATTGTGCCAAATACATTAGTACATTACACAATTCAAAGCAGTAAACAGTCCACCAAAATATGAAAATAAACACAAACTACAAATATACAACAGTATGTGCCAGGAAATCAGCCATGGAAAGAACATTATGAAGTGTCCCTGTAAAATCAGGCTACTCAGTTCTCCTTGAGGGGAATGATGGATGATTGATTTTAATTGAGAGAACCCCAGGCAGTATTAGAATAAGTTGCATGACTATGGAGTTTGATAGTCTATTTGTTTTTGTACTCCTTCTTATGCACTCTCAACATCTGTTGCAAGTATCAAGTGTGCAATTTTGGTTGATACTCTTATACCACTTGTAAGGTCCACAGCCTGCTTTAATAAACTTCTTTTTTTGTGAAATCTGGTTATCTTAGTGTGAATCTAGATAGATGATCAGAGAGAGTGCTCACATGCATTACCTTTTACATTAACACACACATTTTGAAAAGTGAGAAGAAATTCCATGCCAACATGCGAAATATGTGTAAACTCCATACATGCAGTACCAGACCCCCAATTTCAAACCTAAGTGTCACAAACAAGATGCACCAAGTCATTTTCCAGGGTTTTAAAATTAAATCAAAAGAGTGGTCAAACAGATCCAAAGTTTAAATTGCATAATAATGATACCTTTATGCCCTTTAAGCTGTGATGTCACTAAACTAAAGAATAGTGAAAAATAACGAAGTAGGCCTTAATAGAAACAAACGGCAGAATCAAAGATGAAGGCAGCATCATGCAGATCAAGACCAATGTGGAGAACACTAGAAGTGGAAGGGTATGCTGAATTAATGTCTTTCTTTGATGATCTTCCACTTTGAGAGTGTTGGACATTCCCAGCCTTTAGCTATATATATCACTCCAAAGATTAGCCCGCCCAGAATTACAGACTTGACTAGAAATGGCATTGGGATCTTAGGCAAGAGCAATTCTCCCTGCATTTATAAATCTTTTACAGTTTGCTTCATCCTTTAGAATGTGCATGTGTGCAACAGATGGTTGCTTTCATTCCAAAATGAGTCAGGCTGAGTTGTCACTTACTGTGACACTGTCTACCACAACTACAAGAGGTATCCATTTCACTAACAGCACTCTTTACAGAAGACTGATTGAGATTATCTCACAGACCCCTGAAAACAAAACCAACAAACAAGGCAGAAATTGAGTCAGTAAATTGGAGACAACGTGGAAGACAGAGGAAAAAAAGGGCAATCTCTAGTTTTTTGTGAAGCTTATGGAGCATCAAATCAATCCCCTAGAGCAGGGCTACTCAGTTAGGGTCCTGGATTTTGCTTTAACCAGTTTGTTAATTAGAACCTATTTATTTACTAAGTAGCCCTTCCCCACAGCTCTGCCCGTGTAGTAGTGAAACAGGACAGTGAGGAGGGCACTGCCCAGCTCCCTATTCCTGACATCATGCTTCCCTCTCTCCTTGCCCCGCAGCCTCTGTCTCGAATTAGTGCGAGTATATCGCTCATGTAAGTAAACTATGATTCTTAGCACGATGAGAGAAGTTGCAGAATCAACCGGAATGTTCAAGCAAATTATAGTAAAACCCCAATCTAAATCCTATAAGTAGTTCCCTCATTTGCTAGCTTACCAGAGGTAAGGTACGTCCCGAGGATGGCTGGTGCATGAGTGAGGAGGGCACAGACCCCTCCCCTCCCCTCAGCCTGCTGTGTGTCTCTTGAATTCACGCAAGCGGACTATGATACTTAGCATGACGAGAGAAGTCACAAAATCAACCGGAATGTTCAAGCAAATTATAGAAAAAAAACCCAATCTAAATCTGTTAAGTAGTTAAGTATAGTAGTTCTGTTGTGAAAAGCGGACAGACATATAGGCAGAGAGATAGACAGATGTTGGATTTTATATATATAGAGATAATGGACAATACTTTTAGGGTTTAGTTTTTAATAACTTGCTTGTTATGATTCTGAACCCTTAATGGCCTATTTTAGTTTTAAACTGCTGCATTTCAGTTTCTTAACCAGCCATCAGTAAACAATGAGATGCAAGTGACAAAGGAATCACCAACTCTCCAGCTAACGTGCTTCCATTTAAACCTGTGTACATGCATCATGAAGTATCTGCATTAATAAAATGTTCTGAAATAAATGAGAAAGAAGGGAGTGACCACAAAATAAAGTTATCAGAAAATGAAAAATATGCATTTTTTGTCTTGGAAGAATGAAAGCATCAACACACCATATCATTAAATACCAAGTTTCATTACCTGTTAGACCTAGCTTCTAATTATGAAACTGGTTGGAAAGAAAACCTGGAGACCTCCAAGGCTAGTACCCCTGCCCTAGAGCCTCCAGGTCCCTATATAAGGTTAAGGTCCTGCAAAACTAGACCAATCTGGCCACATCACATCTCCCCGGGCATTCTAACATTATGCAGATAATGGCTGATCACTTTTTCTCTAGTTTTATCAGGTGCCAGTTATATGATTTGCTACCAGCAACAAAAAGGGGTCACAGGAGGGTTGAAAAGAGGGCTCAAGTATCAGTCTGCTTTCATGGCAGTGTCAAAAGATCTGCAATCGCTCCTCAGCTAATCCCACCTACCTTGCCCCTCAGAAGCAATTCTATTTCTTGTATCTTAAAAAGTATCTCCATCAGGTTTTATACTGCCAGATGACCACGAGGAAGCCACTGGTGTCTTTCACCTGGGCAAAAAGGCAACAGCCCCAGTGCCTTATTGCACATAATTACATGCCTGTATGGTATTTAACATGAATTTGCATATCTTTATTCTTTAAGGCTGAAAGAAGAATCGCAATCAAAACTTCCATGAAGTATAAAAGCTGGTGTGAGTGATGCCCACCTAAGCTGAATTCATGTTTAATTCAGGAGACTAGGCAACAAAAACGATATCACGGTAAAAACACGTCCACCTTATTGTGGCCTGTGTCACTCACCTTTAAAAGCAACTTTGAGTGTAAAACCAAGTCAGATTAGTTTGCATGCTGTCAGGTCCCTCAGTTTGGCAGCGAGAGATGGCAAATGCCTGCCGCTTGTTGATTTTTCAGTGAGAACCAAATAGGTTTTTGATGAGCCCGGTCACTGTGGCCCTCCAGGGAGCACGCTTTTGATTTCATTACCTTTCCTGCAGCCAATCAGAAAGTGGACGACTTATCTGAAGCATTTGCAGTTGGATTTATTTCCTGTCAGGAAGGGCACATTGAGTTCTTCAGATCTGACTTGCCCTAATTTACATCTTCTTGAACCTCTGTATAGTTTTTAATGAGGCTGTGTCAATTTTTGATTAATATTTATGAGGGTTTTTATGAGATTTTTTTTTTCTAATGCATCTCTGCGTGATAAGGCTGGGAGGTGCTTGGTATTTTCTGATGCATGTCCCTGGAACAAGATGGCCATTTATTACAACTAATTCATCCTCTTTTCGTTAATTAAAAAGTTTTGGGATAATTGGATTTGTTCAATTGTGCTATATGTGATTTACAATTTAAAACGTCTTTGGATAAATAAACAAGCTGGCAGAATTGAGCCCAGAATTTATTTCTGTGTGAAGCAAAAAATAAATAAATAAATCACGCCGCATGCCATTCAAAAAGCAATCCATCTTATTAAGCATTCAGTAATTTAGTGGCCTGATGGAAAGAGGAGGTATTGGTTGTACATTCCGAGTTCTACTCAGTGTCTTAATCATTAGTGACATCTTGATTTTACAAAGTCACCGGTGTTGTCACCAGCATGCGTTCCATTACACTGACTACGGCTCCTCCACCTGTGTCAACTTAATGACATCATTCAGCTCCGATATGGGGCCTGTGACATTCTGCTTCTGACATTAAAACTTGCTCAGATTTTCTACAGAGCTCATGCGCTGTCCTGTCTATGGCAGAGGTTTGTCCAATATTTATTACTTGTTTAGTACAATCTTGACCAAGCCTAAGAAAACAGGTATTCAATGATTGATCAATGCACCATTCAATCAACCAGTAATCAGCCCTTTAAAAAGTCCACAAAAAAAGCAGTTTAAAGCAATGACCTGTGAAATGCCATCCATCCATTTTATGTCTCTAGTTGCACCAGTTTAAGGTTAGAGGGTGCTGAAGCTTATCTTGACAGCAATGGTTTATGGGTTCATAGTCAATCAATGAGTATAACAACCTTACCTTGAAACGTCTGTCTTTCTTCATGTTCAGGACAGGAACCTAACCTAACCTAACATAACATAACATAATATTTTCACCCTCTATATTACAATTTAATTGCATGATAAATTCTAAGGAAATAAACTCTTTGGCAAGAGCCTGCACACAGAATGAAAGTGAGAGCTGTTCTTCAGTGTAGTAGACTGAGTCTGTGGTATAACAGATACACAAGTGTCAGTTGTCACACACATGTGATGAGAGAGTGTGCGGAGGGCTTCATAGTTGGGGAACACAACAGGTATGGGCTATAATGAAGTACAAGTAGTAACTTCAACACCTCTTACAGTTCAGGAGTGAGGGAGGTTTCCTCACAGGTATGGTGACATTACTTCTGGAGTTTACTGGAAGTCACACCTATTTTGCTGCCTTCCCTTTATACAGTAAACTCTGTGGTGGCAGGAAATTGGCATTCATTTTTGGAACCGTGACTGCTGAAGCCACACTGACCCATGGTAACATAACATTTGGAAAAAGAGCAAGAAATGATAGATAAAGTTCTGCAACATTTTGTTACTTTTTGTTGCCTTTTCCTTAATCGAATGTATAATACCAGTTATGTATTGTTATTTAAGCCAGGTACAAAAGATCAAAAATACAAAACAGAAAGAAGACACCTCACAAACAGACCTAGAGACAAAGTTCCAATGACAAAAATGAGCATTCATAAAATCAGCAGGGTCAGGCAATAGTAGATATGTGCTGGGTAACATGGATAGTTTGAGGTGTTTGAATTAACACATTTTAAGAACCATTTGGTATAATAAAAAAGTTGGTCCCAATGGGGACAGAGGCAGAACCATGATGAACCTGTCATGACTGGCAGAACCATGATGAAGCTGTCGTGACTGGCAGAACCATGATGAACCTGTCGTGACTGGCAGAACCATGTTGAACCTGTCGTGATTTGTTAAATGGATTCAACAGTAAAACCTTTGAAACAGAACTGCAGCAAACCAAATGAGCTGTAATGTAGGTATAACTGAGTATTTCCTGTATTGAAGGAGGTGAGGTAAGATCAGACTCTAATAATGTTTTGTAAATGATCGAAAGATGTTTTGACTGTATCCGAGATGTGGCATTTAAAGGTCAGGTAGTTATCCAGAATGACTGCAAGGCTAGCGACAGAAGACAATCGAGTAAGTGCGCTGAAAATGAGATTCAGCTGGAGATCGTACAAGAATCAGCTATCCATTTTCCAATTCAAACCAGTGAATCCATTTTTGCAAAATAAAATTGCCAAGTGTTGCCTGGCAGTGCTGAACATAAGACAAAAAAAATCATCCTAGGACAGGGCGCCCGTCCATCACAGGGTGCATACATACAGACACACCTCCAAACTCTCATACAGTGGCAAATACATCAACAGTACATCTCATGAGTACATAAACCCACAGAAGCACATGTCAAAGTTCTATGCAGAGAGTGAACCAGTCAGGATTAAAACCCATAATGCTTATCACCTTGTACCACCAAGCTGCTTCAGGGCAACCTAATGAAATCAAGCACCATAGCAATGTGGTCCTCCTGGAAGTGAGCAAAATACCTCTGTTGTAAACACGTTGTCACTGACCAAGTAGATCATACAAATACAAGCAAAGCAAAGAGACTAAATGGGCAATATACTGTATATACACAGTATTTGTAAACTATTGCACTTATATAAATTTCCATAATACACTTTTTTCCCCTATAATTTGATTGCACAGTTTTTTTTTTAATGTCAAACAAGTGTGTAGTATTGCCATCATCACCTCCAATTAATAGGGGAAACTGCAAGAAAAATATTAGTAAGTGAAATTTTGTACAACACTATAAATGTGTTCATACAACCCAAAATGAGGTTTCTGAACAAAACCCTCAACAGTCCGCATTAATACAAATGTCCTAGCTGATGCCCCTGGTATAGATTCTCAGCCTTGGGAATGCTATCTTTTCATCTTTATTTATTTAACTGTCAGATATGTTTATAACTTTCTTCATTAATAGATTCCATGATGTTGATATTAAATAGCGCTTTTAATGATGATCCCAGTATTAAAGTGCTATGTCATGGCTGTATTCCCAAAGTGTGAATCCAGCCCTGTTAACCATTTCATTTAGAATCGCCCAGAACGTCATAGATGGATACTGAACTGGCTATGCTGTGCTGGGCTGGTAAAATCACATCAAGAGAGGCCCACCAGATGAACATACCAATTAAAAGAGCAAGCTCAGTTATGGGACACACTCTGGAACAACCTATAGATTGTAGCAAAGGAGATGCCAATATGAACAATGCTATACATCCTCTCTCTGACATGCGGACACTCAGGACTTTCAGCCAATGATTTATTCTGCAGAAGTTGTCAAGAAACGCTACTGGGGGTCCTTTATAGCAACAGCAATACATCTGCATAATGCCTCACTGGGATTGTGACTGCCAAGTCAGGAGTTTTCTTTCTTTTTTAATTTTCTTGCTTTACCATCATTCTGGCGCATGTTCAGACTAAAGTGTGCATGTGTATTTATTTATTTACTTTCTTATCTACCTACTTATGTATGTATGTATTTATTTAAAGAGCTGCTGTAAAAAGCCAAATTTCACCCTGAGGACAAATAAAGCTTTATTGTACGCAGGCACAGGGAGAACATGCAGACTCCACACAGAGAGGACCCAGGACATGAATACTGGTCTCCTTATTGTGCATGCCACCCATACCAGTGACAATAGAATGTAATTAATAGGTAACCTAAAATACATTTTTTTTATCATGTCATATTACAATATCCTGTAGTTACAAACTAGCCCAAACAGGTTTGTAATGACTCAATAGTTTTCATAGATGCCAGATCTTAACTGAAGTCATGTCAAAATGGTATCAGTTGATTTCTTAGTGCCAGTTATTATTTGTAGAAGGTCTATGGCTAATTGTAATTCATTTTTCCTAAAGAAGTTTCCAAAAGTATGCTGAAGATCACCTGCACATACAAGAATCTAACATGAAGGTGACTTGCTGGCTATACGTCCAACTCTGCTGCCGTTTCAATAACTCACGTTTTGCCATCACGAGCATCATTTGGATGTGGAAATACGCAGAATATATAAGTTGGAGTAATTTCTTTCAAGGTAAATTTGAAAAAACAAATTACTCAGTAAATGAGATTGAACAGAATGTTCCTCTGTTTTAAGGTAAGACAATTTCTGTAAATTGCCACTAATTTCAAATGGAGAATTTTGTGTAACTTGAAAAATGTGTACAGTGTGCTCTACTTGAGATATCTCAATGAAAACTGAATATTCTTGAGACATTTCCTTGAAGAATACATGTATTAAAGTTTAACAAAATCAGTCCCCTGAGAGCTGTGTTGGTTAATGCAGACAGACACAATGATGACAGTAGGTCCTTTCACATTATATGAAAACGCATGTGAGAATGCAATTTGTGTGTGGCGCTCGGGCACAATATTTAGTGGCTCTGAATTCACTTTGTGGCGTTAGCACGTTCTCTTGTGCCTGTGTGGGCTTTTCTCCAGGTTTTCAGGTTGTTCCATCCACATCTCCATGATAAGCAAGTTTGCTGAGCTGATGATTGGCCCCGTGTGGGTGTGTGTGTGAGCAGGTCTTGTGCTGATTGGCTCTGCCCACACCAACCCTGAATTGGGTTTGAGAATATGTTATGTAATAGTATCTGCAGTTTTTTCTTTTCTTAGTGTAACTGTTTTCTGGTATAATTAAAGCATGTTACATTCATTTGAGAATATTTAAATAGTCACTAATTTACTATTTAACAGAAAAAAATATTTTTTGGCTTAATTTAATGTGAATATGACCCTTGTTCATATCTGCTATTTCTATCAGTCTTGGACGTAAAGTAGAGAGCCAAGGCACATACTCCTCCATGTAGCACTTCATAATGATGTTTTTGGAGATATGGGGAGCAGGCAGGAATCTCGCCAGGTACAAGGCACACACAGGAAGCAGCACTAGGCCATTGCAGGGCACACTCATGTGCACACCTTTACACACTCGGGTCAGGTCAGTTACAGAGTCATCATTTAACCTAAAGTGAAAATGAAACAGGAACACCCAGAGGAAGATCTACAGAGAAATCTCCACACAGCTATTAAATGCATCTCCCCGGAGTAGTGATACAGCATGAGCAACCACCACTTACTTTTAAAAGATTCATTTAGTGTAAGAAAACCATGCGGCAAGCCCTCTTTAGGCAGAATTCCATACAGCTGCTCCGAAACAGGGAAAAGAATGCCAAATCTAGAGCTACAAATATCAAGCGGTTTGGATCATGTGGCTGCGACGCGATTTGCAAAGAGTGACTCATTTAATAAAGCAGAAAAGACTGAATCTTGCCCTCTGCTCCGTTGGCATTCAACCGTTTAATTCCACCTCATGTAGAAAATGAAAATCCTAACCCTGTCTGGCAAAAGTATCAGGATGGAAAAAAATAATAAAAAAAAAAACAGGCTTCGAGGCCACCTTGGCTTCCCGCCAGCAGCGCCTCCACTAAAACAGTAGACGCTATCTAAATGCTTTTTGCATTTGTGCATAAAGAAAGGCGACCTTTAAATTATTAAAGGTTAAAGTGGGTTACGTTTCATTGGTTGCACAAGGGTTGAGTGACGGAGTTCTTTATGATGGAGGGATGGCTTAAAAATAAGAAAAAGGACATTAGATATAAATTATTTCAACCATTTTCGCTGAAACTCCCCATCCCCCTGCATTTAATGGAAGAGGATATATTTTTCAGAGAGCATCAGAGCCGTCTATCCAAAGACTGAAAGCCCTGTGAGATAATGCGCAAAATAATATATTTAATAAAATAGTCATTATCATTTGCATTTAATCATCTTCTTCGCTTGAGGAGCATTGTCCAATCAATTGTAAATTGTCTTCTACACCAGCTGTAACTGAAAGTAATCCGGCTGTGACTGAACAGGAATAAATTCCAAGTCTAATGAAACAAAGGGATGCAAACGATACAATCTTTCTGGATAATAAATCTCTTCTCTCTTCATTATATCGTACAGTTGTCAGCAAATTGATTAGTTTCTGTCCATTAGGCTGCAATATAGGATATTAATGCCTCTTCAATGCCGGATTAGCCCGTGCTGATCTGCAGTCAGGCAGGCAGTAAATCAAGGCCTGAATCCGGACTTCTGTGTCCCAGCGCGGAGCACCGCTTTTACTTGCTGGCTGCTCTGCAGCTCACTTCGATGTTTCTCACCATGTGAGGTGGGGGAGATATAACATGTGGCTTTTTCTATGAAAACAAGTTTGTCCAAGAGGATACGAAAGGGGTCAGGGAACATAAAAAAGCTTTATTGGCTGTCCTGAGGGAGGGCAGGGTGGGGTTAGAGATGATAGCTTGGCTAGAACCATTTCAAAGATTTGTTCATTCTTTTTATTACGATGTTGCTCACTAAATGCCCATTATTTCCCTACTGCTACCATAGAGTGGAGTGAATTTTATTAAAACACTTTTAAACTTACTTCCTCTTCCTAAAATACATGACAAGCGTTGCAAATAAAGCTGTGTGCCGTACAGAGTGGTTGGGTTAATGCTGTGAAGATCTCAAGCTTATACTTGTATGAAATTAATTGACATTTTTAAAAAATATTTAATTCGAAATATATGAAAATTACTTAAAATATTCTTAAACAATAAGCTAATAAAAAATTGCATTAATTTTTGCTATGTAAATCAGTAGAAATTCATGAAAATGTTGGTACTCCCATACCTTTATATAGCCAGGGGTTTATCCATGGCATAAGGGTTCTCTATTTATATTTTATTGTTATGCTCTCTTTTGAATACTGTGTTTGTTTTGTTATTTAATATGTATTTGGCTTTTTTGTAAGTATACTTCAAATATCTGCAAAGGTTCCTTTCTTTTTATATGTTGAACCTGGGGGGGTGGGCCCTCCTGACCCTGCACCTGAGGAATATACTCCAGCACTATTTAAGGGCCTACAGTCTCTGACAAGGCTGATTTGCCTTTGTTGTTATTGGTGTTTCTTTGCATCTGCTCACTTCTTTGGATTTTTCTTGATTTCTGATAGATTCTTTGGTTTATGAACTTTCTAGCTCTGGTTAAAGAATTGATTTTTGGATTCTAGGCTTGGTTTTTTGTGACTAAGGTCTGCCTAGTTTTTCATTGTGAGTACTACAGCTTTTTTAAAGTTTTTTCTTTTCTTTTTGTAGTAAACCCTTACTTATTTAAAAAATAATTTTCTTGTTTTGTGGTACATAGGTTTTTATTGGGTTTCTTCTCTCCCTTTCTGGTATTTTGACTTTAAAAGCCTTTGCCCACCTATTTTCATGCATTGGCTTTAAGTCTGAATCTTGAGTTAGGGGTTAGGATGATATGAATAGGTGAAGCCTACACTTTTGGCTCAGTCCTAAATAGGAGTACAGGTCTGACATTTTCTGGAGGCCTATCACCATTTTCAGTTTTGTGAGCAAGCAGAGATTACACAGATTTAATTTATATAATATACACATTATTTTATATGTATTATTTGTTATTTTTATTATTATTGTATTAAATGCCTAAAATTAAAATTAGATGCTATTACGATTGGTTCTGCTTCAAAATGGCAAAAGGGTGAGGGTCCTCAGAAACACTTTTAAACCAGACCTGGGCCTTTCCTAGCTTATCCAGAAATTGGCCTCACCCCAGGAAGCCTGACTCCAAACTTTACCGGTAGGCTTTTAACCACACAATCCCAAAAAGGGGATTATACTTCAAAAGTTAAAAAAATAACTTAAATATATAAAATCTGAAAAATGTTTCACAAGGGAAACTATAACAAAAAAATACATTTGGCTTGAGAAACGATTTCAAAAAAGATAATTTATAAATGAAAATACAAACGACAAAAAGGTATGCCTAAAAAGTGTTGTCCAGAGTAAGCAAATCCCAATATGAAATCTAGTATTCAAAAAATACATACTAGAAGCAAAATATCCAGAATCCAGAAAAAAACAATACTCACAGTATTCTACAAACATTAACAATTAAAGGACCTGCTTCTAAGCCTCAGATATAAACAGGAGCATGCAAAAGTATTCAATCCCCTTGAAAGACATTATCATTTTCTGCATGACAAAAGATTTGTACACTTATTTATGCTGCAACAATTTATTTCCAAGTCAAAATATACCCTTTTTCTGTAGATATTTAAGTGCTGTTGTCAATGATGTTACCTGAACTTATTGGATGTTTCAGGTCATTCAACACTATACACTTTCACCTAGATGACCCATGTGGGAGTGTTTAGGCTCTGACTTGTGTCTAAGTAGCATTCATCCATGAATCGCTTCTCTAATTCTATAGCCACCTTGAGGTTTTCTCCGCTGCTCCTGTAATAGATTTGATGAGTTTTCACCTAAGCGCTCCATTGATATCTAGGAGACTGAATGAATCCCAGTGGACAGGCACTGTGCACAAACCCTCCATCTAGTCTGTGGCACTCTTCATCCAAGTCCTCAGCAGGCTTCCTCAGTACTGTCTTCCCAGGACACTATCAGCTGTAACATGACCACCTGCCTTGCTATTTCCAACTGTAGCAAAATTTCTGTCCTGAGTGTGGTGATGTATCCCGAAAAATCTTAGCTGCCTCCCCAGGTTAACTTCTAACTGCCAGTCTGCTGCCCTTCTAAACATTTGGTTGCCTTTGCATTCACCTGGTGCCATCTCTCCCACTGTGATAAACCTTGTTGAACCAGTACCAGTCTTCACCCAAAGCACTAGTAGAAGAAGAGTCAGTAATACTGTCATGTGTACGTGTAGACAAGCAGGTGAGGATGTGCCCCAGTGTTTGATGCTTACTACACAGGGGGCATACTGGAGTCATAGCTTTCCCTTACCAAAGCCTTGAATGAATTTAATCAGAAAATGAATGTAATGGGACTCAGCTTGCTATAGCTTGGAAGAAGACATTTTGTGGTACAGAGCTTTCATTCATCTCATCCATTTTCTATGTTGTCTCATTCCCCCACCTCTAGTGGAGCACATCTCTTCCACCACCTCTCACTTTCTCTTGGACCATTTATCACTTATCATAATGAGTAGTTTTAAAACTCCCATGCTCTGCATGTCCAGGTGTCACTGTCCCACTCTGTCTCAGCATGCTGTACCATCTCCTCTGTCCTCCACATCCTCCTGGTCCTCCTTTCTTTAATGGCCAGAAGGATCTCTACATTTGTGGTCTCCCAGTACTCTAGCACTTTCTTTATACTGGTAATTTTAAGTTCCTCATCCTATTGGTAAAAAAAGAAAAAGACAGCCAGATATTTTGACTATGGCTTTGACTTCTTACTTAAACCTCTCTTTATTCATAATCCTGTTCACCATAAAAATATCATGGTTTAATCTGTTCACTGGTCTGTGTGTAAACAAATGATAGCATCGCCAGAATCATGATAGAAGTACACAACTTCTTCACATACAAAATGAATGTGTACAAATGTGATTAAATCTTCAAGCTAAAGAAATCGGGGATCAGCTGCTTCAGATTTCAGCATCAGGAGACAGAGGGTTGACAAAAGTGCTTGTGTGACATGAGCTGTGGACAACTGGATAGTGAAGTCCACCAAAGTGATGGAGACTGAAACCTGTGCAGGTAACCTAGAAGGAGCAGCAGGTTTATTGTTTTTGTTCTGTTTATTTTAGAAAGTGTACATTCTTCATGTTAATCCTCCCTTTTTTAATTTAATTGATTATTTTTGCAATTCCAACAATTGTGACATCATTCTGGCTGTGACAGTCATTACAAGAGCACCATTTTTCCTTAAAAGTGGCAGTCTTTTATGAAGCTGCCCAAGTACCGGTTTGTGAGAGTTCCACAAGTCTCAAAGATTCTAAAAATAACTAGGCTGACCCTCCTTTTAAGGTGACCGACTTTTAAGCTGACCACTTCTTGAGGCAATTCAATATGTAGATCAATTTGATATTTTATAATAACTCATTAATTTGGTTATATTGCATTTGAGCGGTATTACTTTAATACTCATAGTTTCTGTTATTTTTGTGATGAAATTGAAACTTTTTTTCTATATTGAGGTCGCCCTTTTGAACCCCCCTGATATTTACTATGCGGTGAGGCATTTGTACTCCATCAACATTAATTATTTCCAGAGACATAATTTTGTCTATTTTTCCAGCGCATCGCGCACAAAAGGAAGGGAACGATGGGAGCACCAGAACTCTACTCACATCATGTCGCTTCAAACCGCAAGCTGCAAGTAGTAAGTCTGTGATAAGCGGAATACCGCTACGCTTTCCACTCATGGGACGGAAGGACAATCCCGACCGCTTTTATAGTAAGAAAGAAGAAGAAGATATCGCACAGTCTGGAGAAGAAAATCATCTTTTACCTGGAAAAACGAAACTACAAATCCCATCGTGCATTGCAAAATGGACGGGGCGTGTGTGAAAATCCGCGCCTGTGTAGCACTCACAGGACGGAAGGACAATCCCGACCGCTTTTATATAGAAGGATGGTCAGTGATCGTGTGTTAGTTTAAATGCAACACATCTGATAATAATGCCAGTTTAAGTTTTATTTTGTGAAATGCTACTAAAGTGGCGTCCAAGAAATGTCATGTCATTTTCTAACCCGCTTAATCCAGACCAGAGTGAGGTGTTTGGGGAGTTGAGCCTATCCAACCTTCAATTGGGTGTAAGACAAGAATAAACCCTAGAGAGAATACCAGTCTATTCCAGAGAGAAAACATGCACACACACACAGACACATACACCAAACGCACATTAGGGAAAATTTAGCATTGCCAATTCGCCTATCCTGCATGTCAATGGGCAGTGGGAGGAAAATGGAGTACCCACAGGGTACCCACATGGGCACAGGGAGAACACGCAAACTCCACACAGGGAGATCCTGGGGCATGATCACTGGTCTACTTACTGCAAGGCAGCAGTGCTACCACTGCATTACTATGCCACCCAAGACCAGATAACAGCATTTATATATTAAAGCCACTTCCATATCTCTCCCAAAATGCTACTACACTCCATCACACAGGCTTTCCCTGCCAATTCCATAAATAGACCTTTTACATAGAAGGGGGTTATTTTCAGTCCAGTGATTAAAGAGTGGCATTCATCATCTAGGCCTCCTTCAGTGACCATTCCATGCCATGCAGTTTTCATGTCTACAGAAGCTCCTTACTGACACTCAACCTGGTGGCATTGTAAGGCAGTGGTTATTGCTGTTGCTGCCTTAAACACTAGGAGTCTTGATTCGATTCTCAGCCAGGACACTGTCTGCCTCAATTTTCTTTGTCTACTCTGACGTCTTTAAATATCTTCAAGACCTCTGTGTTAGGTTCCATTAGCCATTATGAAGGAGTGTGAATATGGGCACGGGCAGGTTCGGAGATGGACTGACATTCCAGACAGCAATAGTTTTGGGGACCCAGAAAGTGATAAATTAATAAAATGGGCAGATGCAAGTTCCTGTGAGTTTAGAGGCCAATTGGAATAAACGTTTAACCTAATTTCAACAGCTACACATCATGTTCAATTTTTTTTAAGTCAAACAATAAGACTTTTAAAAATAGAACCTTGTTTTCACAAAGTGATGATCACAAGTAATTATAAGCATTAGTTCAAAACAACTACAAGTTTGTTGTTTGAATTTGTTCTTGCACGTATTTAAGCACTTAATGAGCAGTGAACATACAGAGTGTTTGTTTTGTTGTATTATTGTATTGGTAGAACATTAAACATGCACAAATTGCTGTAGCGTATTACAGAATTCTTCAGGCTGAAACTTTGCATTTCGGGTGGTGAAACTGAGAAGGTGGAGGAGGAAGGGCACCGTTTGGCCATTTGCCGGATGAAACGGACATTCAGTCACTTCTGGCTCTGTTTCGCTTTCTCCCATTTGTGACCTAATGATGGCAGATGGAGCTTGTGAAAATGGCCACAATTACCTGTTAATTACTCCATAATATAAGGCAACGGAGGCTTTCCTTCACAGTTAATTGCTCAATTATACAGGCTGGTTTAGAAAACCCTTGCTGGGACCAGTGTTCAATGCAATCTGCAGTTAAAATTAGATAATTGTTGATTGCAAGCAGTTCTCTGGAGGAATTAATTATTACATTTATACAGTGCTGGCTTATTAGAAACCGTAGGAGTTATATATTTATTGCCTATAACTTATGTCAGTCTCAGGGATTAGACAACGTACATACTGTATAGCAATGTAAAGGGTTTATTTTAAAGGAAATGAATATGCAGGCTTTGTTTTTGTACAGCCACACATGAAGGATACACACTCTGGGGCACTTACAGGACTTGGAAGTACGGTGAAGTGACTGAGAAGAATTTCCTTCCATCTGTTAAAAAAAGCTGTGGCAAAACTAGGCAGGAAAACAGATGATGTTAAATGTAGATCTATATGGTTTCACACACTCTATCAGTTTAAATGTAGGACCAGTAAGAAAACAGTGGGAAATTTCCCACAAATGATGAATCTTAAATGGCTAGTTTCCAATATATTTACATAAGTGATACTTTTTTAAATGTTTCCTAGAACTCCCCTTAGTTAGTTGTTCTCTTCCTGAGAATAAAGTATTACTGTTAACCATACTAGTCTAATGACAACACACTACTTTAGCTACATGGTGTTGTTTTTGGTCTTATGACGGGGTAAAATGAAGTAGTTAAAATATAATAAGTACATAAATAGGCACAGACAAGTGATGGACACTCGTCGTAAAAGAGCTTGTTTGGCAGCAACAGAGTGCGGTTATTTACTAAGGCATGTGGCAGACTTTTCCAACAATGAGAAGAAACAAAATTGGGTTAAAAAAGTAAAGAGAGTAAGTGGCTGCACATCACAACCTTCCTAAGAGGCACATATGCAAAGAAAAAGACAGGACATTTCATTTTCTACCAAAAGAAGGCCAAGAATGAAGGCAGGCACAAAACGTCATTGCCTCTTTTCCTGGAGGCGGAGTCCATGGAATAATTCAAATGTTAAAATAATAATGCGGATGTGAGCGTCAGTAGGCTTTGCACCCAAGGAATCAAGTACCGAAACTATTCTATAACATTTCAGTAATTATTTACCCCACTGATGCTGATCTCTTTGATCATAAAATAGATCATTACGATAGCAATTGATGAGAAGAATTCATACTTAATTGCAGAATTACGGTATTTGAGGGTTCCTATCGAGTGGCTCTTTCTCTTGACAGATTTGGCTCAAAAACTAATAAGCACATCGACATCTCATAATAGGTTTAAGTTTCAAGTTTGGTAATTTTTCTTCCAGCCATTTTAGCTCTAGACTGTCCTCAAGAAACTGTTATACACAGACACACACACACCCATCATCGAGATATCGATGTTTTCGGTATCAGGGGACACTAAAATGTCACGATCCATCAAAAACCAGACTTCGAAATTTTTGATAAATTTAGAGCTTTTTCTCTTCCCTCATAGATGGATATGGCGGAGGAGGTTGCAAAGCAAAAAAATAGTCTTTCAATTAAAAACTGATAAAAGTATGTAAAAATGGTGGTGATAATTGTTGGTAAACCTCCACATTAGCTTAGAATATACCTTCTGCTCAGATCAGAAATTTGGACATTTCCAACCTCCAGTCCTTCTTCCTTGCCCTCATCTTTCTCTGCTTTATTGGATGGAGTATACCTGCTCTAACAATAATGTTCTGCACCATTGCATACACAAATGTCATAATGCACCACAGCTGACATGAACATCTGATGCCTCTTGACAACTTATGTAGACATTGAAAGTAAATTTCCCTTAAACCTATATTGCTTTAGACCATGGGTGCCCAATGCGTTGATCGCGATCGACCGGTAGATCGCAAAGTTAGTGCAGGTAGATCGCTACTGCAAAACTCCGGCTATCTAAGTGATCTAGTTAGTCTTCCAATTTATATCGACTAAAGAAGGGATTTAACAAAAATTATTGGTTATGGGCTGGATGTGGAATTGGAAGAGGATTTTTACTCTCACAATGTCGCAATCGAAGTGTGTTTGTCTGATCTGTCAATCAATCATTGGTATTCCAAAAGAAGGAAAATGTGGAGTGGCACTTTCGAGCTGTTCATAAAAACTACGAAACTGACTTCCTTCCGAAAAGCGATCTGAGAAAGAGAAAGGAGAGGGAACTAAAATCGCAGTTAATCAGACAGGCGTCATTTTTCACTCGGCTGAATTCAAAAGCTCTTTGACTGCATTATTCAGCTCTACTTATTTATGTGAGTCAGTCTTTTCCCACATGAAGATTATTAAATCCAAATAGTGTAATGGCCATAAATGTATTGAATTGTTATTGTGCCGTAACGGTTATTCAGTTATGCAAAATATATATATTGTAAAAGACTGAGCAGGAGACAGCAAAAAGGTTTGGGGTTTTCCGGCCCTGAATATTGTTGACGATCCACAGTAATAAATGAAAAATACTGGTCAAAATTATAAACACAACAGGTCATAAGCGTGACACCGAAACATGGCCTCGGCGGCCATTTTATGAGGCAGGAGCCGGAAGTGGAGGAATGCTGGGAAGGAACCGTGAGGGATGCTGGGACCGATGACATCAGGACAAGATGGCGGAGGAAGGGCGGAAGTAACGTACTGCGGGCAAAGCCGGCTTATGGCGGTGGAGCGTCTTTTTTCCTGAAAGAAAGCACAGGGAGAAAGTTAGTACCCCACCATTCCCTGCCGGCGAATGTCTTCCCAGGTGTGTTAAAATCCATCTGCGGTCTCCTACTCATGCGTGCGTGACAATATATATATATATATATATATATATATATATATATATATATATATATATATATATACTGTAGCATTTTTAATGTAGGTAGATCATTTTGACGTGGTCATTTTAAAAGTAACTCGCAAGCCGAAAAACTATGGGCACCCCGTGCTTTAGACCATACTGCAGGTTCAATGATGTGCTCTGTTGTATTGTTCCTCTGCCACCGTTTGAGGGTTAGTTACTGGTTTCAACAGGTACAATATGTAGGAAAATAATATCACCAAGTCAAACGTAAATCTTAGTATTCAAAATTTACAAAAAAATATCTGACACAAATCTAATTTGCTGTTTCTGTTGTCTTGTGTCTGACTGAGATTGGTGCAACAGCTTTCCAATCTGAGAGCACTTATGGAGGCAAATGAACACATCCATTACTAAGGATTCAGTGTGCTTGCTGCTTTAGCTACAGTAGATTTTTAGGATACCTTTGTAAATCAACAGTCATTCTTAAAATGGAGTTTATGCTTTTCCTTTTGCCACAATGCTTTTAGAAAACTCGCACAAGAGCAAAATAAAATCAGTGCTTTTAGATATGTGCATTCTTCTTGATGAGGTGTCATAGAGAACTGTCATATTGTCTGCTGTTACCCAAAGGTTAGACATTAAAGAATGGCCTAAGAATCTGTCACTGGTAGACCTTAAGACAGAAAGCCCAAGTTGTTTCAGTGTCCTTTAGAGTAGCTCCTATCTGTCAGCTGCAAAACAGTAAGACACTTAGTTCAGATCCCAGCAGCAACCATTCAAAAAGAAATTCCTTTTTTTATCTCAGCAAAAGTAAAATGTCTGCAGATGCAGGAAATTAGAGCTGATACACACTATTAAAGACTATAGGAGGACATGTAACCTCCTAAGCTTTCAGTTCTCAATGCTGTAGTCTAGAATGTGAAGGGCTTGATTCCTTGAGGACACCCTCATTAAATCCTTTGAATCCCGACTGAGGTACTACCAAATCTGCAGCAGCCTGATTACACAGTCCAATGGGACTTCCTTAACTTCATTAGTCATACTCAATTTATGTCTTGTTCTAACTTGGGCCTTCCCGGCCATGTGTGTCTTCCTTCTTAAAATTATATCGTCTTGACAGACAAGAAAGAAGCTTTTTTTAAGGCTGACACTCAGGATTTTTACTAGCATCTACCTGACAGCTTTCCTGAGGATTGCCCCTTTCTGGCTTTTTTTTAACACTTTGAGATGGAATCTCCGAGTCTATTTTGAATGAAAGTGACACTTCTTGTGTTTTTTATTAGCATTTGTCTTTGTGATTTTCCCACGGGTGGCTGTTCTAGGCTTACAGCGCCAATGAAAAGTATCCATCCCCTTGGAAATTTTTAACATTTTATTGTTCTGCAAAACTGAGTCATAGTGGATTTAACTTGACTCTTTTGACAGAAAAATGTCAAAGTGAAAACAAAGTGGTCTAAATTAATTACAAGTACACAAAAGAATTGGTCACATACTGTAAGTATTTGCCCCCTACATAAGTATTGTTCATGACAGCCTTGAGTGAGTGTGCGCAGGTCTCTAGCAGCTTTGCACTTCTGGACAGTTCAGTTTTTCCTCATTCTTCTTTCCAAAACCGCTTACGCTTTGTCAGATTGCACGGATATTGTGAGTGGACAGCCTTTTTAAAGATCAACAACAAATTCTAAATTAGGTTTGACAACTAGACTGTTTCCGCCAATGCAGGACATTAATATTGTTGTTTTTAAACTATTCCTGTGTAAATTTGGCTTGAGTCTTTTGGTCATTGTCTTGCGATAAAACAAATCTTCATGCAAACTGCATCATGTTTTCTTCCAGGATTGTCTATTTTGCCTTCTACCTTTACTAGCCCTCCTGGGCCTGCTGCAGAGAAGCACCCAGACAGCAGGTTGTTGCTACCACCATGCTTCAAACATAGCACTTAGTCTAATGGACAAAAATAATAATTATGGTCTCTTCAGACCATAAAACTTTCTAACAGTTGATATCAGAGTTTCCCATGTGACTTCTGGCAAACTCTAACCAAGATGCCACCTGCACTTTTTTTCAACATTGGCTTCTCTCTGCCATAAAGCTACAACTAGTGAAACACCCAGGCATCAGTTGCTATATTATAATCTCTCAAATCTTAACCAATGTAACTTGTGCCCCCTTACGGAGATCTTATAGGTCTTATAGGTGGTATTCCACACTGCTCTCCTTCTTGGATGATCACTCAGTTTATGTGAATGGGCTGCTCTCTCTACTTGTAGGCAGATTTATAGGTGTGCTGTACCCTTTATATTTCTTCATGATTGTTTTAACTGGCTTGGTTCACGTTGTTGGTAGTAAGTTAGAATTGTGGAACTCCACCAAGGTTGCTCTTTGTCATTGATCCAGTTCAAAATGTTTATGGGCAGAATTTTTTGGATCAGCCAAGGGGTTGAGAGGGTCAGGATTGACCACCGGATCGCATTTCTGTAATGTGTTCCTGTTGGTTTCATCAGGTGTTGACCTCAAGTGCACACTGGGGTACTTTGCATCTGAGTTTGAAGAGGTTTGAAAGAGGATCAGCACCTTCTAGTCTGTGGTTCTCAATTGAAAAAGAGTGGAATGCCCTCTCCAGGTAGAGGAGGAGGTGTTGCCTCATGCAGAGAGGTTTTAATATCTTGGAGTCTTGTTCAGGAGTGAGGAAAGAATGAACCAAGTTGATCTACAAGTTAATTGGAGTGTAGACATTGTACTGGTCAGTCATAATGACGAGAGAACTGAGATGAAAGGCAAAGTTGATGATTTAACAGTCAAACTAGATTCCTACTGTCACCTCTAGCCACTGGCTTTGGGTAGTGATCAAAACAATTAGATTGTACATATAAGTGGCAGAAATGAGCTTCCTTCACAGGATGTTTGGGCTCAGCCTAAGAGACAGGGTGAGAAATGCAGACATTCAGCAGGAGTTCAATGTAGAACCGCTGTTCCTCTAAATCGAAAGGAGCCGGTTAAAGTGGTTCAGAAATCTGATTAGGATGCCTCCCCATAACACCTTACCTATGGAGGTGTTTTGGGCATGTCCAATCTGGAGGAGACCTCAGAAAAGATCTAGGACATGCTAGAGAGATTGTATTTCCCCACTGTCTTGGGAACACCTGAGTATCCCCCCGAAAGAGTGGAAGGATGTGACTGGGAAAAGGTATATCTGGGCATTTGTGCTTAGACTGATCCCCTCTAGACTTGTAAAAGCAGCAAAAAATGGATGGATGGATGGATAATTTAGTTGGACTCCAAAGGATATTTAGCGACTTGGATATTTTCTTGTCTCCATCCTTGGACTTCTGCTTTTTAATCATGTTTTTACCGAATTGCTAAACAGCCTTACATTCCAGCAGTAGTCTTTTCCAAAATTTGGATAAAAGAGAACCCATTCAGTGCCTCCCCACACTCTACTGGCCAGACAGACATCCTGGCTGGGCTAGTTAGTGCTATCTTTCCCAGCCAGGAGACTGTTACAGCGGAAGAACTTGGGAGACTACCTCTCAGAGCTGTGTGTTTCCCCCAATACACTGGGTGGCAGCATCCCTCTGGAATGATTCCCATTTGGACACCCACGGGCCTGTATCAGAGGTGTAGTTTTGGTGGGTAGCCTTGTCAAAATCCTTCAGTGCCACTAGAGAGAGAAGCTGGGGGTTGGCTTCATTCTTAGAGGGAAGCTCCATGTGACCCAATAGTGCTTATAAGTTACAGTGCTGATGTGCTGGAAGTACTCCCGAGTCTAGGTTAACAAGGAGTGCTCCATCTTCCCTGAAGGAGTCTGAGTCAGATAAAGCTCTCCTGGGAAGAGTGTAGGACAAAGATAAGGAGAAGACATTATTAAAGAATTGGTGAAGAACAATAATTATTTAAGAAGAAAACTTGTAAGAAGGTATTTGTTTAAGTAAAATGCTTTATTTGAACCCAAGACTGTGCTGTTGTGTCAAGGGCTTGAGACTCACTGAATCCCCCTACATGTCACTATATATGTACAGTGTGTGAACGCTGGCCCGGACACACACAGATGGACAACATAGTTCCACCCAACACACGTTTATTTTCACAATATTTACAATTAGTGCACTCACAAACCCCAGTGCCACCAGCACCGAGTCCCCCAATGTCCAGGCAACACAGTCCTGTGCCTCTCTTTCTCCTGGCCGCCTCCAGTCCTCACTCCAGCTTCGTCCTCTTCCACCCGACTTCCGCTAATGACTGGAGGGAGGCGGCCCCTTTTATAGGAACCCGGATGGGCTCCAGCTGCTTCCCGACAATCTCCCGTGGACACACCCCCGTGTGGCGGAAGTGCCGGCTGTGCACCCGGAAGCAGTCCGGGTGTCCCCGGTCGTCTTCCCCCCAGCACTTCCTGGTGTGACGGAAGTGCCGGGCTCCCGGGATATACCGGCATCAGGGCGCCGCCTGGCGGTGGCCACGGGTCCCTACAGGGCTGGGCTTCCAAGCCCTTTACCCGAGGCCCCCAACATAACCAGGACGGACGCCCCCTCGCAGTCTGGAGGAGGCACAAGCCCTCCTCTCGTCCTCCTGGGCGTCTCCTCCGGGCTCCAGCCCGGGGACCACAAGTGTTACTCACTAAGAAGCACATTTAATTAAATCCACATTATTTTGCTAATGCTATTGGTTTTGGAGACTATTTTCTAATACACGTTTGATATTAGTGCTACTTATTGTTCACTTTGATCAGCATTGTTTTTAAAGGTGTGTTTGATGTACAGAGGTAGGGAGCTGCACTGTGTACAGTAGATATCCACCTTATGTTACTCTGTAGGTATTACAGCCAGTTTTCTTTGGCCCTCCTAGCTTCCAGTATGGAAGTAGAGGTGGGTGGTTAAAACAGGGTAGAAGCGTACAAAGTGATGCTCAGTGGGCAATGTGGTCAATGTTTAAACCTGTCGTCAGCAAATCTTCTTGTAGAGATGGCTTTCCATTGCAGCCACACATAATTAATAGGGTCAAACTAACCTGTCTCATGATAGTCTAACCAGATCATCACATTCCCTATTAATAGGTGAACAACTAAGGTCAGCAGACATGACCATTCATGTAGAGAGCCAAAGAGTGTAGGTAGTTGGAAGTGACCCCAGATTAGATTTTAAATCCACCATGTGTCTACAGAATGAATTACTTCAGAGTCTGGAAAAAGAGAGTATAAAAAGTGCCTGCATTACTTGAGTTGGGATTAAAGTATATAAAGTTTAGCTAACAAGGTGTTAACAGCATCTAACACCAAAGGATGCTCTGCAGATCAAACATAAATAAAATAAAAAACAATGAACAAAGGAGCATCGTAAAAAGAAGATCCATTTTGAATCAAGTTTTCACATCTGCTGTGGTAGTTGTGATCCATGCATGTAGTGGCCTCTTCTTTAACATCACAATGAAAAGCAGGACCTGATAACACTTGTCAATAAGTGAGCCTCCCAAACGGACCTTGAAAGGATATGCAGAGAGGAGCCACAAACATGAGTTTTAGAAGACTACTAGTAGAAAGTTGTTAATTATCTAATAGTCTCTAATGGTGTAAGCAGAGTTGCCAGGATGTCTGGAACAGTGGAGCAGATACAGGAGGTAATAAACACAAAGACACAGATTACGAGTTGGGGAGCCTCCCCGTAGGGTCCAGTTGTCCAAATGAGGGTCAAAGTAGAACAGAACAGACATTTCACAACACAAAATGGGTTTTATGCTTGGCTTTTATGGAGTTTTTTTTACAGAAATACAATTAACAGGGATGAAATGAAATGGATGTAAGGTTGAATGCAGCAGCTGGAGATAACGTCAGAATTGGAGGGACGGAACTGTCATTGGGATGAGACCAGAAGAGAAGTAGTTCAACAGAACCAGAAGAGAAGTCTTCCATATTCCGTGACCTGAAGATGGATTTGGGAGCATTACATCCAGAAGGATCATTTTACTCTTGCGTCTTTCTGTAGATGAAAGGTGAAAAAAGCATTAGTGCTCCTTTCCAGTTCCCCATCTTTCGTTCTTTCGCGCCCTATCAAGCCCTTTGGCTGTTCCCTATTTGTGTGTGTGTGACACTCAGTAGCAGCATTTTGTGGCATTTATTGTTGCTGTTATTTTTTCTTAAGTAGCACTTTTGACTTTTTTGATCTTTCTCATAATGGGACCTTTCCTTTTTGAATGATATACTGTATTATGAGGTACATTTTCTTAATGGTGTTGATGCTAGCCTGTTAAATAGTTACCTTATTCAGGGCTTTTCTACAAATATTTAACTTACTCTTAGCTTAAAATCAATAAAGCTATAACTTTGTTGATTTTGTGTTTGTTTTATTTTTTCTTTCTTTAAACCAGTGCATTTCTTAGTTGTTTTTTTTTTTCATTTTTGGCGAATATGACATGTGTGTGGAGGTCTTTCTTAAAGGTGCCACTTCCCATCTTTTCTTAGCCTAGCTTTGCTTTCAGGTTTTCCCCTAAAGGTTTTCTTTCACTGTTGTCTCTTTGAGGGTGAAGTTTCTTACCTTTTCAATCTGGTGGCTGTGAGACCTTTATGAAAAGCTGGTTCTTTCCAGTTTTTCTAAACTTCAGTCACTCTAGCAACTTCTCCAATGAGTGGCAGTTCCTCTGAATGACTTGCCTTTTTCAGAACTTTATTCAGCAGTGTGGAGTTGTTTGATATTTTTACATATTGCTCCTTCATGATGCTGTTTCTTCGAGATGCTATTGTAGATTTTAAGCAATCCGTAAAAAAATTTGCATTTTAAGTGCTGGTAAAGCTTTGCATTTTTATCCATCTTTATGCCTTACCATCATGGTGGCCTTTCTTCTTACTTGAATTATCTTTTAAGATGTTCTTAATGAGCAATTTCTTCGTCTCACTTAAAACAAATACAACATTTTCAAGTAGAATCTGAAACTTCTAAACAGCCATAATTACTGACACTGCTTTTTCGCCGCAGAATCTAATCTGCCTTCTAATTTAAAATTGTCTTGTATAAACTTAATAAGCTCTGTTTTTCTACATGCATTTGGTAAATTAAAAAAGGTTGCCATATCCAGCTTTATGATGGCTATGACATCTGCTGGTTTTCATTCTAGTAAGCTGCTTTAATGAGAGGCTTTTTTGTGTCTTTAAGCAATCACCTTACTTAATCAGGCTTCTCGTCTTCCTAATCTCACAAGTCGATGGTTGCAGACCTGCTGGTTAGCCGTGTATTTGTACATTGCTGATGTGGTGAATATTTCCCAGTGACTCCTTGAAATGGCTTCTTTAATTATACAGATATAGTCTTGGAAGATAAGCCAACTCGTGTGGTGCAGATTAAGGCATGGATTATATCGATAATGACAGTCAAGGTGTCATGGCATATGCATTTGTGTGTGTGTACTGGAAATTGGGTGCATTTTGTGGAACAGAAGTAGTGAAACAGTCCTCTTAATGATAAAGAAATGAAATAAAATGAAATGTATAACAACATCTAGTTTAGGGCTATTTTTAAAACGCCTACTGTATATTGAATTCAAAAACTAGAGCCCTTATTAAAAGGGATTTCATTTACCTCATAACATTTCATTGAGATTCAAAGCATGGTGGAAGTAATTGCCCTCGTGGAGTAGAGTTTCAGACCTATAGCTTAATCTTAAGCATTTGTTTTTTTTATTTCATTATGTTTTGCACTTATATAAAGGGAAAGAAGATTCAAAAGAAGTGACTAATTGAAGGTTAAGCTAAATACTCTGACACTCTGAGTACTCTCTATCTCAATAACCTAATACTGGATCATTACTTGCCTAGTATGAAGACAGAATTACCAGGATCTTGGGTCTTTCTTCCATTGGCCCCTTTTAATACTCTCTTTCACAGATAAGACAATGGCAGTCATGTAAGTTTCAACCACATGCTGCCCACCTTTTCTTCTCATGCAAAGTGAACATTATCCTTTTCTTGAAAACTCTGGTGATGGAAACCAACCCTTCATTGTACATTTCCAACATGTTCTTGTACTGGGAAGTGGTGGGTGTGGATATTGCAGGTCACATGTCCTCCTCACCTTCTTGACTTGAGAGGTATGATTTGACCAGACACTGTCACTACACTGTTAGTCCATTTCTGTCAGACTATTGAACATATATTAGCATGATGATGGGCAGAGGATTCTTTACTTGTTTAGCCTAGAGCTGTGCACAAGCAAGCAAACTTGTTTATTTGTTATGGCATGTTGTAGTTCTAGCAGATTAAATGACTTCCCCAGATGCCACTGTCAATCACAGATGGCTGTTCAACCAGCAGCATTACGACTATACTGCTTGGCATCTTATCCACTAACCTGAGTGCCTTACCCCTGAGTGTCACCTCTTTGAGTAATCAAAGCAGCATCAGTACACTAGGCACTACTCAGTAGCCATGAAATACAGCCAACCTTAAGGATCACTTTATTGTCAATTCAAGGCAATCACAGAGCAAATAACGGACATTCAATTTCCAAGATTACTGTGGAATTGAGGACAATAACATTCAATTGTTACAGATATTATGGCAACAAAGGTGATAGGAGAGGTTTATAATTATCATGCAATTATGTGACAATCAATGCACTTATGTCAAAACTGTATTCTTGTGTCACTGTTGTTATACATGAACTATGTGAAGAGCCAGATAATGAGGTTAAAAGGGTTTTGTTTGCTCCCTGGGTCCCTTGTGCTCGAAATGTCAGCTGTGTGGCTGCTCATTTACACCACATTCTATTATGTACACATTAGACTGCTCTTCCAAATGATCTGGATGCTTTGTCAACATGAAGCCTCTTGCATTAACCTGGCTGCACCTCATTAGAGGCACTCTGGTTGGTTTTCTTATATCATTCAGACATTTGATTGCTGGGAAATGAGTTCCGGTTCTCAGTGCCTGTGTTGAGAGGCTTATTATATCAAGGTTCACATGAACTTTGGCTTTCTTTTAGTTGGTACTCCGTTCCAACATCAGGTTAAAATTATACCCTAATTTGGTGTAGCTACCCATTGTCATCTATACTAATAAAAGGCAAAGCCCTCACTGACTGACTGACTCACTCACTCAACACTAATTCTCCAACTTCCCGTGTAGGGTGAAGGCTGAAATTTGGCAGGTTCATTCCTTACAGCTTACTTACAAAAGTTAGGCAGGTTTCATTTTGAAATTCTACGCATAGCGGTCATAACTGGAACCTACTTATGTGCATATATACCGGCCATAGCCTACAGCTCGGTCGCGGTGTGAGGCGGAATTCTGTCCCTCATCATCACGCCTCCCACGTAATTGAGTGCCTGCCCATATAAGGCCGTCCGTCAGCGGCAATCCAATAGAAACACTCTGCCGCTAAATATTCAGATGAAGATTAGATGGTCAGGGTGGTGTTTGGCACAAACTCAGCGAAACTGCGAGAGAAACTTTTAAGTGCCGGGTCTTAGCTAACATTAAATAAAGTTGTGGAAATCGCTAAATTGCACGGGATAGCACAAGCACAGCTGAGAAGCTTCGATGCATGTACTCCGAGCAGCTCACTCTGAACTGACTTTGCAGGACTGGGAAAAGTAAACCTGTGCATGCAGTGTGTGATGTCTCAGACACACTACTTCGCTGCAAAGCGCGGATATCTGAGCTAACATTAAATGAAACTGTGGACATCGCAAGATCGCACGGGATAGCACAAGCACAGCTGAAAAGCTTCGATATGTGTGTGTTTGTATATATATATATATATATGTATGTATATACATGTACTAGCAAAATACCCGTGCTTCGCAGCGGAGAAGTAGTGTTTTAAAGAAGTAATGAAAAAGAAAAGGAAACATTTTAATAATAACATAACATGATTGACAATGTAATTGTTTTGTCATTGTCATGAGTGTTGCTGGCATATACAGTATATATATATATATATATATATATATATATATATATATATATATATATATATACATACATACAGGGTAGGATTCAAAAGTAATGAGCCTCATTTTGTTCTGATGCGAACGTACCTCACCGCGCACCCCACTTGCCGGCGACGGTGGGTGTTGGCTTCTCCACGCATACGGAGCTCCTACCGCTCTGAGCTTTCGGAGTGGTAGGATCGGCCTTGACGGGAACCCCTGTGCGGTAGTGCGTTACACGGCGGAATGGAAGTGTTCGTTAGAGCAACGGTACGCGATCAAGTTCTTCGGAGTGAAGGGGATCATCCACTATGAGTTTGTCCCGCAAAGACAGACCGTGAATGCTGCTTACTACTTGGAAATCCTGAAAAGGCTGAAAAGAAGCATCACGCGCAAGCGAAGGGACATCAAGGACAGCTGGAAGCTTCACCAGGATAACGCGCCCAGCCACACCGCCTTCATCATGAGCGCCTGCCTGGGCCAGGTGAACGTTACGGTGGTTCCCCAGCCTCCCTACAGTCCGGACGTGTCGCCTTCTGACTTCTTGTTTTCACGCTTAAAATCAGCGCTGAAAGGAAAACGCTTCGACTCGATCGAGGACATCCAAGCAAATGTCAAGGCAGCCCTTGCAACCATCTCGGAACAGGCCTACTCGGATGCCTTCGAGTCATGGAAAAGCCGCCTACAAAAGTGTATTGATGCAGGAGGTGCCTATTTTGAAGACTATTAATTAGTTGTACCGATTTGCTCAATAAATTTGTCTTTTTGAACAAAGGCTCATTACTTTTGAATCCTACCCTGTATGTATGTATGTATGTATGTATGTATATATATATATACACACACACACACACGCATATAAACATATATATACATATACACACACACACACACATATACAGTAGAACCTCTAGATACGATCACCTCTGTATACGAGAAATTCAAGATAAGAGGAAAGTATGAGCGAAAAATTTGGATCTAAATATGAGCATTGGCTCGTGTAACGAGCTACGAGCCAGGCTGTGGTTATGTGTGACGCGTTTCTCGATCCGCCTCGACTAGGTGATTCACCCAAGCTGACGCTGCCAGCCCGTCAGCTCACTCAGTGTTCCTTGTTCTCCCGTAGCGTGAGGATCTACGCGTTTGTGATTTCATTGTTTCGCTGTAGCAGTTCTCTGTATAAGCATATCCAAAAATATCGCGGACATGCAGACGGAGAATAGGAGACGATTGCCCTCAAGAGGAGAGAGAGAGGCGCGCGCACGAGCAAGAGAGAGAGAGATAAGGAGAGAGAGAGGCGCGAGCGAGCGAGAAAGATAAGGAGAGAGAGAGAGAGAGAGAGACGTGCGGCGAGCGAGAGAGATAAGGAGAGAGAGATGCACACGAGAGAGAAGAACCATCAGCTCAGTTATGCTAACATGACGCTCAGCAGACAAAGTGTATCCATACTATTTGTACTGCAAGACATCGCTCGTTTTGTCAAGTCAAAATGAATTAAAAAATTTAGCTTGTCTTGCTAAACACTCGTAAACCAAGTTACTTGCAAACCGAGGTTCCACTTGTATATATTATTTATCAGTGTTATTTGTTAGGAAAATTGATTTTTATGTTGATATTTTTGGGGGTGCGGAACGTATTAACTGGATTTCCATTATTTTCAATGGGAAAGTTTGTTCTAGATATGAGAAATTCGCTATACAAGCTCAGTGCTGGAACGAATTAAACTCGTATCTCGAGGTTCCCCTGTATATATACATATACATATATATGCATATATATACATATACATATATATATACATATACACATATATAGCAAAATACCCGCGCTTTTCAGCAGAGAAGTAGTGTGTTAAAGAAGTAATGAAAAAGAAAAGGAAACATTTTAATAATAACATAACATGATTGACAATGTAATTGTTTTGTCATTGTCATGAGTGTTGCTGGCATATATATATATATATACTCAGCAAAAAAAGAAACGTCCTCTGACTTTCAACTGTTTTTACTTTCAGTAAACTTAATGTGTAAATATTTGTATGAACAGTAAAAGAGTCAACACCATAAGACATAAACTAAAAATGTTTCACAATGTGTCCCTGAATGAAGGGAGGCTCAAAATCAAAAGTACCAGTCAGTATCTGGTGTGGCCACCAGCTGCTTGAAGTACTGCAGTGCATCTCCTCCTCATGGACTGGACCAGATTTGTCAGTTCTTGCTGTGAGATGTTACCCCACTCTTCCACCAAGGCACCTGCAAGTTCCTGGACATTTCTGGGGGGAATGGCCCTAGCCCTCACCCTGCGATCCAACAAGTCCCAGACATGCTCAATGGGATTGAGATCCAGGCTCTTCCACTGCGAGGATGATCAGCTGTCCTTCCTGTCTCCCTGTAGCGCTGTCTTAGGCGTCTCACAGTGCGGACATGGCAATTTATTGCCCTAGCCACATCAGCCGTCCTCATGCCTCCCTGCAGCATGCCTAATGCACGTTCACGCAGATGAGCAGGGACCCTGGGCATCTTTCTTTGGGTGTTTTTCACAGTCGGTAGACAAGTCTCTTTAGTGTCCTGCGTTTTTAGAACTGTGACCTTAAATGCCTACTTTCTGTAAGCTGTTAATGTCTTAACGACCATTCCACAGATGCATATTAATTAATTGATTATGGTTAATTGAACATGCATGGAAAACATTGTTTAAACCCTTTACAATGAAGATCTGTAAAGTTATTTGGATTTTTAAAACATTATTGTTGAAATACACAGTCCTGAAAAAGGGACATTTCTTTTTTTGCTGAGTATATATATACATACATATCTACATATATACACACACACATATACATACACATCTATCTATCTATCTATCTATCTATCTATCTATCTATCTATCTATATAATCTATATATCTATTGTGAATTTCCCCTTGGGATTAATAAAGTATCTATCTATCTATCTATCTATCTATCTATCTATCTATCTATCTATCTATCTATCTATCTATCTATCTATCTATCTATACATATCTCCTTTGGTGTGCGAGCAGCTGTTGCTGGGGGTGCCAGAATCCATCGAGGAAGAAAAATTAAAAACATTATACAAACAACAATATATATATATATTAAGAAAGCAATGCTGCCTCAAATCAATGGCAACCTTTTGTAGGGTGTGTCCCTGAGACTTATTAATTGTCATTGCGAAGCAGAGCCTTACTGGAAATTTGAGGCATTTCAATTGAAATGGGAGATCAGAGGGTATAACGGTGATGCCAGGAATACATTCAGAGTGTGGCGCTCTGCTGTTTTTTTGTGTAGCTGCCTTCACACAGCTTCTCCGTTGCTTTATAGACGAACACCATATAAGGCCATTGTTTCTCCTTGCTTCGCGGTTCTGTACTGTTTTATTGTTCGTTTATTACGATTCTTATAGTTATTGTGTAGCTATTCGAGACTTACTTTAATGTTCAAGTACCCATTTCCTTTATTTAATCTGCGGCTTGTACGTTATTTTTTGCTCGTTTATTACGATTATATAGATATTTATTGATTCTCTTTTTTAGCTGACTGCCTGCTCATATAAGACGCTCCGCTGGTTTTTGTGAAACAGCCTTTACACAGCTTCTCCGCTCTTTTATAAATGAATGACATATAAAGCCATCACCTTGTCAATTGTGTAATGTGTTTTTTAAATATGCTTGATGCATGGAAGTGATCACTCGTACTGCGTTCAGTCAGTTCACCTGAGCTGCTCTCTTGTGTGATGTTGCGATGTCCACGGCTTTATTTAATGTTAGCTAAGACCCGGCACTCGCTACAACAATTTGAACTCCGTTACAAAGTGATCCAAAGTCTCGTTTAAACCTTGTGTCTTCTCGTTAAACTTGTATCTCACGAATAAAGTATTCGGCGTTTTTCTTCAGCGCTCTTTGTGAGCTGTTCCTTCTTTTCTACGTACTGCGGTCACAGTCAGTTCACGTGATTACGTGTGAGGCATGATGATGTCACACGCAGCTGCGCCCCCCACGGCTGTCGAGCTAACGTCCATTACAGTATATAGAGAAAAATAGGTTCCAGTTATGACCATTACATGTAGAATTTTGAAATGAAACCTGCCCAACATTTGTAAGTAAGCTGTAAGGAATGAGCCTGCCAAATTTCAGCCTTCTATCTACACAGGAAGTTGGAGAATTAGTGATGAGTCAGTGAGTGAGTGAGTGAGTGAGTCAGTGAGGGCTTTGCCTTTTATTAGTATAGATATACTTATATATATGTATATATACAGACACATATATATGTATATATAATGAAAGCTGTTATCTTTACAACAGTTGACAAACACGGAATGTAACACAACACGTCCTCCAAATACGAACCTGATTGAAAGAAACAATGATAATCAAATCCTTGATGACAGCAACACTCATAACAGTCACAAAACAATTACATTGACAATCAGGTTATGTTATTTTTAAAATTTTTCCTTTTTTTTTTCATAATTTCTTTAACAGTACTTCGCTGCGAAGCGTGGGTATTTTGCTAGTTGTATATGAAAGACTAATAGCTATGTCAAGCCATCAAATATTTCAGTTTTGTTGGTTAAAATAATCTCATTGAATTCCCTACTGTGATATGTAAGTGGCTAGTGACACTGCAGTCTTGGCTACTGTTGTGTAATGTAAGTTATTATATTTGTATTAGTCACTCCATTTGGTGGACCCCAAATATCTGCAGCAGCAACTCTGCAACTTATAGAGAAAAACATCCATAGAAAAGATTAAATACTTGAGCTGGCAGAGTGAAGTCTGACACAGGCGCATTACAGTCTGACATCTGGGCTCTGACTTTCTCACTTTAGGATATTAACTGTTGTTTTGAGACATTTCTGTGTACTGTAGCTTTGATTTTGTGCTTGAGGTTGCCTTGCTGGAAATCAAATCTCCTACCAAGTTGCAGGTTTCTGGCAGACTGTGTCAGGGTTTCCTCCATGATTTTTTTTTTTGTGTTTTGGTGAATTCATTTCTCCATCTACCCTCATAAGCCCTCTAGAGCCTACTGCAGAGAAGCATCTCCACATCACAATGCTGCCACTACCATGATGTATGATGGGGATGGTGTGCAGTGTTTGGCTTGTACTAACTATGATATATAATCTGATGGCCAAAAAGCTTTACTTCTCATTTCACCAGATCATACAAACTTTTTCAAGCTTACTTCAGAGTCTGCCCTCTGCTTTCTGACAAACTCTACACTGAAAAAAGTATAACCTTCATTCAACTTAAAATAATTAAGGTAGTGATTCACACTTAATATTTTCAATCTGAACCAATATAATTCTATTTATCTTATTGAACCCACAATTTTTAAGTTGATTTGCATTTAGAGTGATTGGGTGCAATTCACTTGTTTTATAAGTAAATCTGTTTTTTAAGTTGTTTCAATTTAAAATGGTTTATTGATTGTAACCTGTTTTTATGCTATTAGAAATATTATGAACATAACACATTTCATTGCTGTATTTTTTACATTCATTTAAAAATCTAGTGCAAATGTACAAGCAATTTGCAGTGTAAATCTTAAATATACAACAAAAAATTATTAAATGTTTCTACAGCTTTCTTGAAAGTATGTTTTATTATGAGTTCTTACACTTAAAATTAACAGTTGAGAAGCAGGGTTATTTACCAGAAATCCTCCGTTATAAAAGTCTGCTGCTGAAAATGACTAGACCTGTATAGCCACGTCCACGCCATTCAGGAAAGTGTTCTTCTTTTTTGGCACGCTGGAAAGTTTGACCGGAAGAATATACAAATAGCCCCTCGCACGAACAACCTAAAATATTAGGTAAACTGAAATAGGATTTTTATGTTTATTCCTTCCACCATAACTTAGTTTGGTACAAACATTTTTTTTACTTTGATTGAGATCTGAAACCAAATATTTCAAGCTACAACACTAAATGACTAATCTTAAGTTGCTTGAAAGAGAAAATTTACGTTGAATGAACATTAATGTTATACTTTTTTCAGTATAGATTAAATGTTATGTGTTTTTTTGTAACAGCAGCTTTATCTTTGCCACACTTCCCTGGGGCAAAAGTTGCTGCATCCACAGTCTGCCCAGTCTCACCTACTGTAGTTTAAGGTCCTCCAGAGTTATCGTAGGTCTCTTGATGACCTCCCTCATTAGTCGTCTTCTTCCACGATCACTCAGTTTTAGTGGGTGGCCTGCTGTAGGCAGATTTACCACTGTGCCATAATCTTTCTGTTTCTTAATAACTGATTGAACTGAACTCCAAGGGATATTCAAAGACTTGGATATTTTCTTGTCTCCATTCCCTGATTTTACACTTTTCAATCTCCATTTTACTAAGTTCTTGGACTATTCTTTAGTCCTCATTGCGTAGGTCAGACCATAATACTGACACACCACAATCTGGACCTTCATTTATACTCCAATTAATTGAAACCCTTTGACTAGAGACAGGCAGTCTTCATTTAACTGATTATGTGACTGTGCCAGTAATGAGTTAGGGGTTCATATTAATTCACATTATTTTTTTTTGTGTTTTATAATTTGTAATTAATTTGCCGAGACTTGTTTTTATTTTAACATTAAAGTTCCCTTTTCTGTTGATCAGTGTCAAAAAAGCCAAATTAAATTTACTATGATTCATTGTTGTATAGAGGTGAATCCTTTTTATAGACACTATAATACTTTCACAATAGTATTCCCTAGCCAGTAGAAAAATGTCTTTCCCAGTTTAGGAGTTACAAAATCTTTGATAAAATGATGGCAGAGTGTAGTCGGGTGGTGGAAGGACAGGCTGGAAACAATCGAAATGTTGGGACGCCAACTGGGTCGTCCCTTTTAATCATCGCGAGACGAAACGAAGAAAATAAAGAAATAACAAAAAAACACACCAATGCGCTATTCCCAATGAGGGATTTCTCCTTCTAAAGGACTTTCGAGAGTCATGTGCTCTGCTGTGCAGCTCATTTGGGTCTTCCATCAAAAGACGCCTTTTTCTTAGTTGCTGTTTCCTTTATAGAGCAACTTCCAGAAGGGGTGGGATTAAGTGTCCTTACTGGGTGGCTTCTTGTAGCTGTGAGGGAAGAAGAACAACAGGACAAAGTCAGCAGTATCCCCCCTCTTTTCTCGGTGGGTTATTGTATACCTTTCCCCAGCCCTTAGAGGAGTCCTCCGATGCCCATGCATGACACAGAGACCCACTCTCAGTTTGGGGGTAACATTCTTATGTAGTCTTATTGGTGTTGGGATATCGGAAGTGTTCTTGTCTGATCTATAGTAGGCCCATTTCTCTTGCATGGATTAAAGGTGACGTCCTGGTCTAGCCAATGGCAGGTGCTCTACATCTATAATGGATCATTTGTTCACCCCATTAAACTCTACTAAGAAATAATATGTATGTATGGATACTGAGTGCTTGTAACTTTCTGAATAGTTGATTAAGGGAGTGTACAGTTTAAACATGCCAGCCCTCCGCCACAGTGTATTGGGTCTTCCAATACATTGTAGTGCCATTATAGAATTTGGAAAGCCTGAATGCATGAGCATGATAAAGGGGTCAAAGCCAAAAACACAGCACCCAAAACTGCTTACCATAATTTTAGTCAAGAAACATGTAGGGTTTGCTAGTTAAAGAGACCACAGGATCACAAGAATCCATACAGGACCCTGGAAGAAGTGTGCTGCCATCTTAAATAGTGGTGCCCAGATGATATCATGCATTGAACTTGTAGCCCCATGGTAGCAATAGGGTGCTGTTGTCAAATATAATATGGTCATATAAGGGACATATTAAATGTTGGCACTCATCAGCAATACCAAAATACAAAATGGCAGTGTAGTAACCTCAAAAAGATAATAATAAAAATGAATAACATCTTTAAAATGAATACAAAATGGAAAATGTGCATAGAAATGATTTCTGCATGTACAAAAAACATTTATTCATAACAGCTTTAAAGTTTTGAGTATTGCATATTGCCTGAATTTGGTACAATCTGAATCCATTAAGTGCCCACATGAAGTTGCATTTTTTCTGCTTTTTCTTGCTTTCCAGGAAAATTCTTCTTATCTGTTTTGAGTCACTGCCACAAATGTGAATGACACCAGCCTCACCCTCTCTACAAACTCAATTCCACTTGTGCTCAGTGATGATGTTCACCAAGCCTTGCCCATGTAACATTGCTAAAGGAGTTCTTTTAGGCTGTTTAACGTAGGAAGCCATGAATATACCATGATGTCCTTCTCAACAAATGTCAGAGGTCTACATTTGAAGTACCTGCCACTTGGCCAGAGCTTTCCATTTCAAAAAAAGATGCTTTATTATCTCACACCCCAGAAACTGTCTTGAAGGATTAGCTTTTGTGAGAAGTGCAGCTGGATGTTAACACAGTGGTTTCGAAGTGCTAGTAACTGATTGTAAGTGGGAAGGGGGTGGGGATTAAACCGTCAAACAGAGATGAGATTTCAGTAACTGGGGCATATGAAATGTCAGTGCTTCTGCTCACCTTCTCACCCGTGAAATAGGATTAGAGTACATCAGCTTTCACTTGACCCTGTGTTCAGAAAGAACTGCACTTTTTGGATCCTCTCTTGATGAAGACAGCTTCAGAGACCTCTTTAGGAAGCTAACTTCTGAAGGGGGATGGGCAGGGGTCTGTGATAAAAAAGATACCCTCCTCATCTGAAAGCAGCTCTAAGGTTCCTGTCAGGGCCAAAGTGAGACAGACCGTCAAAGTCATAGTATGTGGCCATCAAAACTCATAATGCAACTACTTAAATGTTTTTTTTTTTTTGGGTACTTCAAACAGATTTTTAATATGAAGCAGTATTTTTCTGGATACAAATGAGACATGACTTCATCAGCATGTGGAGTGCTCAGTTAGTATTTGAGTCACCTCTTAGGACAGTAATTGGTCCCATCTGAAAGCTTTCTTTATATGCGATAGATCTCATATTTTGTTTTACTAACCAGCCTTTAGTATCCAGTGCAGTTTATTTACCTATTTGCATTATAAAAGTTCAAGCAATACAAGATGGACATAAGTAATACTTTGATTTGGAGGTAATACCAGTGAATCAGGGATGTGAATCTTGGGCTATGATGTTCTATGTTCAAGTTTCAGAGGACAAGAAGTGATGAACCACTTCACTCAGATCTAATTATCATTCTATAACAAGGCTGGGCTCAGCAGCTTAACAAAATGGACATGAAGAGCTAATTAAGGAGTCCATTTTATCAGAGGCAAGCTTGTTGGAGAGATGAAGGGTATGCAAAGTAGTGGATATGCTGTGGCTGTTGGTATACATCAAAAGTCAGAAGTAATGCTGAACTCAGAAAGAAATGTCAACAGGTACATATGGGGCAGGGTACTTTCACATATGTATGAAATGGAATTTGCACTGGGCTGGGGCTTTGAGCCCACAGGAGGTTTCACTCTTATGCTAAACTGATTTGAGTAATGGCATTTTTCTGGGGTGGCGTCATCTTTTTCCTTTTCTAAAAAGCAAATCAGATATGCCACGGTCACTGCATGGATCCACCATGTGAATCTTGAACAAAAACTTACATTTACATTTTTTTGTGTGGCAGATGCTTTAATCCAAAGCAACTCACAAAAGAGGTCAACATAAAAAGAGGTCTGGTTGAGGGACTATTTGGGGACAAGTGGTAGAGAACAAATTTAGAAAACTGATCACCATAAATGAAGAACAGAACAAAATACGAGCGAGTTACAATTCCTAAATGATAAAATTTAACAGCTAACATCACCTAGTCAGGAGAGTTTTCACATGTTTCTTAAACACATTGAGAGGATCTGAATCATTGGGAGACAACATTCTTGCAGTCTGCTTCACTATATTGTCTTAAGTAAATATCAGTAAAGAAAATACAGTAAATCCAGCTTTGTTGGGTTTGTTCATATAGTAGAATGACTGATCAGCTGAAGGGTGCCTGAAAGAACATAAACTTGACTAGGGAAACCTTAGTCTTAGTCTTAGATGCTACCATTCTGTAAAGCAAATAGGGTAGCAAGCCTTCTCCAGTGTTTTCAGTCTTTGGTAAAGTTCTCAGTTTCATCCCAGCTGATGTTTAGCACCTTCAGGTCTTGTACCAATGTTCTTCTCCAAGTGTTTTGCAGGCATCCTTTTGGTCATTCGGCACTGGGAGGAACATATGTCATTTCCATCTTTGGGATACGATGGTTCTCCATTTAAAAGCATGTAGCCAGCCACTCGGAGTCTTTTGTGGGTGACGGTGATGGCATGAGCCACTTCTGTGTAGAACCTCTTTGTTTGTGATGTGATCTTAGTATCAGATCTTGAGAATTTGACTTTGGAAACTCTGCTGCAAGACATCAAACTTCTTGTTAATTCTTGCTGATGTTTCTCAGGTTTCACCAGCAAAAATGAATGTAGGAATCACAATAGAGGTAAGCAGTTGATGTTTGATCTTCAGGAAGATGGATGGTCAGGACCAGATCAACATTTGGAGGGTTTCTCATGCTCTAATAATCAGGCAATGAGGTCTAAAGGCCTCAGGATTGGCTTGAGGTTGAGCTTCTATTGGTGGCTCACCAGTTGACTTTGAGCAAATTGACCTAACTAGTTTCTTTCTTTCATGTATTTAAATGTATGGCTGGAAATTGCACTATACTGCCTTTGGGTTGGTGTTCATAATATTGGTGTTTGAAAGATAACACCCTACACACCAAGATAATGCTTTGATTTACCAGTCATTGCACACTATGGTTCAGAGCTTTGGGTAAATGTGTACAAGCAGCTGAAATGAGATCTACAGTCCTGCTGGACTTGCTATCACTGAGAGGATGATATTCTTAGCAATATTGACGGATCTTGAAATAAAACCACTGCTACCCTAGACAAGAAGAGACAGTTATGATGGTTTTATCTAAGTAGTGCCCTTAGCACCTCCCACAGGAAGTAAACATGGCATTGCACAATGTCAGAAGACCCACAGTTAAAACCAGGACACTTGGGATAGATTATATTTCTTAATTGGTTTGGTCAGACCAGTTAAGTATGTTACTACCATGACTCTCTGGTATTGATGAAGATGATGTTGATTTGTTTGCTATGTTGCTTTGTTTTATGAAAATGTTATTATAAAGGTAACCATCAAGAAAGTTACTATATTATTATTTAAAATTTTACCTGGTTGTGGCTGACATCAGTTTCCCTTACACTGGCCACTCATTCTGTCTGACAGAACAACAAGGACTCAATAATGGTGTGCTGCAGTTTATAACACTCTCCATTATTAGCTCTTCAGCTCTAACAGGGTTGATTAAAAAAGTACAGCTATTATGAGGCTCCTGCTGGGAGAGTCAGCAGCAGAGGAGGCGTATGGTAAGTCAGCATGCCAAAGCAAACTCGGCAAGGAAGACTTCATTAGAAAGCTCCCTATGGTGCCAACCTATGGTGACAGAGCTTGAGGGTTCTCAGCTCAGGCAGCAAGAAATGAGCCAATGAAGCTTCAAAACAGAGCAGTGTTTCTTTAGTTGTTAAGCAGGAGGTCTCAGTTTTGTCAACAAGAGCAAATACAGATTCAGACTTCTTTGTCCATACTACACTCATGCAGAGGTCATCAAGTCAGAAGGTTCTCTTGTACCTGAGATACCAGGGACCACAAATGAGATCTCAAATGAGATGGCAAGATGAGGTGCAATTAAATTTCTCATTTTTCTTTCTCACTGTTTTTGGTAGAATACTTACTTGGATTGGTGCCTGAGGGGATAGGCGTTGGCCCTGCAGGACCCCAAATTAGAATTTGACAGCTTGAGAATGGTACAACATGTCATGTTACTCTGATTCATGCTTATGCTAGTTACAGTTATACAGACATTTGGTTTTTTTGTGATATGGCTTTTAAAAAGAAATGCAAACATACAGAGACAATCTACAAAATAAGAAATGGGCTGAAAGTCAAGCACAGAATTTTTATGCTGCCAAGAACTGGAGAGACTATTCAGTTTACAGAGAGAGAGAGAGACACTGTTGTGTCCCAGGAATCCACAGCATTTGGCATCCTCCGTCTCCCGGGACATCAGTAGTCACGAACCAAGATGGACTCAGACAATGAGGAAACAAATAGCAAATCATGGTGCAAAAAGTGCATTTTATTCCAAACAGTCAAAACAATGTCCAAAACATGCAAATTCCCTTCAATTAATAAATTGAATTCCATATAAACAGTGCAAATGAAGGCTACAATCAATCAATAAATAGATCCCTATAAATGTGTGGAAGTCTGAATTTGCTTAAATTTCTCTTCCTGACTCTTGAGCCCCAGCGTGTCTCTCTCCCAATCCCATCTCTATTGCTCACTGTCCTGGTCTGTTCAGCAGAACCATGATGTCATGAAGTGTGGTTGACCACCTTTTGGACTCTTTGACATACTGAGGGACCACTTAGCCCGGCTATCTCATCCCACCACATCCTCTGGCATACATAGCATACCCTTCAGTGCAATCAGCTGCACCTGCTTCTCTGATGTTGAACAAGAGTGACCCCACCACTGGAGCACTGTTCCTCATGTTCCCTCTCAGGACATCCCATCTTCCTTGCCTCTTTTCCTCTACACAATACAGATGTTGCAATTCTGTGTCTCTTTGTCTCTATTGCTCTTGGTTTAGCCACCACTCTGCTCCATGTTAGTTTCTTGCTTTCTTGACTTCTTTCGATTTCTCCCTTTCACGTTGTCAGATGCCTTTTATACCAAATGAGTGCAGGAGCACCAAACGATCCGCACAGCCTCAATGAGTGATGTCTGCATTAAATGCATCTGTGCACATTACATGCAATTTAACTAAATCCCTCATCAAGTTCTCAGTGGCTGTATGGCTTCCTCCCACATACCTTAAGTCACAGGGTCTGAGCTGCTCCACTCCTGCACCTCCATAGACCCCTGACACACCTCACCACAGCTTTAGCAAAGAAGGGGAATTTAGGCTAACTAAATAGTTAATTTTTTTGTGTCTTTAATTTTTATTATTATTATTTTAGATTTATGAAGGAGTTTTATCCCATGCTCCGGTTCACAGACTGAAGTTTTACCATCTTTGTGCTGTCCTGTTGGAATTCATTAAGGCAATTTTATAGAAATGAGTAATTTAGTGCTGTGACCTCGATACCTAGATGTATACCGCTGGAAAAGGAAACCCATGTTTTTTTTCCCCACTGTTTTAAAGAGAAGTCAAGCAAAATTACACCTTTTATTGGCTAACTAAAAAGATTACAGTATGCAAGCTTTCGAGGCAACTTGGGCCCCTTCTTCAGGCAAAATGTAATATCAACTGTTAAAAAAGATGTTAAGTAGAACATTGTCATATTGTGCAGAATCATCACTTTGCTGATATGTATATATTCTGAAGGAGCAAATTGGCTTCATTCAGTTGCTGTTTAAAACAGTCCTCTGTGCCTTTTTAATCGCATACAGTATGTAGTGCCCACTGGACTGGTGGGTAGTTACAAGCATGTCCTTTTTATTTCTTTCAGTTTTCACCTCCTTGCTGTCACATAATTGAACACACTCATAGACAACCAATGTTAGTTCTCTACCTTTTTTCTTTAGTTTGTGCCTTTGTGGTTTTAGTATTTGACAGTGTACAACAATATTAGGTATTGTGCTACATGAATTAAAATCAACAACTGAGTCTTACTGCCTCCTCCTGCTAATAAACACATACTTTTTATAAAGTATACAGTGTAAATATAGTTTGTGTGTGTGTGTGTGTGTGTGTGTATGTATGTATGTATAAACTATGCAGTTTCAGGTTTTCAGTCTACAAATAAAGCCATCCGTCTATCCATCTGTCCATTTTTCCACCTGTTGTTCCAAACTGCAGGAGGGCTAAAACCTGTTTTGACAGAACTATGTGCAGGTGGCAAGCAACACTTGATTAAATGTCACTCCGTTGTGACTCGATTAATTAAATACTTTTACAAGAAATAATGCACAGTTCATGTGATGACTGATGTCCCATTCAGGGTTGATTCTGGGAGATGCTTTGACTTTCTCTGATCTTGAAATAGAATGAATTGACTGAAAAATGTCCAGAAAGTCGGTGCATTTGTTGCTTCTTTTAAGTTAGCACTTCATACTTCTGTATGTCTGGACTGCTGGATGTGTCTGTCTTATCTAGAGGGGTTAGTTATAAAGATAATGTGGTTTAATGGATGGTGCCACTCCTCTCATAGTCTTAATAAAGGACACGCCTATATAGAGATAGTCAAACCTGTGGCCCGTAAGGAAAGGGTCTTGTGTAGCATAGCCCCTTATTTAAAAGCTGAGCTGGAAAACAGCATGGCGTAACTAGGAGAGCACCCAGCTTGAATCAGTGCTTACTTTCTATGTGGATGGCTTGAGCGTGCAATATGTATGTTCATCTCGTGTTTACATGGCTTTCCTCCTGGAGTCATACAGATATGTTGATTGATTGTTTTGTTGTTTTGAAACTACGCGATCGCTGCGCCATGTTTGTCTAATTTTTTCTAAACAGATTTTTAGGACTTCTCTATTCAATTTCCAGGTTGCAGTTAAGAAAGCTAAACATGATTTCTTTACTGATTTAGTTTCCCGTCATTCTATTTATTTAATAAAATTAATGCAGCCATTCACCCTCATTCTGTATTGGGATTAAATAGCACTGTTCTTTCATGTGAGCAATTTCTTTCATTCTTTGTCAGTAAAATTGATAAAATTGGATGAGATATTGTTCCAACTGACTATGAACTTCCTACTGTTAATCATGGTATTGTCTTGGAATCTTTTGATCTTGTCTCACTTTCACAGCTAAAAAGAACTATTGACACCCTTAAACCAGCTCCCAATCCTCTTGATATTGTACCACCACGCCTCTTAGTGGAAGCCTTTCATGTTGTGGGTCCATCTTTACTAGCCATAATCAATGATTCTATTAGTGCAGGAGTTGTGCCCTCATTTTTTAAATATGCTGCAGTGCGTCCCGGTCTAAAAAAGGCAGAATTAGATCCTGGAGTTTTAGCCAATTTTCACCCGATTTCCCAATTGCCATTTCTGGCTAAAATATTAGAAAGAATTATTTATAATCAATTGGTTGATCGCCTTAACTCCAATAATTTTTTTGAGATCTACCAATCTGGCTTTAGGCGTTATCATGGTGTTGAGACGGCCCTCCTTAAAGTATTCAATGACATCTCTATTATTACTGACTCAGGTGGCGCTGCAGTTCTTGTCCTTCTGGGCCTGACTGCTGCCTTTGACACTATTGACCATGAGATATTTCTGGTGCGGCTTGAACATCTTGTTGGGCTTAAAGGGGCTGCTCTTAACTGGTTCAGGTCATATCTAACTGGTAGACACTTTTCAGTGACTTTAAATTCCTCTTTTTCGTCTACTGCTCCTCTTAAATGTGGTGTTCCTCAGGGATCCATTTTGGATCCTATCTAATTCTCTATATAACTTCACCCTATTGGAGCTATTTTTAGGAAATTTAACATTTCTTTTCACTGCTATGCTGATGATACTCAGGTTTATATTCACGTCTGCAACTCTGCAATACATCAACTGCACAACTGTCTTTCTGAACTAAGATCCTGGATGGCTAATAATTTACTTGATCTGAATCAAAATAAAATGGAGGTGCTTATGGTGGGTCCATCAGCTATCAGTTTTTATCTTTTAGGGATCTTGAGAAAGCTACTCATGCTTTTATCTTTTCTTGCCTTGATTACTGCAACTCGCTGTATTCTGGTATTAGCAAATCCCTGATACGCAGGTTACAGCTGGTCCAGAATGCTGCCGCTCGCTTTCAGGTTGGGGCAAGAAAGTATGACTCTGTTTCTCCAATATTAGCTTCTTTACACTGGCTGCCTGCCAGTTTTCAAATTGATTTTAAAATCTTGTTGCTAGTTTTTAAATCTTTACGTGGACTTGCTCCTGCCTATTTATTCGAATTGTGTTTTTTACACCAGCTATCCAGAGTGCTTAGATCTTCTGGTCAGTTGTCTCTTGTTGTCCCTCGTACCAAGTGTAAAACTAAGGGGGACAGGGCTTTTACAGCTGCTGCTCCTCGCCTGTGGAACTCTTTACCTCATCATATAAAGGAGTCGTCTACAATTGAACTGTTCAAAACAAGATTAAAGACTCATTTCTATTCACTTGCATTCTGTGACCTTCAGTAATACTGATGGTTTCCTTATTGTGATTATGTAACATTACTTCTATTTATTATTTATGTTCATTTATTTTATTTCTATCTATGTTTTTTTATGTTAATTATATGTTTTTCCTTCTTTTATTGTAAAGCGCTTTGGCCACAGCATTCCCATGTTGTTTTAAATGTGCTACTGTATATACTGTAAATAAAGTTGATATTGACATTGACATTGTAGAATAAAATATCTAAGGCCAGGAAATCATGCAGAGTCCAAAATCCTTCTGGTTACAATTTAGATTTTTATTAAAAACTAGCCATACCCCGCAGCTCCACCCATGTAGAAGTGAAACAGCACAGTGAGGAGGGCCCTGCCCAGCTCCCTACTCTTGACATCATGCTTCCTCCTCCTCTCAGCCTGCAGCCTCTGTCTTGGAATAGCACAAATATATCGCTCCTGCAAGTGAACTATGATTCTTAGTGCCATGAAAGAAGTCGCAAAATCAACCAGAATGTTAAAGCAAATTATAGAAAAAAACCCAATCTAAATCCGATAAGTAGTTCTCTCGTTCGCTTGCTAAGCGGATGTAAGATGCGCCCCAAAGCTGGTACATGAACAAGGATGTCAACACCCACCTCCCCTCGGCGTCAAGCGAACTATGATACATATCGCAAAGTGAGAAGTCACAAAATCAACCGGAATGTTCAAGCAAATTATAGAAAAAACTCAATCTAAATCCGTTAAGTAGTTGTCGCGTGAGAAGTGGAAAGACATATAGATAGACAGACAGACAGACAATGGATATTATATATATAGAGAGATAATAAACAGCCATGCTCTGTCCATGGAGGAAGCTGCTATTCGTGGGCTCTGAGATATTTTTATACTTTGACACTCCTGCTTATGCTAATGTACAACACCTCATAGCATTTTGCCATCTTTGTCTGGTAACTTTCAGTCAAGCCCACTTTTACATTAGTTTATGCTTAACCACATCCATTATTCATTATGCTAATACTAAACACCTTTCGGAATTTTGCTATCTTTGTTTCTTATATTTTTGAAGCATGCTCCTTATTGCTAACCCTCCACCTAATCTTTGGCTTTGGCTTTTGGGGTGTCATTTTACATTGGCGTAGTGGTTACATGGAGGACTCACTGCATATCAGTGCATTCCAGTGTTTTAACTATATAATTGCAAAGCTCAGTGCAACTCACTGCTCTAACCATATTTGTAGTGAGATTAAGATATAGTTTAAAAATTATAATATCTTGTAAGGTGCAGAATCACACAGTAAAACAAGTAATTAATTAAAATAAGTCACTTGTAACCCATTTAGTCCAGAACAGGTTCATGGGAGTCTGCTAGATCCTATGCCAGCTAGCAGGAACAAACCCTGGGCAGTATGCCAGTCCTTCACAGGGTGAACACACACACACACACCCCAACCACACACACTCACCAGTGCCAATTAAGGAGATGCCAATCCACCTAGACTTCATGCCTTTGGACTGTGGGAGGAAACATACGGCAACACATGGAGAACATGCAAACTCCACACAGGAACGGCCCAGGATGTGAACCCAGGTATCCTTACTGTGAGGCAGCAGCACTACCACTATGCCACCCTAATTAACATAAGAGCGCGATCATATTATACATTGTAATTTCTGTACATACTATATTCTAATTGTCAAGTGTGATTGTATATAAAAATATCCAGTAAATTGGTCAATCTAGATATATTTCTATAATAGCTTCCAAAGTCAGAGGTTACATCCAGACCTCAACATGTTTTAAATAAAACTTTCTAGGCAAACCACCCGGGCACATTGCCCCCTGATAACCCTGTGTTCACATTTCCTTGCCTGCCCCTCTTTTACTGTGCTTTGCAGACTATAGAGGAGAAAGCATAACCTTATTGTTGTCTTTGGATTTTAAAAAAGTTGGAGTACATCCTTCAATTAACTAATGCTCCATCCATAGTTGGATCTTTCCACATGGCAACTGGGTTAGTGAGTGTAAATGAATTTTTCACTTTACACTAATTGTTTTAAAACTAATAGTATGTTTCACTGACTTTTGTCTTCAGCTCCTTGTAGCTGCTAAAACTGCATTCACTCATTGAACAGATGGCTGTAAAGAGTATAAAATAGCCAAATCAACTATCAGTTATTAGTTATGGTTCACCCAAAATCTCCATTTTCATTTATTTGGAAAGGTGAATTTTGTTATGTTATGTCAACTGAAAACATAAAAGGACAGAAAAGATTAGTGGCTAAGCCACTGGACTGTAAAGCACAAGCTTTACAAGTTGAGTCTCCATCACTGACTGACTGTCGGTGCCCAGGATGTATCAGCAATTGGGATTTGTAATCTGCTTGGGTAAAAGCAACTGCTAAATAAATGACATGAACTTCCTTCAATACAGCGCCACCTACTTGCTCATCCATAGCCTGTGTGGGCAGGCAGTGTGGCCAAGCAGCTAAAGTGTTCTGGTTCAGTCTCTACCACTGACTCTGCAAGTCACTTTATCTGCTAGGTCTGCAATTATTAAATGCATGAAACAAATTAACGCTATGCATACATAATATTTAACATTAAAAAAATCTCTTCATGTTGTTCCACTCACCTCAATATCTGTTACTTACCTCCTAATCTAACAGCCATCCGCTTTGAAAATTCCATTCCAGTGTTCTTTCTAAAGCCCTCTATGATAAAATGTTGGCAGCATTGCTACAGTTCTGTGGAAATCTCTGTACTGACTCTTGGAGTAAAGTACCAGAAAAAAGGATTTAGGCTGGGGTCTGTACAGGAGATCTCAGATTGGTTTAAATATTTATAAGTGATATTTTTTTCAGGCACTCCCTAGCAGAAGAAAATAAACAGAAACACACCAGAATAATACTGTGAATAAATAATACAATGCTGGCATTCTCCAGAAAGGAAATTCAAATACAATTTAATTTCAATCCCATTTGCCTTTGGCTTCTGAGATATCAGGCACATAATAATTGGTATAGTAGATTATTTTGTAAAATTCAAGGTAAAGCTGCTTGGTGCTCAGTCTGTGCAAACAGTAAGCAGTTATCAGGAAAGGGCTTCTCCGGCATCTTTTATTTGAGTCTACAAAGAATACTCTTAATGAAAATCCCGTGCAGCCTTGTCACTAAGAAACTGCAGCAAATGCAGTAATTGAAAGCAAGGGTCCTGTTGGCATCGTTTGGGGTGACAGAGGACTTTTGAGTGTTTTCAGATCCCACTCCTGTAAGCATTCATAAATATGCATATCCTCTTCATTAGACGTATTAATTTTATTATCGCCAAGTCCAGCGGCTTCTTCCTGTTGTAAGTAAGATACAGATGCTCAAGAAAAGTCACAGATAGGGTAGTGAGGTCAGTATGTCCGCTGGATTGTCGTAAAGTGTAAAGAAGAGGTTTTGAATTTAAATAAAATGAAATAGTCTTCAGTATGAAAGAAACTGGTCTGTAAAGTGATGCAGTTCAGATTAGCTGCACAGAGATGGGATTTGGGATTGACCTGTTCAGGGATGTTTCCTTCCTTGCTCTGATTGATGCTAAGACTGGTTCTGGTGCTCTGCAACCTTGAATTAGACTGAGCAGATTACAGAATCTAATGTTATGTTATGCACTTGAAAATGTAAATACTTAAGGCCAATACTGTGTAAAGAAAAACCTAAGAGTGATGGAGAACATGTACAACATGGCTGGAATCGACATTCCATGTGACTGGTGGAATTAAGAGTGCTTACCCTAGAACCTGTAGAGAAGTGATGAGCAAACCCTGTGGAATTCACTTTGCTACGATTCTGGTGAAATCAAAGAAATGTTTGGGAACTTCCCCAAACTCTACAAGATACAGTGAAGTCATTGGGGAGGGGTGAAATGAAGTAGTTTTCAATGGATTGTAATGATGTGGTAGTCTTTTAAGTGTCCCTGAGCGCTACAAAAACAACAACAGCAACAACATTTGTTTATATCGCACATTTTCATACAAATGGTGTAACTCAAAGTGCCTTACAAGATGAAAGAAAACTTTATAAAAAATAAAAATAACATCAGGAAATACTAAATAATATAGAGTAAAGTAAGGCCAGACAGAAAAAACAAACAAAAAAAAGCTCCATAGGGCTCAAGAAAAAAAAAAACAAAATCTGCAGGGGTTCCGAGGCCACAAGACCGCCCAGCCCCCTCTAGGTATTCTACCTAACATCAATGATCGCAATCGGTCCTCATGGTTTTCAGGCTTCACGTGGAAGAACTAGATGATGATCGTCATGTGGATATCTGGCCTTCAGTCCATCAATGTAGAAACTGCATGGTGCCTTGATCAAGTGGTGGTGGCACAGGCTACAAATCTGTGTGTGAACTATGCTGGAACAATTATTCCAGCCAAAACAGTTCCTCTGTGCCTGAATCAACAAAAGATGCAGGTCGAATGATAACTCCAAAGAAAATATAATAAATGACCACAAACTAGCACAAAGTAGATATATACTAGCTGTCCCCCACAGCTTCCCCCACGTAAAAGTGAAGCAGGACAGCGAGGAGGACCCAGCCTGGCTCCCTACTCCTGACGTTATGCATCCCTCTCCCTTTTGACCGCAGCCTCTGTCTCGGATTAGCACGAATATATATTGCTCTAGCAAGCGAACTATAATTCTTTTTGCGATGAGTCGCAAAATTAACAGGAATGTTCCAGCAAATTGTAAAATTCTAAATATATTAAGTAGTTCTCTCATTCACTAGTTAAGTGGAGGTAAGGTACACCCCGAGGCTGGAGCGTGAGTGAGGAGGGCCCCCATCCCCTCGCCCGAATGCGTGTCTCTTGGATTCATGCAACTAAATCGGTACTGCAAGCAAACTATTGATACATAGCGCAATGAGAGAAGTCACAAAATCAACTGGAATGTTGAAGCAAATTATAGAAAAAAACCCTGATTTAAATCCATTAAGAGGATCTCTTGTGAAAAGCGGACAGACAGATGTTGGATTTTATTCATACACACACACATATATATATATATGTCATTGTGCTCACAGAGTTTCAATCTTGGGGTACACATTGGTTGTTCCTCAAAGCACATGGGAACGGCTTGTTCCATTATTTGAAGTCCAGTCTCCAGGTGCAGTTGGAATGTCCTTTTAGTTTCCCATATATCTGTGTGGATGCTTACACTTTTTCCTTTTACCAAGAAGAAAGAAACAACTAGTAAAGGAAGAAAGTAATAGTAAAGGTTGCATCATTATTACTTCACAGGGTCTCCTGTGTTTTCTGATTCGACGGGCTCCTTTAAGGCTTGTTTTGACATGAAGTAGTGGAACATAGCTACCGTAGATCCCGGAATACAGGCCGACCCGGTATATTAGCCGAACCCCTTTCCTACCTACTGAATTACACGTATTTGCCGATGACCGGTATTTAAGCCGACCCCCTTCTCCAAGCAAAATTTTCTAAATTTCCTTAAAAGTGTCTCTTCGGGTATATTTATAATGTTTATCGGCGAGAATTTGAAACTGCCAGCATTTTTGATATATAATATAATGTGCATAATTTACCAAAACACCAATAATTTTTCTAACGTACTAACCAAAAAGATATAAAAAGTGCCAAGCCTACTTCGATTAAGCTAGGAGCATAGCGGCACGCATGGTCGCAGCGGCTCAGGGCTCTCCTTTTCAGTGCACTTTTTTGTTGTTTTTGTACTTTTTTTTGTCCTTGTTTGTGCAAGATCGGTTTGGCGAAAATCCGCTACACCATTCAAAACCTTATAGACATCGGTGTCCAGAGCCAGACATCTGTTTCGAGTGTTTTTCATCACACGCACAACATCCCAGACAACATAGCGAGACCAGCGAGCTCTCCGTGGATTGTTGTTGGGTCTAGGAGACAACACAGACGGAGGAGGGAAAGAAAGCAGAAGCGGGGCCGCAGATCCGGCGTTATGCTAAAGCTAAAAAACAACCATACAAGCCCTTTACAGAACTTTTTTCTGCACTGAAGGAGCTGCTTTTAATCTCATTGTAGATGTGTATAGTGACAATAAAAGGCATTCTATTCTAGAAACAATTTCATACTGTACTCACCCTTTATTTTGACATCTTTGGGCTGCAGTAAGGGAGGAGATATTTCCACACAATGTTCATCTTCGTTTCGATCGCTTACTTTTACCTTCTCTTTCTTCCTTAGCAATTATGTGTCTTGCTTGCATGGTCTTAATGAATTATATATATATATATATATATATATATATATATATATATATATATATATATATATATATTTATATATATATATATATATAGGTAAATCACTGCAATGACGGAAATTACATCCACAAACACATGTATCTGGGCTCCGACTGACGCTACTAACGCTCTCGGTTGTTTGTTTACAATCGAGCAAGCGGATACACGTGACCGCATCCGTTTCGTAACGCAAGAAGTTGATCGTAAATCAAAACAAAAAATTTCATTTTAAACTTCCCGATAATTTATTATAAATTTTATTAATAAAATCAACAACTAAAACACTTTTTTGAATAAATTCTTTATTTAATTTAAAGTACCGGCATGCAAAGTTACTTCTTCATCTGAAAGATGGCTCTGTGGTTTCGTCATTATTTACTTCCGTATTCATCGGCAAAACCTGCATTGCGCTGGAAATCTTGAATCTGAAACGATACTCGTTGTATAAACCGACCCCCAAACTCCAAGCCAAAAATCTAGGACGAAATTCTCGGCTTATATAACGGGATCTACGGTAATTATGCATATAAATTACCCATTCGGCACTGCAATGCCAGTGTACAGGGATTAGTGTTATATAGTATATCTGGTAGCACTATTCATAATATTCTCATAATGGCCAGCTAATGTACCCCTTAAAAGAAAATAGAGCATTTTTTTTTAATACATGCAGGGTGGAAGGCTGAAGTATTGATCACATTGTGACATCATGTATTTGTGAAACAGATTGGCAACAATCTTACAGTATACATGTGTTAAAGTTCTGTACATGGCTGTTACAGCTCTGTTAGCCAGGCTGGCCTCACAAAAACATAATGGGGGCGCCGGGAAAAAATGTTCATCTAAATGAGCAGCAAAGCGATTTCTCAGGACAATATTCAGTGCACCAGGTTACTGACGAGAAGTGTATTGACAGATTTCTCAGATCTACACCACTCTAGTGCTTAAAGCATATGCTAAATGGTTTAATTTGGGGAGAAGTGTTGCTAAGCCAACACAGTGCCACTTCTGAGCTCTGACACTGATAACAAGTGTGTCTGGGAAAGAAGTCTGATGACCTCTGCCTCCAGTCAGTCATTTGCTGTTTGTCTGTTATTCTTCTAATTTTTTAATACCAGTATGTGTGTCGGTGAACAAATTTCAAAATTCCTTGAGCTGTGCTTTATGTCATGACCACTTGCAGTATAATCTTCAGCTGTCTAATTTAGTATATCTCTGAATCAAGTCTGAATAGATATTGTAGAGAAAATAACACATCAGAAAAAAAAACAAAGGGTTTTGGGGTACCATCTGGTAGCCCCATTTAATATGTTGATTGAACAAATGAAAAGTGCACTCATTGGTGATAGATAGATAGATAGATAGATAGATAGATAGATAGATAGATAGATAGATAGATAGATAGATAGTGTGGACACTAGGGGTCGCTGTTGCCCCGTTGAACCCACCAGACAGACATCCCAGACACACGTGTAAAAGCACAAGAAGATTTTAATTATAATATTTTTCAAATATAGTGCACAAAGCACCGCACTCTCCACAATTCTCAATTAATCAATAAGCAATACAATTACAATATTCACACACAATCCTGCACTCCCAGCAGCTCCGTCCTCTACCACCCAACTCCGGCTCGGTCTGCTGGGGTTTCCAAAAGTCCATGACCTAGAAGTATTCCATCTCACGCCTTCTTCAGGTGCCCCGGAAGTACTGTGGGTTTCCATCCTCGTGACTCCTATGTACTTCCGGGTTAATGTCGTGATACTGTCCCCCTGGTTCTTGGTGAGCTCACCCTGGCAGCCTCCACAGCACCTAACAGGGCTGAAGAATTGGACTCCATGTCCCATGCTGCCCTGCGGGAATTTGGGGAACCATTTCTGTCCAGGGGAGCTGCCACCTAGCGTCCCGGGGGATGTAGTGCCCTAAAAAGGCTCTTTCTTCCAGTTTAGGGACAACCCGGCCAGACTGAAATGCCATGTGTCCATCACAATAGATAGATAGATAGATAGATAGATAGATAGATAGATAGATAGATAGATAGATAGATAGATAGATAGATAGATAGATAGATAGATAAGGGACACTCAGTTTATAGCAACTGAAACACAATACTGAACAGAATACGCTCAAGATGAAAGAGTAGCATAAATGCACATGTTTATAATCTTTTTAATAGTACATATTAAAAAGGCAGAAAAATCATAGCCTAGTTAAATTTTATTCTACCTTACATCTATCGGTAGCTAGTAAGAAAGATTGATGGCATTGGTGGCACTTCCTGGAGCACAGTTGTAAAATTCACGTTCTACTTAAGGTGCCCAAGAGGCTGAACAGGGTGTCATGCAAAAGGTGTAAGACATTTTTCATGATGGCCGGCAGCTTATTTAACATCTGTGCCCATCCCTCTGGAGTGTCTATTCCAGTGTCTAGATCAGGGTCAGCCTGAATGGTTAACTTATGAAGTCTGTTGGCATCTCCTATCCGCTTGACACTTCCCCAGAATGCCTGAAGCCACAGAATGTGTAGAAATGTTTGATCCATACAATAGAATAAAAGGCACCTCAGTTAATACAGTGCATTTTGACACTTTTTTTTGTATTTGGCTTCTCTATCTGCCCATCCAATCCAAATCGTAAGTACACCAAGTACTTACATACATGAACTGCTTCGGGAACACTCTGGTTATTCAAGCTTCATACACAAACTTTATTGGTCTGCTTGTTCCATAGCTACACATAAAGGTGTGTTTGTCATACAACTCTGATAACTTCTAACCTCAGAGTTTATTTAACTGTTGTTTCCTCGTGTATGCATTCAAGTACTGATAAATCCCAATGTCTACAGCACACCTGACATCAGCCTACCACCAAGCAATGAGAGAAGCCTTGTCCACTATTACCCATGTATCAGTTTGTCTGTAATTATTAAGAGCCTGCTTTGTGAAGAACTTATTGAGGAGGTGGAAATGTGAGGGTTAGCATGAGATCAGTTCATCCTTTATAGAAATTAGTGTTCTTGGGAAAAAAGAGCTAGGAGTGGTTAGATGCCAGCTGCGAAGCATATGCAGAGAAACATGTTATGGTCTACCTCTAATTAGAAGCACAGAGGACTATTTTTCCAGATTCAAACTGATGCTTACAGATTCCTCACATGACAACAGTGTCTCAAGTACCAGAATGTTCCAACCAACAGTTTTTTTTTTGTATTGGCATCTAACCTAAGGACCCAAGCCAAAGAGGGCAGCCAGGCGTTCTAACATGCAGGTCAAACAAATCACACAGATCAAGCTTAGAGCTGCCATTGCAGCATGTGGCAGGTGTTATTTGACATGAATGTAGCTGAATGGGACTCGGGGGTGTGCTCAAAAATAAAGCAGCATAGGAAAGAAAGAATCCAACTTGTCATTCAGTAAAAAAGAGCTGTTCCCTGTCTTAACAAGTGCTAACCATAAATATACTGCACTGAAATCAGCAGTGAAATGGAGGCTAAGCCGCTACTGTTGATCAAGGCGTTTGCCTGTTACACTAAGCCATCTTCATGGCTGTTTCTCCATCTGCTGATGTTTCCTCATTTCTACATCCTCCCTAATAATGAATGGCTCACACCATTCATTAAATTGAACCATGGGTAGCCCAGATTGACTGCCTTGCTTTCAAGATGCAGGGACAGGCTGTGTCCGTAAATCCAAGAGAGACGTTTTACAGGGAATCTAGATTGCTAAATAGGAAAAGTTTCAAATAAATGAATGAATTCATTTTTCAAATCTGCTTTTTCAGATATTGCAGTCTATTTCAAGTGCAAGGCAGCAACCAACCCTGGATATCTGGTGTAAGGTCTCAAGTAATTCAAGGCTATACCATCAGCATATGCACAAAGCAAGAACCAGCCCTGGATGAAGTACCAGTCAATCGCAGGACATAGTCACACTCACTCATGCAGGACCAGTCTACTGTACAGTCACCAGATTGTATGCCCTTCATATTTTTAGTGTGTAGGAGACTGAAACATTGAGGGAGAGAAAGGACTGGGAAGGCGGAAAAACTCCACACTCTGGCAGCTTAGAGGAATGCTCAACGCTCAAAAATCATATTTTTCTTATTTGTTACGTATCCCATATAATTTGTAGTGGTGGCTGAGAAAAAAAAAAAATCTCATGTTTTTTTGTGGAGAAAAGGCATAACAAAGTTTTAATGCAACAGGACCCAATGTCAACTACTGCTGGACAACAGCAAACAATATAAAATTTAAAAAAATCTCACGCTACTTGTGTTACGTAATCCACATGTCAAGTCATCCAGTGTTATGTTCAGAATGCGCAAATTATATGCATTTTTGCTAAAATATGATTAATTAAATAACTCCAGAAAATTAAAGTACAGTAGTCCACATATAGGAAGCCTCTTCATGCGGGGTCATGCTTTTGAATTGAGAATATGCTTGTCCTCCTCATTCATTGGTCCAGAGTCCTGTTTACAGTTCAAAAGTGTGTAAGCCTGTGGATTACACAGCACACTAACAGAAGGACACAAAACACTGGGCCAGTTTAGCCTGGCATTGGATTGTTGAAAAAAATGGAGGCGCTGAATTTAACTCATGTAAACATGAGGAGAATGTATACACCTAACACAGAAGAATCCCAAGCCTGGTACTGAAAAGGAGTTCATGTAAAGAGAAGCCTCTTTCTAAACTATGACGAGTGATGAGTGAAATGATTTATCCAAAATTTTATTCACAACAAAACTTAGAAAAACAAAAAGTTATTTTGCTTCCAGTGAAATTCATATCATTCACACAAGAAGATCCAAAGTTACATTGTCTCCAAAATAAATAAATAAATTAAAATACTGGGTGGTTTCATGGAAGCATTGACTTTTTCACAAAGAGTTTTCCTGCTGCTGTTGAAGTAGAGCCTGTTTTTGCTTATCACGGGTAGACTGCAATGCCAAACATGAATGTAGTCATCGATCAAACTTCATGTAAACTCGCGTCGGCCTGTTTGATTCGTGCTTTGACATTCTCCAGTCAGTAGGTGACAGTATTTGGTCAGTGTCATATACCTAACAATTTCACAGCAGAGGAAGTGAAACTCTGCAAATGGAAGAACTTCCTGTGTGGGTCCACCTATGTGTTTGGGCTACTATCAGATTCTTTCTTTAAGCACAACAGGCTTCTGGACTTCTCATACTCTTGTATTGTACAAAAAGAGGAGCAAACTGTGATATTACAATTAGACATTTGTGTTTAGTCCTGGTTATCACTCCACATTGATTTGTACGTCTGAATCTGTGCTCAGTTATGCTCTATGACTCACTGACTATGACGTGGCTAAATATTCTGTCTCAACTCCTATCTCAATCATCCTCTCAGTTTTATTCTGCCACTATATATAAAATGGTTTGGGCACATTTTCTTCACAAATATTGCAGGCTGCAGTACTTAGTGTTAAAGCTGAAGTTCAATTTGTGGAAAGTGTTTACAGTGTGCAGTGGTGCTTTTTGGCTTTTTTTTCAGATTTCTATTTCAATTTTTTATAGTTTCCAATAGAGACATCTAACTACCTCTCTATCTGTCAGTACCCTGAATTTGTCGACTGTGTGAACTGGTCCACTGGGGTGTACATCTACAATATTTGTCTTTGAGAAGCTTCCTTCTGAAGTGTAACTTACCCATGTTTCATTGTTTGTGGGGGAGCTGTGTTGTACATCCCAAGTCACTCTTTAACTTCTTTAATCAATTTCACTATGGACGATCCTAACATGACAGAGAATAGCGTCAAAAAAGAAACAGATGTGGACTGCATCGTACACAATCTAGCGGGATGAGAACTTCACCCTGAACATATCCATGCTTGCCAAACTAAACGGAGGAAGACAAAGAAGGGTACCATCAAGAGAAACATGGATGTAGACGAGAGGAGATGGTAAAGATAATGGACCAGCCAATGCAAAAGTTCACAAACAATATAATATACGGATACAATGTTTAGTAAGATGTCAGCATTTGTTTAAAATGTGGCTTATAACTCACAAAGGCGGAGGTGTCTCCTAATGACTTGTTAAGGGTCTGGGTGGCAGGCAATGATATGGTGATATTATAATTTCCAGTCCAAGGCCCTAGCCACTAGGCCACCCTAAGAGAAGTGTAGTAAATGCAGTAATAGCAGCAGCCGCCTTTACCTCAGGTTGCTGTCTTGTCCCTGGTTTCTTTTGGCACTTACATCACAACTAACACAAGTCTATTCTAAGGCATTACACTTGCCTCTCTTATGTGCCTATGCAGTGATAATCCCGTTTCAAAGTTAATACATTTTCTCTCTCACATATCATGTCACTTTACCTATTTCAGTATTTCTTAAACAGCATAACAAGAAGGAAATGAGTTTAAAACTCCAACGTGGTCTGCACTGTCACCGCAGGTATTCTGGCACTGTGCTCCTGCAAAGGAATTTCTTTTCACAGAAAAATTTGGCAGTGTGGTGTAGTAGCTAACAACAACATTTATTTCTATAGCACGTTTTCATACAAATGATGTAACTCAAAGTGCTTCGCAAGATGAAAAAAGAAAAAGGAAAAATATAAAAAACAAAATCTGCAGGGGTTCTGAGACCATGAGACTTCCCAGACCCCGTTAGGCATTCTACCTAACATAAATTATCTCACTCAGTTCGCATGGTTTTCAGGCTTCACGTGAAAGATTTGGATGATGATGCATCATGTGGACCTCTGGCCTTCAATCCATCAATGTAGGGACAGCATGGTGCTTTGATCAGGTGGTGGTGGCAGAGATCGCCACCACAGAAAACCAGAAATAGAACAACAGAGAAGGTAGGGTTTAGTTAGGATTGTGGAGCCATGATGAAAATGATAATTAAATGCATATACAAAATATTAGGATCAAACTAAAATTAAGCTATGAGAAAGCCATGTTAAAATAATGAGTTTTTTTGCAGTTTTTTTAAAGTGCTCCACTGTAATAGCCTGGTGAATTTCTATTGGCAGGCTATTCCAGATTTTAGGTGCATAGCAGCAGAAGGCCGCCTCACCACTTCTTTTAAGTTTGGCCCTTGGAATTATAAGCAGACACTCATTTGAAGATCTAAGGTTACGATTTGGAGTGTACACTGTAAAAAATAAATCTTGCATGTGTGAAAAATAATAATAAAAAATAGCTAACTATGCAAAATAATCATTTGCCTTAATTAATAAAAATGGGTTTTACCCTTTTTCTTGATTATTTTAATTCTAATTCAATAAAAAAAATTAAGAATAATGTTAACTTATTTTTCTTAAAATGTAAACATTTTTTATAACTTATTCTATGTAAAAAAAATATGCTGTTAATTGAACACATTTAAGTTATGTTAAATTTAATGACAGGGCACTTCCTCTCACATCGAAATGTTAGAGGAAGTACCGTGTCATTACATTTATTTCTTGGTCTTTACAACAACGCATTCAGCTGTAACGCTTATCCATAATAAGAGCTATTTTACTACGAATGTGTAAGTATAAAGCATATTAATTCCGTAATGAATAACTAGTATTTCATCTCATATAGTTACAGATGTAAGCATTTGTTCTTTTCACGAAAACTTTCCCTTCATGTGGGAAACATGGCGGGCAAGGTAGCGTCTTTCTAACAACTTACCTCGTTGGTTTGCTTTAAAAAGCAAGCATATTTCTCAGATAGTTACGTACAGTATGTATTTTCTGGTTAATTTTTAACACTGTGAATTATTTAGCAATGTTTGATTTCCTATTTAATTTCAGGATTTTTGCTATCGCATACTGAAAAGTAGTGAAAAGGCAACCATTCATTTAAGAGGACATGTTGGCGTAAATGCAGGAAGTGTTTGAAGAGCGGTGCCTCCTGCAGAATTTCATGCTTTCAGTCTCTGTTTCCTTCCTGTTTACCACTCATTCCTGGGACATTATTTGATTGAGATATACTTTTTTAAGAAAGTTTAAAAAAAGAAAAGACAATTTTCATTGACATTTGAATGTCAGTAATTCAGTAAAAATTATCCTCAGACATTTGATTTAATTTTCCTTTGAAAATATAACTCCGTTGTTGTGACTATCTTTGTATGTTCAAATAAATAAAGATATATACATTTTTAGCATGTATTTGTTAAGTCATTACTGTCCAGCGTTGCATACTCACTTTTTTTTAATACTTTAATTCAAATGAAAATCGGAGTAAAACGAAACCATTTTTGCCACTACTTATATACTCAGCAAAAAAAGAAACGTCCTGTGACTTTCAACTGTTTTTACTTTCAGTAAACTTAATGTGTAAATATTTGTATGAACACTAAAAGAGTCAACACCATAAGACATAAACTAAAAATGTTTCACAATGTGTCCCTGAATGAAGGGAGGCTCAAAATCAAAAGTACCAGTCAGTATCTGGTGTGGCCACCAGCTGCTTGAAGTACTGCAGTGCATCTCCTCCTCATGGACTGGACCAGATTTGTCAGTTCTTGCTGTGAGATGTTACTCCACTCTTCCACCAAGGCACCTGCAAGTTCCTGGACATTTCTGGGGGGAATGGCCCTAGCCCTGCGATCCAACAGGTCCCAGACATGCTCAATTCCTTCGACGATAAATACGAATCCGTCCATCACCCCTGGTGAGACAAAACCGTGACTCATCAGTGAAGAGCACTTTTTACCACTCCTGTCTGGTCCAGCGAAGGTGGGTTTGTGCCCATAGGCGGTGTTGTTGCTGGTGATGTCTGGTAAGGACCTACCTTACAACAGGCCTACAAGCCCTCAGTCCAGCCTCTCTCAGCCTATTGCGGACAGTCTGAGCACTGATGGAGGGATTGTGTGTTCCTGGTGTGACTCGGGCAGTTGTTGTGGCCATCCTGTACCTGTCACGCAGGTGTGATATTCGGATGTACCGATCCTGTGCAGGTGTTGTTACACGTGGTCTTCCACTGCGAGGATGATCAGCTGTCCTTCCTGTCTCCCTGTAGCACTGTCTTAGGCGTCTCACAGTGCGGACATGGCAATTTATTGCCCTAGCCACATCAGCAGTCCTCATGCCTCCCTGCAGCATGCCTAATGCACGTTCACGCAGATGAGCAGGGACCCTGGGCATCTTTCTTTGGGTGTTTTTCACAGTCGGTAGACAAGTCTCTTTAGTGTCCTGCGTTTTTAGAACTGTGACCTTAAATGCCTACTTTCTGTAAGCTGTTAAGGTCTTAACGACCATTCCACAGATGCATGTTAATTAATTGATTATGGTTAATTGAAAATGCATGGAAAACATTGTTTAAACCCTTTACAATGAAGATCTGTAAAGTTATTTAAATTTTTTAAAACATTATTGTTGAAATACACAGTCCTGAAAAAGGGACGTTTCTTTTTTTGCTGAGTATATTTAATCAAACTCATTTATTTTAGGTAAATTTGAGTTAATTAATAAATTAAGTTTACTCAATAGTGCAGTATATTAAATCTACTCAAAAATATTGCTTGTAATTTGTTGCCTTATTTTTTTTAAGTAATTTTAACGCAGTATTTTTTACAGTGTAAGGTGAAAGGCATGGGGTGAGATTATTTAAGGCTTTGTAAACCATAAACAGTATTTTAAAGTCAATTCTAAATGGCACAGGTAACCAGTGTAGTGACATCAAAACTGAAGAGATGTGCTCGGATTTTCTTCTTTTCTTTTGTCAGGTTAAGGCTTTGGACTTCAAACCCTGAGGCTGTGTGTTCAAATCCTGCTACCGATACTGTGTGGCCACAAGCAAGTCACTTCACCCGCCTGTGCTCCAAATGGAAAAAAATACAAAACAAAAGAAACGTAACCAATCGTGTCATAAATGTTGTAAGCTGTCTTGGATTAAGTCTTCAGCCAAATATGTAAATGTAGAAACAAGTCAGAGTTCTGGCGAAAGTGTACATCAGAATGAAATGGCAGAACCTGAAACATACACAAAGTCTGAGCAGAGATCAACAGGAAGGAGAAAGGAGAAACTGAGTGCTGGTGGGATGATCCCATGATACAGAAGCAGAAATCATTAGCGTAAAAAGATAAAAGATAAAAGGAAGGTTACAGAGAGCATTGACCCATCTGGTCATTACAAAGAAGGACTTACAACAGAACAAACAGCGGTCCAGACATTTTTTGAGCTATTTAATTGCTCTGTATTTTCCAGCATATATATTTTATATATAGCATCTTCAATGGTTAAAAGTATCGCAAAGCACATTCCAAGACGAGGGTGACACCCTGAAGGTTCAGACAGCAAATTAAAAATGCAGGTAAGTTAAGTGATTTTCTCAGGGTCGAAAGATAAATCACTGCTGAAATTTAAACATTTGACCTCGTAGTTTCAAGTCCTGCTGCACAATTGGCATGTTATACTACCCAAGAGAACATCATTTACTGCAAGGATTAGAGAGGGTAAAAGACTGGGAGCTAAAGCATACAGTTACAGTTGTGTCAGCATCAATATCATGGTCATGATAATTTGAACCAGTCTTTTAATGACTGTGTGATTCATTGATGCATTAAAATAAGATGCGACTTTGAATACTTGGTGGGATTTCAAGTGGAAAGAGTTTATATGTAAAGAGTTTGCCCTTTGTCCTTAAGGCCATTGGAAATTCACACATTTTTCACAATGTGAAGTTGACTGGAGGTTCTCAGCTCTTTGGGTGTGAATATTTGTGTTAGTGTTTGCAAGTGTGCTCATCTGGGAAAGTTAGGAAATGATGGTTAATTGGCATCCTCTTGTGACTAGGTATCTGTGAAAGATAAACCTGATCTGTGCTGGGAAGAAAAGGCAACACCGCATTTACACTGCAATATAGACATGTTGGTTTATTCATGTATCTGTTTGGTTTTGTTTTGCTTGGTTAACATGATTCATGGGAACAGAAAAATGGGCAGCATATGGCTGGTGGTGTTCAGTCCAGCATGGTGGTCACTAGGCCAGCCAAACCACCTATAAATAAAGTGCATGCACTCTGAGGTCTCTGATTGCCATCGGGGTAATTTGTTGCAGTGCATTTGGTCAGATTGAGTTACTTATAGTTAAAGTGTGCTCTCAGATGGGCAGCGCAGTCCTCTGTAATGTCAGAGTCCAAGGCTGGTTTAGTGCACCAGGCTGTCTAAATAGGTGTGCTTACAGGTGATTTAATAAACCCAGTTATTCACAGAAACATGGTTTCTAAAATGCCATTTAAACCCTTATTCTGGTTAGACAAACTTGTTCTCTGAGAAGCCAAGTAAACCAAGAGCAATATGCTGGCACAATGCCTCACTATGAATGTGACTGCCAAGTCAAAAGGTTTCTTTCTTATAATCTGCATGTGTATACCGGTATATTTATTTATCTATGTCGTTATCTTTTTATTTATTAAAGAGCTTCTGTAAAAATCCAAAATCATCTCTAGGGACTATCTATCTATCTATCTATCTATCTATCTATCTATCTATCTATCTATCTATCTATCTATCTATCTATCTATCTATCTATCTATCTATCTATCTATCCACACGGAAGATTTCTCTTGGCCATGTCAACCCTTTACAGGGTTAGTTATAGATTTTGTAGTCTGCGCATGTCCGTTGCATTCCGTTGCGTGTGTGCATGTGTTCGCTTTTCACAAACTTTCAGAAGCCAAGACTAGAAGCGTTTACAACATAACTTTCCTGAAGTAATTGCGAGAGCGATCGCATTATTCCTTCCCCTGGTTGAAATATTCTAACTCAATACTCCAAGAATCGCTAAGTTTATGTTAATGAGCTCAACGTGCAGTGCTAATCACAGCATCATAATCTCGAGAGCAGTAGTGTAACGAGTAACGCGTTAAATCGACGATTATATTTAACGAGTAACCCAATGCAATATTTATTTTATTGAAGTAAAAATGCCTGCTTTTTTTTTTTTTATCCCACCAGCTTTGGGTGTACAGTAAGTCAAGCAGCACAAGTATTAATATGCCGGGCCTTTGCAGATCAAGGCCCCACACTGCGTGCAACCCACTAACAGAACCCTATTAATAGAGAGTCTGCGTAGTTTTAATCCAGTTATTTGAAACAGATTTGCTGAAGCGATGTGATCGGGTAACGAGGCGGCCAGTATTCATACCACGAACTATTGCTTGCTCAGGTCTAGGATGTAAAAGGGGGATGGATGTTATTTATTTATTTTCAAAGCATATGATGGAATAAACATAATTATAAAGCAGAACAAAATTATAGGAAGCTTCAAGGTTGTTTTCAAATTGACCGATGGTTATGTTTAACTCTTTAGCAGTTTAAGGATGTCGGAGCGTTTTTTCAAAAGAGAACTGTAGCAGCAAAGTGGACGCATGTAAAGGAAAAAAGCAGCTCACCACCTTAAACGGGTGATCCAGCGTATCCCCGTTTTCTGTGTGCATGTAAACTCACTCGGTGTGTACCTGGCCCTTTCCAAGTCGTCGCAGGTGTGTCACGATGGAGCTGTCCAACAAGGCAGACTCCTGAATTGTTGCCGCGGGCTGTGTTGTGCTTTGACAAGAAGAAAGTTTCTCACAATTTTAAACGTGTCTTTTGATCAGGCTTATGTTGAAATTAAACCATGAAGAACATGAGGGAAGAGTAAAAATCAGATACACGTGAATAATATTTGAAAATATTGTAAAGCAGGAACATAAATAAATAATCAATTACTGGCCGAATTTACAACAGAACATAGACATTATTACAGCGTTTAATGCAAAACAGTGCAACTCTCAAAATCAATACACGTCTAATGGAAATATTAGGACACTGGGAGATCGTGGCAGTTTGTCAAACTACAATAAAAAGCAGTGAGCGAAACATGTACACCCGCCTAAAAAATCAAGAATTAAATAAAAAGACTGGCAGATTTACGATTAATGTTATTAGACGAGCGAATGAATGAATGAATGAATGAATGAAATAGGGATGGGGGACAGGCCACTTATTTCATCAAGGCGGAATTTGCCATTTTTAAATTTTTCTCGGTGCGACAACTGTGCATGCTCCTAACCTCCTCATCGTTCTTAATATACACTGACGGCGCCAACTCTCTTGCGTTGCACTGCTCCTTGTTTTGGCGTTAATATTGACAGATGCATTAATAAATAAATATTCTCTGACTAACTGATTGACCTGCCGGTGCTGTTTCATTTAAAGCACTTGCCACTGTGTCTTTCGAGCCACTGCCGGCATTGCTGAGCTGGTTGGGTGTTACCTTGACCCGGCTAAGCTAACACGTAATTGCGGAGTTTGCCCTTTTTGCATGCTTCATACAAGTTGTTGAGGTGATCGACAACTCTAATTTTTTCCGATGTGTCTATAACGCGTAACGGAATATTTCATTAGAGTTTGACTCATACCTTGCGTGTATTACTGCCAATACGGACCCTAAATTCTCAAAACCCTGTACTTAATAATCGCGTTCAGAAAACAGATAAATGGGTTCCCTGGCATCGTAAGCCTTGCTGCCAGGAAGGACCCCGGCTCTCCGCAATGCTGAACACAGTTCAGCGGATGTAAAATTGATAGCGTGTTGTAAGACGTTACTTCAGGCTGAGGAGTAATGAATGTATACTTTATACACTTTTTTGTTTAGTTTAATGCTAATTTTTAAGATGGCGGATTATTATTATTATTATTATTATTATTATTATTATTATTCATCAGCCTTCACCTGTTTTTCGAATCCACTTGATCAACTACAGGCGATTATATACATACATACATACATACATACATACATTTATTTGAAATGGTATTTCCTGAATGACTATTGTCGAGTATTAGCTCAGATTTGTCCGGTGCATGTTGCATTTCAGTCAGTGAGGTTTGGATTCTACAAGCTCGTCTCCATTCCGCTGTACTTAAACACAGTGGAGATTTTTAGTTTCTGTGCTTCGAAGGGCTAAGCTGTCTGCGTCAGTCTCTGCATATGTTGTTCTCTGTCCGCCATCTAGTGGACTCACAGCACAACTACTTAGTTTTAGCACAGTATTCAGGACACAAAGTGCCGGACATGACAATGGTACAGATTTTTTATTACTCACTGATAACATTCATGGTGTGTTTCGGCAACCGTTTTCTTTTCCCAGATGAAAACGATGATCTTTCCTTCAAACGCCGCACTGTTTGAATTAAATCCTGATAAGCTGTCTGCCCTTTCTGCCGTCCCAGATGGCCTCACCTACAGTCTTTTGTTAAGAGCCACGCGCTGCATTTGCTTTCCAATGAAAAATAATATACAGTATTTCATCGTGAAATAATTTACATCCAACCTGTCTAACAGATAGAAAGCAAGCGTGTCCTGTTCTCTTTGAATGGCACCTGAAAGCATTCTGTTAGACACAATTTATTATCTACTGACACTTAGTTCTCATGCTTCTTTTTTCTGGCTAATATATAATACACATTTTACAAGGAGTTGTGTGACACAGAGAGGCACTTACAATGGTAGCCTTAAAGAATTCTACATTATTTTCTCATTTTCTACTTGTGCCCTGTCATGAAAGTCCTGCTTTCTGTATCAGACTGTCTCTTCACTCTTTTGTCCTGTAAGTGACACTGTTATTTTATACTCACAGAGTGACACTTACCTACTAGCCATAGTCTTATCCCTTTTAGATGCTGCACTCATGGTTTTAATACCTTTATCTACTTCCATTTAGATGTACAGAATGATTATTTTGTTCATTGGTAAACTTTACTGTGGTTTGTGGAAGTACTACCTTTAAAAAGCACTATACTGTATAATATTTTGAGACTTTTACATAATGACACTATGATAATTGCAAGATGGCTCAGTATGTAAAGTGGTAGTCCATAGATACTAATGAAGTACCCCATAAAATCCTCAAATCAGACACTTGTGGCTCATATTATTTTCCTATATACTATGTACACACACACTCACACACACATGCACACATATACATATATATTTACTGTATATATATATATATATATATATATATATATATATATATATATATATATATATACATACTATAAAAAAAATCTTGGAAGGGAGACTAGGGAGACAAGATATGATCTTCTCCGAAGACAATTTGACGTCCCGCGAGAGACATTTTAACATCACGTGAGACGAATGCAGTGAAACAACATTTAAACAAAGTTCACTGACATCTAACCTAGCAATTGTTGGACTGCTTTTGGCAGACACACTTCATGTGCTCCCAGCTCTTAAAACAATGACAAGCAACAAGCAGAAGATGCAGCTCGGCAGCAGCAGCAAGCCAGCAGATGACTCGACTGCTACTCCTTAGCATGCGTTCAGCCAAACACTGCCCCCCTTCACAACACAAGTGGCAGAGATGCGAAGTGGCAAAAGGATAGCTGCTGTACAGGCTTTTAAATGATCGATGTGCAGCGCGACAAGCAGAATACACAGCTCGCCAGCAGCAGCAGCAGCAACAAGCCAACAGGTGATCCAACCACTTCTCAGCGTTCGTTCAGCCGCCGACCCCCCACTTCACAATGAGAGCAGCATTATATGTCCCATGAGAAAGAGATTTAACCACGTCCGGGCTGGAAGTAAAGGACAAGTTCAGTATTGTTTTTACAAAAGTTTTAAAGTAAAAGTGAAAATAATGCATATGTAACAATTCCAATGAAAATACCAATCTCTTTAAATTGTATATCCGGTAAACCAAACTCGGGGGTGGACAAGCCAAGTGAGCAGGTGGCGGATCCCCCTAGTATACATATATATAAAAATTATATACACTGCTTAAAAAATTAAAGGAACACTTTTTAATCAGAGTATAGCATCAAGTCAATGAAACTTCTGGACTATTAATCTGGTCAGTTAAGTAGCAGAGGGGGTTGTTAATCAGTTTCAGCAGCTTTGGTGTTAATGAAATTAACAACAGGTGCACTAAAGGGGCAACAATGAGACGACCCCCAAAACAGGAATGGTTTAACAGATGGAGACCACTGACATTTTCCCCTCCTCATCTTTTCTGACTGTTTTTTCACTAGTTTTGCATTTGGCTACGGTCAGAGTCACTACTGGTAGCATGAGGCGATACCTGGACCCTACAGAGGTTAAACAGGTAGTCCAGCTTCTCCAGGATGGCACATCAATAATACCTGCCATTCTGTCATTGCCAGAATGTTTGCTGTGTCTTCCAGCTCAGTCTCAAGGGCATGGAGGAGATTCCAGGAGACAGGCAGTTACTCTAGAAGAGCTGGACAGGGCCATAGAAGGTCCAGAACCCATCAACAGGACCGGTGTCTGCTCCTTTGAGCAAGGAGGAACAGGATGAGCACTGCCAGAGCCCTACAAAATGACCTCCAGCAGGCCACTGGTGTGAATGTCTGTGACGAAACAATCAGAAACAGACTTCTTGAGAGTGGCCTGAGGGCCCGACGTCCTCTATTGGGCCCTGTGCTCACTGCCCGACACCATGGAGCTCGATTGACATTTGCGAGACTATGCAGGCAGTTTTTTGAGGATGAAGGAACTGATACCATTGACTGGCCGTCATGCTCGCCTGACCTAAATCCAATAGGACACTATGGGACATTAAATTTTGGTCCATCCGATGCCGCCAGGTTGCCCTTAAGACTGTACAGGAGCTCATTGATGCCCTGGTCCAGATCTTGGAGGAGATCCCCCAGGACACCATCCATTGTCTCATTAGGAGCATGCCCCGATGTTGTCAGGTATGCATACAAGCACGTGGGGGTCATACAAACTACCGAGTACGATTTTGAGTTGCTGAAGTGAAATTTCGGCAAAATGGACTACCCTGCCACATCATTTTTCCACTTTGATTTTCAGGGTGTCTTTGAATATAGTTCTCTGTAGGTTAATAATTTTCATTTCCATCAAACAATGTGGCATCCTTTCGTTCCTAAAACCATATCAGTATAGATATCCAGTAGGATTTTTTTTCCCATTCACACCTGATGTGTTTTCAAAGTGTTCCTTTAATTTTTTTAAGCAGTATATATATATCCATCCATCCATTTTCCAATCCGTTGAAAACGAACACAGGGTCATGGGGGTCTGCTGGAGCCAATCCCAGCCAACACAGGGTGCAAGGCAGGAACCAATCCCAGGCAGGGCGCCAACCCACCACAGGACACACACACCCACACCCACACACCAAGCACACACTGTGGACAATTTAGAATCGGCAATCCACCTAACCTGCATGTCTTTGGACTGTGGGAGGAAAACCAGAGTACCCGGGGGAAAACCCACGCAGACACGGAGAGAACATGCAAACTCCATGCATGGAGGACCCGGGAAGCGAACTCTGTTTCCTAACTGTGAGGCAGCAACGCTACCACTGCAACACCGTGCTGCCCAGTGTGTATATATATATATATATATATATATATATATATATATATATATATATATATATATATATATTTATATATTAATATGAACACATGTATGTGTGGGCCTGTGTGTGTGCATAAATACAGAAATATATTTAATTATTAAAAACTAGCTTTTAACTATTTTCCATTTATAGGTACCAGTAGACTAGTAAACACAGCAAAATGAGCTTTTCTCCTGCAGTATGCAATAGGAATTTACACATCTGCCTTTATTCATTGATACTTATAACCCAATTTAATAACATTTAACAATGCATTCTGGTTTGTAGTTCAATAATATTTGAGAAAAATACCAAAAAAAAGCAAACTTAACAATAGAAGAAATTGACAGTTCGAGACACTGCCAGGAAAATATGAAAAGGTATTCAATGAAAGAAATTTAAATGATTAACTGATATCTACCTATCTACAATAACATTTATTTCTGTGACACACTTTCAAACAAAGCATATGACTCAATGCACTTTAGAAATGAAAAAACAATAATGGGAAATTAGAAATAAATAAGTACAAGAACAAGTGAACAAATTAAATGCCAACAAGAATAAATAAAGATAACAATAAATCAGTATGTACTTTGTGGAAATCAGCCCTGACACAGACAGAGCAAGAGGCACAAGTGCAAGCAAACATTTTTTTATTTCTCTTTTTTCCTCATAGATAACACCTTCCCCCTTTTCCCACAAATCTAGTAAAGTCCCCAAGCACAACACAATTCTCTTCTTCTGTTCTCTTCCTCTTTACTCCTCCTGGCAAACTTCGTCTCCCACCTCCCAACTCTGGCTCTCCAAGTTGTGTCCACTGGCCCCTTAAATAAGGCTCCCGGAAGTGCTGCAGATGCTCGGTGATGGACTTCCGGCAGCATTTCCGGGTGTGGCAGAACTGCTGTGCTCCAGGGTTCAGCATCTGCTGTAGCACCCCCTAGTGGTGCCCACAGACCCCAACAGGACTGTATCAAACTCCAACTCCCATGGAGTCCTGCAGGAGTCAGAGGCATCGCTATCATCCAGGGCGGCTGCCACCTAGCTTTCTGTGGGAGGGAATATTCTGGCCACATCTCCTACACTGCTTCTTCCGGCAACGGCCCCAGCCATCCAGGACAACTTATGTAATACAAATAACAGATAAAGCAGAGTCCTTAATTAAGGGTTAAGTTGCTTAATTAATTTTTTAAGTCTCTAATGATTGTAACCATACATCCAATGCTATAGTCTGAGGGCTGGGGATACAAAAAAAAATAACACTTCCAATCGGTGAGGTGCTGGAGAAAATGAACCTGTAGGGTTCCAAGGCCAAATGACCACCTTGGAATATACACATATAACATAACCATGCTTATCGTTTTAAGCTTCATTCATGGAGATTTGATCAGATGGTGGTTGCACAAAACACCAGTACAGAAAGTTAGAAAATAAAACAGAGAATGGTAGAGGTTAATAAGGATTTGTATCTGTGACATACATGATAGTTTTATCTATCTATCTATCTATCTATCTATCTATCTATCTATCTATCTATCTATCTATCTATCTATCTATCTATCTATCTATCTATCTATCTATCTATCTATCTATCTATCTACACAATATAACAGTGTAGGTCACATCCTCATTTAAAGATGCAAGGTTACTCTGATGTAGCATCCTTCTCCCTGAGATGTCTCCTCGACATGTTTGGAATACTGTCACTCCTTACTATCCTCCTAGTCTGTTTTACAATCAGTCTAACTATCCATGTCCCCCATAACTGTATCAGCTTGGGTCAGCTCTGTAATGACACAATGGAAGGTGTAAGTTGAACTGATTTGTGTTTTGAGCAGGTAAAGAATTGTATGCCATGAAAAAAGTATTTTCCCTTCTTCCTAATTTCTTCAATTATTGTGAATATCTGACAATTTTGTTTTTCAACCAAATCCTAATATTACACTGAGGGCACCATAGTGAATTAATGGCACCTTTTTGACTTACGTCATTTATTGGCTACACAAAGGTTTCACTGAACGACTATTTGTGCCACTTTTCAATGCAATGTGCAAATTGTGCTTCCCACAATTCTGTATCAGTCTTGCACCTTGTTCTGGAGAATTCGTAGGTCATCATGCTTTACTGAACTGCTTTAAGTTAGAAACACTTGTAGTTATCAAGCAAGCCTGCTTGTTCCATGTTCTGCCACAACATCTCATTTTGTTTTTGGTCCAGTCCAAACACTTTTCTTTTGTTTCTTCACGGCCATTCTAAAGTAGATTTGCTTTTGTGTGTTTGTCTCTTGCAGCGCAGCCTAATTTTCTTAAATGGATGACCTTAAGCATTCTCTGATACAGAGTAGAATTTAGTTCCTTCTGTTATGACAAGTCTTCCTTGCCCTGAGGCACTGAAGCTTCTTGATAGTCACACTACCACAGCACTTTTGACTGTTGACATGATATTCGTAGTGTAGAATTCTATAGGCAGCCATGATGTTCAACCAGTATTGCATTTGTCACTATGATCTCCTTATTCCACAAGCTCTGCACTCGTATAACACGCCTGCTATTTTTTCATACACCATATATATTTGATTTATACTTAATATTATGTTTTATTACTTGCTTTTCTTGTTTAATTTATATTCTAGCCTTTTGCCTTATTTTTAATGCTATATCAGTCTATGAGAAAGGATTTCTTCCGATCTGCTAGGAGGAATGCTGTGAAAGTTTTTTTGTTTCAAGAGGTTTTCCAACAAGGGGTTGGGTAGCACTAATCGTTTTTTTGTATCAAAACTGTGGGTTTTTAAAGTTTTTAAAAAGTGTTCCCACACTGCTGTATTGAAATACCACAACCACTGAACTCCATACATGCTGGAGCAGCACAATTACTGAGCTGTTCAAGTTTTTGATTTTTGAATTGCAGTTACTGTATATACTCGCGTTTAAGTTGTTCCGCGGTTAAGTCGGGGCTTGATTTTACCCTATTATTTCCAGTATTTTAGAATGTCGATCGTATAACTCGAATGTGGAAAACCAAGAGATTGTGATATGCTAACGCCCACCTGAGAGAGTAATCATGGAGCACACTGCCTTTCTTTTCTATGTATTGTGCCTACGTGACCACACAGTAATACCTGAACTATTCTGAAGCGATGTTTGCATTGTTTGTTGTTCCCATTTTGCTTTGTATCTCACACCCTCATACACCTTTATCATAAGAGCATCCCTTGTCTACGATGGAGCATTCAATTAGCAGAAAATATGAAGTTGGTTTTAAATTAAAAGTCGTTGAAGTGGCAAAAGAAATTGGTAACTGCGCTGCTGCAGCAAAATCCAATGTGTCTGAGAAATTCTTGTGAGATTGGAGGAAGCAAGAAGATGTAAAAAAAATAAGTGTCGTATTTTTGAACAGGTATATAAGTCAGGGCCTGATTTTGTGATCGATTTTTCGGGTTTCAAGACTCGACTTATACACGAGTATATATGGTATTCATATCTTCCTACTCGTTAAACTTCTACACTCTCAGACAGTACTTGGAAAAGACAACAGCTGGAGAACTGCTAATTTCTGTCTACTTTGCTGGGCCTGATTTTGGATTTGTATGCTGACAAATTGGCTCATACAAGCTAACTATACTTTTTATCATGATTGATATGTTGTTGTTGGGGTTATGTGATCGTCATTGTGGTAGGAATGTAGGCAAAACAGCTTTCCAACTGTGCCTTTTCCATCATTGAACCCAAACCTTTTATGGAGCTAGCAATCCCTGATTGACACAAATGCTATGCTTCCTTTATACTAAACATAATGGATCCAAGTGATCCAAATGTACTTTTGTCTCATCTGCCTGTAGAATGTTTGTAGAATAACATTTTGGGGATCATTCAGGTACTTTCTGCCAAATGATAGACATACACTTGGTTCTTCTTGGTTTGCAGTAGTTTCCTCCTTGCTGCCATCCAATGAAGCCCAGTTTTGTCCAGTAGGTTTTTGATTATAAAGTCATAAATAGTCTCCTTTGCTGAGGCAAGAGAAAACCTGTTATTCTTGTGGTGTTTTTAATATCCTTTGTGACCTTCTGATTTTACACCGACATTCCTTCTTTTAGGCTGGACATTCATGGGAGGGTTCACTACTGTTACAAGTGTTTTCCATTTGGAGCGTACAACTCTTACTCTGGAGTCCAAGGGCTTTTCCAGACTGACAGACATTTTGTAATCTCTTCAGGAATTTTCCTTGACTGTGGCATTATGTGCTTGATGAAACTTTATGCTGGCCACTTGACTCTGTTGATAAAGTGAGGTTTATATTGAGCAGAGCTGGCAGTAATCAAGTTTGATTGTAGTCAATCGACTGACTTGAACTGAGTTGGTTTAACTAGGGGGCAGTTACTTTTTCACACAGTGCATCTTGCTAGTAGATAATTTTGTTCATTACATGAGTGAAATAAGTTCAAAAATATATGTTATTTATTCAATCAAATGTTCTTTATCTTACAGGCACACTTAGGAAAGACTTAAAAATATTTGTGGCAATTGTGGAAATTAACAAAAAGTAAAACCTTCTTTATTGAATTATGTGGTTCAAATATTAATTTGTCCAATTTTTAATTTATTTTTGCATGGCAGTAACAGATGTCATTTCATATTTATTAATGACCTGGAAGCAAAGGACAGTAGAGACTGCCTTCTGATCAATTGACTTGTTTTCTCAAACTAACTGTTATTTTGGCCAAATTTCTCATATTTCTAAGTGATGGAAATGTAAAAACATGTGAAGTAAAGGAAATAAGAAAGCTAATCTGTCTTTTTGGATCCCCTTTGATAAGTGCTTTGAACCAACATTAACCCGAATACCTCAGTAGTGATGGAACTCTTGTGTCTGAAACTTTTGGAAACGGCTGAGAAAAAAAAATCTGAACAATGTTTAGTAGTTAAAGACAAGAGACAAGAAAAGGCCTCTTGTCCAACTTGCTTAGATGCTAAGAGTCTAATGCTAATTATAATTTTAAAATTAAACAGAGGCCCAGTTGTTGTTTATTAATTAACACATCCAATCCATTAACCTTGCTGCAGTTTTCCTTGGTTGCTTAAGCCGCATTATATTGTAATACCTTTCACTGAATAATGTGCCAAGTACTATTCCATTTTCTATATTCTGTACTTTTGTAGATGTTTCTCACAAACCTTTAGAAGAGGAGTTGTTTTAACCTTGGATGAAATGGCCTTCAGGGCTCTGTGGTGCTTTCTGCATCACAAAGAGGAAGACGTGGGGGATTTGTGAGTTATATAGGCTCACTTTTATGTGCCCGCCATGCAGCCCGCTTGTCCTCTGTATTTTAATGGGCACTTGAGCTGCCCATTTCACTCTCATTAAGAGCACAGTAAGATCACTCCGGGACTTCACATGAGGCTTTGGATTTGAACACATCCTCTCCGGCATCCAGCAGTGACCCATTAGGACAACAGCAGCTCTGTAGATGAGCTCCTATTTTCCATCAGATGATGGCCAACAATGCCAGAGGCACCCCAAGAGAGGAAGAGTCTTTTGGTACTTTGTTTTAATTCTTTTGATGCGTCAAAAGCTTTCCTCTCTAAAGTCAGAGTTCTCAACATGATTCGGAAGAGCAGTTTCTCTGTTTTTCATCAAAGGGACGTAAATGTAGCCATTCTACAGCTTTGTGTGCCTGGGCATGCAACATTATAAAACATGTTTTCCACCAATGATGAGGCTTCTCTTATTTTCATAATGCACAAAACGAAAACAAGAAAAAAAGTAACAGTTTATCTTTCTAGCCAGTGTGACAAAGCAAAAAACGCTCTTACTACACACAAGCTACAAACTTTTCAGATCGCCATCCATCTCCACCCTTTGTGCTTCAACAACCACTTTTGTAACTTTCTTCTAGCTTTCGTTAGTCAGGCTCAGTGCTGATCTTCCCGGAAAGCCGACTACTAGTCCTTACAAGCAGGTACTTGCATCCTGAATCTGAAATGATGTATGCTATGTGCTTTTAATGGGGTGTTTATCAAACGTCTGTGGCTAAATCTCATTCTGCTTCAGACACTTGACTTGACTGAGCCCTGTACTTGATATATCTTTTGTGGTCTGCTGTTCTCACTTTGAGACCTGGACTAACAAGGATTGACAGATTAACTTGTTTTTACGTTGTTCCCCTAACTTGAATGTCTGTCCTTTAGGGAACATTGGTTTATAAATTTAAATATGGACTGAAAGCACATCTCATCTTCACCCTGTGATGCTTTAATAATTCATGGCCTTTTGAAGCACTGTTCCGTTCATTTTAGTTCTTCAAAAGGAGGCATTTTTTGTTCATTTTATTTATTTTTAATTTTTTATTTGTGATTACTGAGTTTCAAACTAAGGCAGTGGCTTTGTACAGTTTGCATGCTGCTTGTTTTTGTTTTGCCAGGTTTTTCTCTGGGTGGTCTGTTTGTCATCCAGCATAAGATCTGATGCTATATTAGAGTGCCCTGCAATGGAGTAGAGCTCTATCTACAGTTGTTTCCTGCCTTGAGCCAGATTCTGCTTCGGTGAACACCAACCTTTGTGACCCTGACCTGGACTAAGTGAAAAGTCCTCTTTTTCTAATCTGAGGTCTTGGAGAGTCTAATGCAGAAACTTAACATTCAGAGACCTGGGACAAGGTGATGGTCTACCACAGGGCACACTCATGCAGAACCCCACACTCATTCAGACTTTGACAGATTAAAGTCACCAACCAACCTAACCTGCAAGTGTTTTAGGTTTGGGTGGAAATGATGCAAACTCTACAGAAACAGTGATCAAACCTGACACTGAACTCTCTTAGCCTGTGAGGCAGAAGCACTAGTCACTGGCCCACTTTGCTTCACAACTGTATCTAATTCGAGCATTGAAAACATAAATGACTGACCGTCATGCCAAGACATCGGGAAAAACAGTCAGGCCACTAGTCAATACCTCATAGGTCAAAAGAGATGTCTGACTGGGATAATCCTACTGCCTCTTCCCATTTCTTTCTGTGTCACTTTCTTTGTCTCTTCGGGCTTTCCTTTTACAGGATGACTTGTTCACCTGGAAGGACTTTAAGTTTAAGGAGCCCTGTAGGGAAATGATGTGAAATCTCTGCTTCATGGCCCACCGAGGAAGGTCAAATAAATGTAGGAAATGTGTATCATGTAAGAAGAAGAATTGAATGATTGATATTAATGAAACAATTAATTATCAGTTTTGCCTTTGGCAATGCCTATAATTAATTAAATATTTGGTAAGACTCCCACTTTATCTTCATTACATTTCTTTTGGAAAGGTGTGTCCAGCTATTTGAGATATATCAACATAACAGAATAATATAATGTATTGATAATCATAATGATTATAGAAATAGGAAAACTACATATACTGACATGGAAGTCAAGCTACAAAAGAGACTAGAGAGACAGACATAATATGGAAGATGTTGGCTGTATTGCCTATTAAGAGTTCTAATTTATTTTGGCATAGATAGATAGATAGATAGATAGATAGATAGATAGATAGATAGATAGATAGATAGATAGATAGATAGATAGATAGATAGATAGATAGATAGATAGATAGATAGAAGGGGCATTTAATAATTTGTCTACTTGAATAGGAATGAAAAGAATTTTCAAAAAAATTTTGTTTTATTTTTCAATATAGTCCCCTGATAGCTCCATACACTTCATCCACATTTTCTACAATGATTTTAACCCCTTTAAAATCTTCTGTTTGACCATGGATGTCACAGCTGCCATGACGTCTTCATTTCATGAAAACCGCTGTCCATGGAGAGATTTCTTCAAAACTCGGAACAGGAAAAATCTGTGGGAGCCAGGACTGTAGGGTGAGTGGTTCACCTGCTGGAACCCACATTCTCGGATGGCAGCCTGTGATGAATGTGACATGTGAACTGCGCATTGTCATGAAGAAGTGTGGAAGTAACCCCCTAGGAAGACAGGAATAGTTCAGTCAATCAGTCTTTATTCAGGCTCCGGTGAGTACATAGGATTCATGCATTGCAATGCAGAAGAGCAAAGTTCTGCTTTTTCAGTCGGCTTTTTATTTTTTCGTTTCTCCCTCCTCCCTCCCCTTACTTATCAAAAAGCATAATATCGTTTACCCAAGTATTTTATCTTGTATTGTGCAAATCAGCCAACCGTTTCTGTTTTGAGTACATGTCAGGGGGGCCCTAAAGAAGGAAAGGTCATCCTTCCTGTGTCTAACAGACGTGTTTCTTAAAGAGGAAGTAGTCTTAGGTCAGCTTACTGCAACCTGTCTTATGAATAACCTGCCGTTATAGAAAAGCAGCTTTTTCAGGTTTTAACCCTTAGTAGCTTGCGAGCAGTTAAATTGTCTTTCACCGAAGCTTACTTGATTCGCATGAGGACTCTCCTGACATCCTGTCTCTTGGAATGTTAGACTCACACTGAGTCACAACTGTGAATGAGTAACCTTGAGACATGTCAGAACATCCCCAGATTTGTTTCAACATACCTGCTACTTTCTTTCATACTCGTGTAAATAAATTATTTCATAGATAGATCAAAAGAATGAACACATTTTTTATTATTACTTATACTGTTATTATTTATTACCTACAATCTATTTCAAATTTTACTATCTATTCACTTACCTATTATTTATTTATCTATTATATAATAGTTCTTTACCTGTCATGAACTTGTCCTGTATTTATGTATATTTTGCACTGTGGTTTTGGGAAACATTATATCGTACTACTGTGTGCTGCAAATGCAGTGTATGGGTGGTATGACAATAAAGCCACTTGATGAACTTTACTTGTCTCCAAGGAGAAATTTTGTTTTTTATAAACTGTTTTATGATACTAAACCTTAAAGGATGACGTCCAGTGCTGTGTGGAGTTGAGTGTTGTTGCTCCAGGTTCGAGTAGAGGATTCTTCTTGCATTGGAGTGTATGTTAGTTGCTTACTACGTGTTCCTTTGCTTATGCTGTGCTGCTACCTTTCTCAGCTTGCTGTTGTGTCTGCAACTTTGTAGGGGAAAGCTTTACTCTTTTTGTCATAAAGTGTCTGTGCTGAATTTCCCTTCGGCTTCTCAGTCTTCTCAGACAGAATTCAGTGTCTGGCACAGAGCTTGGCTTGGCAGAGTGGATCTTAGAGGTGATTCAAGGTGTCTAGCTTCAGGACTTCAAGGACTAGCTTCAGAAAGTAGCTACTAGAGAAAGTTTATGACCTTTTTGCTCCGCAGAGACTGGGTGGCTTCTAACTCCAAAGAGGGTGGCTCATCAGCTTTCAGCTCCCCCAAAGAGAGCAGATTGTCATCTTTCAGCTCCCTACAGACAGAGTGGCTCATCAGCTTTCAGGTTCCCAAAGTAAGTGGATGAGATAAATGCAGCTATTTTTAAAGGAAGGTGTAACTGCTGGTGATTATCATGCATCTCCAAGTTACAGATCCAGTGCCTGCTTACAGATGTATTTTTTGTTTCTCACCTGATCCAACCAGAGCTCAGTTTGCAGTCACAAACCTAAAATGAATGACCATTAGGGTGCCTTTTCATCTGAAGGAGTTTCTGCAGATGTGTCACCTCAACTCTGATATTCACCTTTGGTATCAGATTAAACAAAGAGCTGACCAGTGTTGGTAGAGCTGCAGATCAGGCATCTACTTTAGTGTTTACTCAGGCCAGTAAAGCTAAAGCTGCACTCAGTGTGTAGCTGAATTTCTGCATTCCTGTTAAATCTGCTGTCTTAACAGGCTTTATGTGCCACTGAAAGCTAATAAATGGGCAATGTTCACTTTGTCATATAGCTCAAACTGTGCAAATAATACATAGACAAGCTGAACACTGAAACAGATCACCCTTAAAGGGAGTGGCACACATCACTCCAGTCAGTTCTTCAACAGAGAGATTTGCTGGAGTACTGGAATATAATGCACCTCTACCTCTGGACTACCCTAAGTAAGTCAATATGCTTGCCAATGTTCCTTTTAAAGAAATTGTGTCCTTATGAGTAGTGAAGTCAGGTATGTTAAAATACTTAAATGCTTACTAAGTCCTGGCATTTTCATGGACACTTTGATTTACTGTGAGCTACAATATTTTTTGTGTTGTTCAGTACTTTGCCTATGAAATATGTTACATAATTGGCTGAATAATAATCGTCCTTATTCTTTCATTTTTTGCCTGTCTTGCACCTCCTTATTGTATCTCTTTATCTGTACATTCTAACATAGGCAGCAAGCCATAGTCGGCAAAAAGACCAATACTGCATTCTGAACGGTGCAATTTGAAGTAATTAGCCCACTAAGTAATATATGAACATCCCCACTTGACTGGTTCCATAAAACCAAAGATTTATAAATTACTGTCGTTGTTTTTCAATTGATTGTTGGAATGATACATACTAGCTGTTAAATTTCCTAAGTTTCCATGAAGATTATGCATATTTAATAAGCAGAGCGTGGGGAAGTGGTGGAATATTTCACAATAAATATTAAATAATCAGCATGAGAAAAGTGTCATTAAAATGCAGGTGGCTGTTAGTAGGAGGAAGGGGATATGAGCTTCATAAAAGCAGAGGCACCTGCCATGAAGGCAACTTAAAGAGAAGAGGTAAGAAGAACAAATTCAAAATGAGGGAATTTAGTGATAGTTATTATTGCCATTGGGGCAGCGCAATGATGTGACCACCATGATTTTGACTTACAAATACAGATGTGAAATCAAATGTCTGTCTGCCCTTTTTGAGATTCCAGCTTTTGTGGTGGTAAAGGCCGAAATCAAGATAAGTCATCTCAGAACTATGTAATGTTTGTGTAACAAACAGTGTGCAAATGAGTTTCTGGAAAAGTATAATAAAAAATGTATATTGGCTCAATAAGTGTGTTACTTCAGGTAAGCGTGAGTTGGCAGTCTGACTGATAGATTTCTGTCCATTTGCACAGCAGAATATTGCAGTTGTTTTTTTAAAGACTCCTCTTTAAAGAAGAGTTAGAAACTCTGTCATATAATGAGAGCAGGTACTGTACTTTGCCCAGTTCTGTTTAGGCTAGCTCAGAGTGAGAAGGTCTTCAAGACCATTGGTCTTCTTTTTTTAAGCCTTTCAGGAGATGCATAATAGACGTAAGCCAACTGACAAATGAGAGGCTTTCATTCCATCTGTCAAGCTCGTGTGGTAAACTGATGGCTGATGAGACCCAATATCTATCTCATACTAGCAAGCATTGTCAAAACTTTACGATCAAACTACATCACTCAGCAGTTTGTCCCAGAGTCTCATGGATCTCAGACATGATGGGTTTGTACTTTGAATCATTGTCATATTTAGGATGAATCGATTGTTTTCTTTCTTAAGACATCATCAGAAAGTACTCAAACCAGGTTAAAAGAAATGAGGCAAAGATAGTCAAGATTAAAACATATATAAAAAACATGCTCATACAGTGTGTACCTGATTTATTTGGCACATGTTGTAAGTCCAATTTAATTCTTATTTGTACTTGACCAGTCATTTTATTACTTATTCTTTGAGCCATCCTTTATCAAATCTGCTTCATCCAGTTTAGTATTGCAAGCACTAGAGACCATAGCAGCAACACTTGGCTTAAGGCAGGAACCAAGCCAGTATAGCTAAAGCTGCACTCAGTGTTTGGCTGAATTTCTGCATTCCTGTTAATTGTGCTGTCTTAACAGGCCTTATGTGCCACCCCATGCCAGCTTCACTCAAGCACCTATACTCATTCAGGTAGGGCTACTGTACAGTGTTATGTAATGTGTGCAACTGCCATACTTGAGTAAAAGTAGATATAGTGTATCTTTCTGGAAAGTGACTCAAGTAAAAGTAAAATCTGCCTATGAGCAAACTACTCAAGTAGATGTTTTAAAGTATGTAATTGTACTTAAATATCAAAAGTAAATGTTGGATCTCATTAGGAAAAAAAAACATATTCTTTCAAACTTCCAACAATTCAGGCTTTCCAATTACAATTACTAAACTATGAGCCAAGTACTGTAACTGCATTTTGAAGCAGTAACATTCAGTATGAGAGGACATCTTAATAATTGTATCCTAAACCAGTGGGATAGGCATTCATAGGACAGATGTACAAGCACCCCCTTTTAAGAAGCAGATATTCCATTCCTGAAGACCCCTACATAAAATGATTTTTTGTAAAGAAGACACCTAATTACCATCAATTTAACGCAATCCCAGGCCCCCATTTTTGCTCAGAAAACACTGAACTACATGAAAATTGGCGAAATTAGTTTAACAATAACATTACTCATCAGAACAAACCTTAATAATGCTTAATAAAGTGCTTTATTTTGATTTTAGCACTTTAAGTTTCACACTCTGTGAACTAGCAATTCATTTTTTTTTTTTGGCTTTTCTAATTCATTTAAGATCTGGGAGCAACACACATGACAAGGTGAGAGACCAACAAGCAAGTTAACACACAAGCCCACCTGAGTGCAGCCTGCAGATCAGCCCACAATCCATTTGGCAGGCTACCTCGAGGACACTGTCTGAACACAGCTGTGGAAATAGCAGAGACTGGGGTTGTGTGTCTGCAACATCCAACCCCGCCCCAAACATCTGGCTTCACCCTAATCAGAGCACTGTCCGTGGTAATAACTGAGGCAAGGACTGTGTGTCACCAACGAGTTCTGAAGGATATGGCAATGTGGACTTGGAATGACTGTGTAGTCAATTTGGGTAGCAAGCATCTGAAAAATCATCACAGGCAAATTTTCCTAAATCGGGGAATATTTCAGAAAAATGGCTGAATAAAAATATTGTGGGTATTTACATAACCCATTTTGTAGCTGCATTTTTCCAAAGTTACCAAAATTCAGAAGCTCTAACTCAAAAAATTGGATTCAACAAAAGCCTGACGTGCAGAAATGATTCCACAGACAAAATATCTTCCTTTTTAAAAGTTTAGTTAAGTTTCAAAGTAAAAAAGTTCACACAAAGATGAAAATTAAAATAGCAAAAAAGGGAAAAAAGTTCAGTTCTAAGCTTAATCTTGTTACATCTCAAATCGTTACCATTTACTTAACATTTCTAAACCATTTCAAACCAGTCAGAAAACTGTATGCTTATCCCATTTCTTTCGAGTCTCTGCTTACTGGGACCTGTTCTAAACACAACAGCTGAGCTATTATCACATTGTATCTCAGTTATAGCAAGAAGGTTCTAACTTTTACTGTCTTACAGGGGGAAAGGACTATACCATTAGCTATGACTATGAAAGAAATTATATTCTATTCAAATTAAGCAAACATTAATATGAGTTTAACTCAAAACTTTAACTTTCTAAAATTGGCTCTTACACATTTGTTTTCTTGCCATAATAATCATGTCCAGCAAAATCAAAAGGAAAATTAGCTATTTGCATTTGAAAAAAGTGAAAGCAGAAATATTCTCAAAATATATTCACGTACAATAACAAAGTAACTGTACTTCATTACCACACAACACAGCTTACCACACGTGTCTTTGGGATGTAGGAGTTAAATTAAGATAACCAGAAAAACACCCACATAGATAATATAGAACTGACATTCAAAGTGTGACATAAGCACACAATGCAGACAAGTGCCTTGACATAGTAACTGATCTAGAAATACACTTTGCGGAAAGTATGAATTTACAAGGGCAAACATAGTCTCAGTATTCTGTAAAAGAAGCAACTCCAGGCAGCTCATGGGCTGCTAATGTGAATCTGGAATACAATCTCAGTAATGTGGGGCAGCTCTTCAGCTTTACCAATTACTATGTATGTCTGGAGACCATGACTTGCTCTTCAAGTAGATTATGCTCATGTATAGGTTACTATAGCATATAAGTAAGCTGGATCTGAAGAAAACTTTCTGATCAGATCTCAGATCACTTGCACTTTCACCTTTTATACATCTAAGCCCCAGTCCAACATTATGCTGCTCTTGCCTGATATTTCAGATCTCTGCAAAACGGGGGTTCTTTTGGTCTTGGACAACCATAGGCAAATGCCCTGAAAGTCTGTTTTAAATGCGTTCAGTTAAAATGAATTTAGATGATAATAACAGAGATCACAATATTATGGATTCTTCTTCTTCTTCTTCTTCTTCTTCTTTCGGCTGCTCCTGTTAGGGGTTGCCACAGCGGATCGTCTTCTTCCATATCGTCCTGTCTCCTGTATCTTGCTCTGTTACACCCATAACCTGCATGTCCTCTCTCACCACATCCATAAACCTTCTCTTAGGCCTCATGATATTATGGATTGACTATTTCAAAGTATAATGACACAAATGAGATATGAAAACTGTCTAAGGATGGTAAAGATTCTGTTTCGTTTTCCTATTCTTTAGGAAATCAGAAATAAGCTCTGTTCAAAGTTAAGCAGAAATGATTTTATAATAGTGTTTATTTGTTGCCTTAGCTTTAAATTTACCAATATTTTTTCTCCAGTGACATGCACTCCCCAGCCACACAGCATACCTGTTGTGAGATAACAGATTTCTTTCTTCCCTTAAAGCATTATAGTTCTTTTAAACTGTATGCCTCATGTGCACACACCTACTGGAGAGTAAACCGAGGGCAGATATAAATAAAGATCAAATACCTCTGGACGCAATGTCTAATATGGTGTAGATGTCTAGGCGCTGTACCCTGGGAACATCAGGGATGTAGCTGGACTGCTGTTCCCTCACCTTAGTTCATTACATTTGTCCTCCTCATCCTTATTCTATTATGATTCCTTGACCTCCTCTAACTTTGTGAAATTTTTCTCTGGCAATGTCACATCCCAACCACATGCCGCCAGCCTCAGGCTTGTCTTTAGATCTGTTGAGCCCACTGGGATGCTTCTGCAGAGTGCATGAAGCCACCCACAGGGATGAAATGCTTGATAATGATTCAGGCAACATGAGTGGTTCCTTAATGCAAGTCGGAGGTGGATCTGGATTAGTGATTTTAACAGCAGCAGTAACAGGAACTGTTGTGGAATAAAAACACGGCAAAGCATCTTATCAAAATGCAGACAGTAAGTCAAAAACCGATTAGTGCCAAGATCAGGAGTAACCTTCTAAAAGAGATAGAAAATAGGTAGAAGCCTGAAGAATTCACAATTCACATGAAAGGCACCAAAAGGGCAATAAGGCACAAAGAGGCAATAAGGCATGTGACTGTAAAATGTTGCCCTGAACTTCAGTCTGACCCTTCTATCCATAGGTTTGTTTGCCTTTGAATACCAACATTCTGACTAAGTTACTGGGCGAATACAATTATGTACTAGTCATGTGATAGAATGGTGGGCAAAATAAAAAGGAGGCAGGAACCCAAATCTTCCTACCTTTGGGATAACCGCTTTGATGTCATGCCTAGATGCATTTTTTATATTTTTTGTCCTTTGCTTATGCTTAATAGACCTTTGTCTAATTACTTGCAGGGATACCTTTACCATGTTTACCTTTCTGTCTCATTTTATGAACCCTGCCTGTCTTTAAATTTTGCTCTTGGTACATCCATCCATCCATTATCCAACCCGCTATATCCTAACTACAGGGTCTCGGGGGGTCTGCTGGAGCCAATCCCAGCCAACACAGGGCGCAAGGCAAGAAACAAACCCCAGGCAGGGCGCCAGCCCCCCGCAGGCTCTTGGTACATTTTTACCCTAATATATTTTTATTTCCTAGCACAAGAACTCAGCATTTCATGGCATTTCTACATAGAAAGAGTCTTAATCCATCATTTCAACTTTGGGAAGACAAGCCCACTCACCAGTTGCAAACATGTGAGAGTTTAACGGTGCCTATATGGTCAGTATGATAATATGTTAATTATATTATAGTTTTTTTTTAAGCAGGCTACTAATAAAGATGGGTTGGGTCAAGCAGTGAAAAGAAGTATGGTCAGCAAATAATAGAACCAATTGTTAACCAGCTAACATGGTTTTCTCCTTTAATGCTTCATCTGTTTATTATGATACATCTCTTCCAGAATAAAACTGGACCTTCTTGATGTAGAGAGACAGTCCCATTGTAAACCTTTCTCCTGCAAGATAGATAGATAGATAGATAGATAGATAGATAGATAGATAGATAGATAGATAGATAGATAGATAGATAGATAGATAGATAGATAGATAGATAGATACGCAATCTATGATCTGAACTCACACTAGAATGACTAAAAATGAATACAGTTTTAAAAGAAAAGTCCTAACTTGGCAGTCACAGTGAAACAATATAAAGGCATATTGCTGTTGATTTCTCGACACACTTCTGCTAAATAATTTGTTGACTGAAAGTCCTCAGTGTTAGTGTGTCACAGAAAGGATGTGCAGCGTTGTTCATAATGGCACTGAGTTTTGTTTTCATCCTCTTCTCCAGTACTACCTCCAGTGGGGACAGTGTGTGTCCCATAACAAGCCTTATAATTAGCTTGTTAATTTGGTGGGCCTCTCTTGAAGTGATGGTATCAGTGCAGCACACCACAGTGTAGAAAATTGTACTGGCCATCACAGAGTTGTAGAAGGTGTGATGTACCCTAATGCAGTCTCCTTAGGAAAAAGATCCTGCTCTGCCATTTCTATAGTTCCTTCTATAGTTCCTTTATGTTCCTAAATCAGTCCAAACTGTCATTGATGTGGATCCCCAAGTACCTGTAGGAGTACACCACCTCAACATCCAATCCCTAAATAGTGACCAGACATACAGACTTTATGGTGCAGCATAAGTCAATAACCAGTTTCTTGGTTTTGCTGAAATTAAGTTGTAGACAACTTTTCCTGTGCCAAGAAACTGGTTTGGTCTGATGCCCCTTATCAATACACCCCATGGGTGCAGAATTGTCTGGTGTTACATTTATAATATGAGGTTTACAGAGTGAAGAGTAATAGAGACAGAACTGTTCCTTGTGGTGCTCCATTGTTGCTCACATCATATCAGAAACATAGTCCTTGAGTCTCACGAGCTGCAGTCTGCAGACAGATTGTCCATCATCCAGGACACCACAGGCTCAGAGGTATTCAGGCCTTCCGTTCACATCAGATTTTTGATTATTGATGATTCAAAGCAGGCATGTGTCATTTACTGTACTCAGGAATAAACTGTCACCCACCCACAATAATTGGAGCTCTTAATACCACCAAGATAGGTTCCAGTTTAAAAGATTCTGAACTGAACAACATAGATGGAGTTTTGTTACTTCAATTTCTACTGAGATTTCTAAAATCTTTTTCACAGTTTATCCTGTTGTTTCATTCATCTTTAAAGTTAGTGCTGCCATTTGACTTTTCATGTTAAAATTATGTTTTAATTCTCATAGCTTTGTGAAAGCAACTGTTTGTGATGATACAATACTTGCTGTGAAAGCAGCTAGTTTATATAGACAATCATCTGATTAAAGAATAATGCTTTATGCGACATTAGAAGCAGAGTTTTTGATGCATTTCATTAACAGACACAGCAGCATGGCACAGATGAGCGTGGAGCTGCATTTAACTGCCAGATGAACTTTTTTCACATTAGTAGTACTAGGAGCAAAGCAATATTTTTTGTCTCTGCCTCTGGTTTCTTGAAGAATTAAGAGGATCCTTCAGATGTGCGATATTTTAAGTAAGACAAGATGTTATTTAATGGTAATAAGGAATAAAACTCATTTTAAAGATGAAACTGGCATAAAGAATAAGCCAGGGCTGACAAGAGGCAACTTAATACAGATAGATACAGGGTAATGCCTAAACGTCTTCATCATAAAAGGCATTTTTTATGTTCTTGGCACAATTACAGCACTGTGGTGTGCAATTATAATTTAAAATATTTTTTTTCTTTTATGACTATTGCAGCACTGAGCATCTTGTGCATAAAGAAGAACCTGTAATCATTTAGAATCAGGAAGAAAGGAGCAGTTAAGACTGAAATGTCTATTAAGAGCAATTAAACAACAGAGTAAGTTGCAGGTATTTTTAGTGAAGATTATTCTTTCTATTTAAGTAAAGCATTTACATTCTTCCTATAATAAAAATGTTTTATACAGTTTATCTATATGTATGCACTTTTTATGCGTCAAAGTGGTTGGTCAGCCTGAAAGACTCTGCCAGACGCTTGATTGCTGTTGTATAAGAACGAGGAGCACGCGCAGATTGTGATTCAGAAGGAGATGAATAGCACCATGTTCAGTTAAAAAGGGATAGAAGAGTACAGGAGCTTTCCCAATTAATCATGTTAAAAAAAAGTGCTTGGATAGCAGTGTAACTAGTACTGTACCTCAGGGACTCCCATATAATATTAAGGCAAAAAAAATATAAAGAGTTCAAGAAAAAAGTTGAATGCAGTGTATACAGTGCAATATAGGTAATGCAAAGTAGGTACATTTAGAGTTTCTTTGAAATAAGCTTATATACGTCAAATATAACAGGATGACATTGTAAATATATTAATTTCAGAAACATGAAGAGACCACTTAAAATTTAAATACTGAGTGAAATATGTGTAGGTTATTTATTTAATTGAATGGTATGGGTTTTTTTTTACTGAGTGGGCACCTCAGGAAAAGTGGATGCTTTATCATTTTGTATGTTATTTTCAATAAGGTGTATGACAATATTGATGATAGAAAACATACATTGAATCGTATTACAGCAGGTTATTTTATAATTTTCTATAGTTCACACGGTATGATTTCCAATGACTATAATGATACTGTAGTACTGCACAAATAAACTTGAAAATCCTTGTTAATAATATTCTCATGTTGAGCGGCGACTGTCCAACTGTGGATGTGTTATGTTTTACTTTGTATTATGCATTGTATTGTTTACTGAGCTGCTCGGCTGACAACACTGTGCAATTACAAACTCAGTGAATGATTCACTTGAATTACTGTATAACAGAAAACAGCTTATTCTTTACACCAATGTTAAGGAGCATTACTTTTAAAAGTAATTTACTGTAGTTTCATAACTCGTTACTCACAAAAAAGTAAGCAAATATGTTACACTAGCTGTGTGTGATCTTTAGGACAATAAATAACCCCCTAGTATATTCGTGAACTTGGAAGGCGTCAGCTAACTCTTAAGAATTACTTGGGACAGTGGACATGGACCAACCTGTGCTTGCTGCCCCACTGGCTTTGTAAGAAGTCACTGGCGATATCATATCTTAGCTAAATCGCTGAAAATACCTCCAGATAGACAATGTTTTTAGTGAAAACTTCAAGCTTTCTCCTCCGCTGCTGAGGTGTTTCACTTTCATGTTGTTGAGCTGCGGTGTTTGCTTTCTTTCGACGTTGTGTCTCTTCATGTGTGTCATCAGAACGATGTCGTTGTTGCACGGTGGTGTTTGCTGCACACAGGTGCTTTGTAGTGAGAAGTGAGGTGCAAGTGTCGAAAAAATTGAAAAGCGGACACATGTGCCATCTAGTGGCTGTGGTTGAGCGTGAGCAGAGTGGAAAGCTCCATACACACACAGGTTTTTTGTTTATATATGTCTAATAGTTACTTCTTATAAAATGATACGCGTTAGAAATAGTGCATTACTTTTTCTTCTTTTATATGAAAAACTGCACATTTTACTGGTGACATCTGGTGAAACAAGGGGAAATAGTTTTTTTGTTTTTTTAAACTATTGCCGAGGGATGAACCACCCATAGTATGAGCTGGTATTCAGCCAAGTAAATAAGCAGCTTCAGTGCCAGCTCTAGAGGAGCTGATACAAACAGCATGCCTGTCGAAATTTAATTTGAATTCCAGCTAGCGCAATGCTAGGGCAATGGTGATCAGGCGACTAAAAAGAGCAATTCAAAAGCAGCACACTGTATTAAAATTTCTAAACAATTTAACATACAGTTGAGCTGCATAGAATTTAAATTTACAGTTCGACAACATAAAGAATATAATAACACAGTACATCCATTCTTGTAGAAGACTATTTGTGTCTGGAAATCCCTGACTAACGCATCCGTTGGTAAAGTCAGGCACCACAACAGGTTTTACAGTCATCCAATTGCCTCTTTGATATAATATACTGGAAAAACCATAGGTATAGAAAATAAAGAATTAATTAAAATGTCTGAAAATTAAAAAAAATAAATGTGTCCTTTTCAGTTGGTGCCTGTGTGTTAAACACTCCTCGTACCCACCTCATTTCAAGCAAAAGCAGGAAAGACCAGAAGGCATGGAAAGAAATTTGTAACATTAAAAAAGCTATGGAAATCTGTTTTCTTTTTTTTAAGTGACACAATTATTTTTACTTCAATAAAAGAAGCATTGTGTTACTCTACTTGCTATTTTCGAAAGTAATTGGACTGCGAAGCTCACTTTACTTTTAACGCCTTACCCCGAACACTGCTTAACATAGAGCTGGCTGGAGCAAGCACACTAACATAAGTTTTCATTCTTTGCATATATAGTTTCACATTTCTAGAAGCAATACATATTGTTACAGGAGGCTGGGGGACAGACCCGGCCGGGACGTCATCGGACACCTGGAGCACATCCGGGTGGACATAATGTATAATAACATTCTGCTCGGCTCGCTGCCCAGTCTCCTCTGCTGTTTCCCTGCTACCCTCTGCCGTTACAACAACAGGATTGCGACTGGTGATTTGAAAGTGTATTGCTTCAGACTGTATGACAAATGGCAACTCCTGTGAAAAAGCATATAGTTTTAAACTGTCACACCATTAGACCAATGTCATCTCCTGTTATAAGCTATAATGGAAACTGTCATTGATAATACAATGTTAAAGGCAAATCCTGATCAGATGTGTTTGGTGACCATGTAAGGAATGACAATCAACACAGGTGAAATATGCCAGCCCTGTTTACTTTCAAGTTCTAAAGTGCATAAATAAACAGAAACAGCACTCGATAGTGTGATTAACAAAGAAAAAGACTCTCTGGAGGAGCTCCTTCTCACAGTGTTGCTCAGAATTTTTGGGCCGGTGACTGGAAGGGGTGGAGTCAGTTGCCCTTACTGGGTGACTTCTCTGCACTGTGGAGGGAAAGGGAGAGGACATGATTAGCACCAGCTCTCCCTTTCATCCCAGAGGGATATTACATACCCTTGAGGGTTATCCTCTGAGGCACATACGTGGCCATGGGATTTTGCAGCCACTGCACATGGTGGCCGCTATACTGGCTTGCAGTGCTTTACAGGTGGCCTGAGTAATTTCTCACTTGAAAGTGATTTGGTAGAAAATACATTTGCTATACTGTATGGGATACATTATTTGCAACACAGAAAAAATAAAACATCAGAGCTCTTTTGACAATATGGTACCATAAATTGTTTTAATTTTTGAGAAAGACTGATTAGTTATTTATTTTACAGAATCCCCAATGGTCTTTCTGTATTAAGGGTCAGTGAGGCACAGCCAAAACAAGATGGTATAAAAAATAAGTACTAATATTCCCTCAGTAATTGAGCTTAGTATTAAAATGTTCATAGCAACCCTCAGCTTTGTCTTGTTAAGCAGCTTTTTCCCACTTTTCCATCATGTGGTCATACTTCTTATCTAGGAGAATCTAGCTTTTTGTAACATTAGAAATTGGGTTCTTGTTGTGTGCTGGAGGCCTGGCTCATGGGGCTTGCACTATTGGCCCTGCAGGGATTTCATTTTACTGTTGTGTGTGTGTGTGTGTGTGCAAATTGACCTTTCTTGTCTAGAGTTGGGACTTCAACCCCTTCTTCTTGCCATTAAAATAATGCTCTTCCGGCACAAACTTTCCCCAAACAATGCAATATAGTGCAATCCATTGAAGATGCACAAGAAGTTCAGTACCATTACTTCTCTTAAAACTAAACACAGGAAAAAAAGGAAGTACATCAGTCAAGCACAACACATTACACTGATGAGGATGAGCAGCAGTTTAATCTTCACCTATCAATGAGGACTAAACCTAAAAATGCCACGAAGAAGTCTAATGTGTACTCCTTACATTTTTGAGGAAAAGAAGCCAGCAACATGGCACCGCTGTTTCAAAGAGTCCTGGTGCAGAAGAAAAAGCTGTGTAAATTGAATATTTTTTTCAGTGAACTGCTGGCCACTCACTGACTAGCAAACACCTGGTGGCACTGCTACTGGATGTGAAGTGTGCGGTTCAAGTTGTGCAGTGTGTGTGTAGTCTGCTTGTTCCTTCCATGTTATTGTGGTTTGTCTATTTTCACCTCAGAGCTGTCTGATTTAAACTTGAGGTGTTGCTGTTTAAATTTAGCAGTGCACAGATAACATATTATCCTGGACAGCAACTGGTTGCAAGGCTCTCACTTTACTCAATGTTTAAATCTATCTGGCTGTATTTGGATGGTGATGATGATGTTAGAGGGCATGACGATTGCCAATATGGTCAAACCAGGCAACAGCACTTAATTGTTGGACTGACTTTTCACGTTTGCTAGTCATTAGCAAAACAGGGACAGATATCATTAGTTAGGTAAGTTAATCCTTACGTTAGAGAAACCTGCACACATATTAAAAAATTATGGTATAGCCCCACCAGAATTTTCATGTCAAATTTGCCTCTGATACATACACTGTTGAAAGCACAAGACTGTGTATCATTAAGGTTTTAATAAAGACAGAAATATTGAAATAAAATCCTGAAAATGCATGCTAAATCATTTGTCTTATAACTGATAAAACTGTAAAGGACTTGCTTCACTCATCTTGGTTGTATATGACGAGCTGAGTGCCTGCCTAACCAGCTAGCTTCCAGTGAGCATAAAAATAGACACTGCAGTGCTGGATAGGAAATACTGCAAAAGAATGAAACTTAAAATAGTAAAATGCATAAAATAGTGTGACAGTAGAGGGCGTTGTCACTCCTCCAAACCTGCAGACAACACGTCCAGAAACCAGGTAAAATTATCAGAAATAATTTTAATTTCTTCTATACTATGCACAAAGCACCTGAACAATATACAATAATAATCAACAATAATCAATACGATAATCCTCCACTCCACCCAGCAGCTCCGTTACACTTCCTCCCAACTCCGGCTCAGCTTGCTGGGTTTCCCACAGTCCTTTAAATAGTCCGGGTCAGTTGAAGATTCATATATTTACTTCTGTTCTTCTGTCTCCGTGACTTGGGAGTACTTCCAGGCTATATGGAAAATTAGAAAACCCAGTGTCTCCCTGCAGCATCCTCCTATGGCACCCACGGCACCCAGCAGGGCTGTGAAGTTGCACTCCATCTCCCATGATGCCCTGCGGGAATGCTGCAGGGAGGACTCCATCTATCTCTCACAATGGATAGAAGAGCGCAAATTTGTAAATAATTAAAGAATTACAGTCAATAATTTGTAAAGGAGAGGGATGTCTAATTACACAGTGTGGCAATTTTAACAAACTTAGAAAAAACACTGATCTTATTATTCCCCTAGTTATTTCTTTATAGCAGCGTTTCCCAGCCTCGGTCCTAGGGGCACACTGCGGCTGCCGATTTTTGTTCCAACCAGCTTTAATTTTAAATTGAACTCCTGGGCTAATTAAGTGAACTGTTATTTCCGAATTTCTGTGTTTTGGGAACAATATTGAAATTAGAAAACCAAGTTTGGTAATATATATATATATATATATATATATATATACTGCTCACAAAAATTAAAGGAACACTTTAAAGAAACACATTAGATACATCAGATCTCAATATGAAGTTGGATATCTATACAAATAACGACAGGGCAATGTCTTAGGAACAAAAGGATGCCAAGTCTTTTAATGGAAATAAAAGTTTTCTGCCTACAGAGGGCTCAATTGTGTAGACACCCTAAAATCAGAGTGAAATGAAGATGTGGCAGGCTAGTCCATTTTTTCAAAACGTAATTTTTGCTACTCAAAATGCTTTTCAGTCTCTTGTGTGGCCCCACGAGCTTGTATGCATGCTTGACAACGTCGGGCATGCTCCTAATGAGACGACGGATGGTGTCTTGTGGCATTTCCTCCCAGATCTGTATGAGGGCATCCCTGAGCTGTTGTACAGTCTGAGGAGCAACCTGGCCGCGCCTAATGGACCGAAACATAATGTCCCACAGATGTTCTATTGGGTTTAAGTCAGGGGATCGTGAAGGCCATTCAATTGTTTCAATTCCTTCATCCTCCAGGTACTGCCTGCATACTCTTGCCACATGAGGCCGGGCATTGTCGTGCATTAGGAGGAAACCAGGACCTACTGCACCAGCGTAGGGTCTGACAATGGGTCCAAGGATTTCATCCTGATACCTAATGGCAGTCAAGGTGTCTTTGTCTAGCTTGTAGAAGTCTGTGCGTCCCTCCATGGATATGCCTCCCCAGACCATCACTGACCCACCACCAAACTGGTCATGCCGAATGATGTTACAGACAGCATAACATTCTCCATGGCTTCTGCAGACCCTTCAACGTCTGTCACATGTGCTCAGGGTGAACCTGTTCTCATCTGTGAAAAACACAGGGTGCCATTGGTGGACCTGACAATTCTGGTATTCTATGGTAAATGCCGATCGAGCTCCACTGCGCTGGGTTGTGAGCACAGGGCCCACTAGAGGACGTTGGGCCCTCAGACCACCCTCAAGAAGTCTGTTTCTGATTGTTTGGTCAGAGACATTCACACCAGTGGCCTGCTGGAGGTCATTTTGTAGGGCTCTGGCAGTGCTCATCCTGTTCCTCCTTGCCCAAAGGAGCAGATACTGGTCCTGCTGATGGGTTATGGACCTTCTATGGCCCTCTCCAGCTCTCCTAGAGTAACTGCTTGTCTCCTAGAATCTCCTCCATGTCCTTGAGACTGTGCTGGGAGACACTGCAAACCTTCTGGCAATGACACGTATTGATGTGCCATCCTGGAGAAGTTGGATTTCCTGTGCAACCTCTGTAGGGTCCAGGTTTCGCCTCATGCTACCAGTAGTTACACTGACTATAGACAAGTGCAAAACTAGTGAAAAAACAGTCAGAAAAGATGAGAAGGGAAAAATGTCAGTGTCTTCCACCTGTTAAACCATTCCTGTTTTGGGGGTCATCTCATTGTTGCCCCTCTAGTGCACCTGTTGTTAATTTCATTAACACCACAGCAGCTGAAACTGATTAACAACCCCCTCTGCTACTTAACTGACCAAATCAATAGCCCAGAAGTTTCATTGCCTTGATGCTATACTCTGATTCAAAAGTGTTCCTTTAAATTTTTTGAGGTGTATATATATATATATATATATATATATTAAAATATACCAAGCAGTTCTATGGGAATAATGTATTTTTTCTTTTTAACAATGTTTTCATCTACTTTTCTAGGTGTTCTAATTGTTTAATTAATCCATTATTTACTAATTAGTGGATATGATGCTAAAGTAGTTGCAGCCTTTAATTATTCAGTGTTGTTTGCCAGCATGTCTGCTCTGCTCATTTTTAATTGTCATTAATAAGATACAACAAAGGGGAAAAAATGCACAGAGAAAGGGCAAAATATAATGAAATCAACAAAAGAGAGTTAAGCTTTTAAATCTGCAAAAGCAGAACATTTTTAAATGTCTTATAAATGTAAAGATCATGCTACGGTGCTTTTCTGAATGTAGAATAAAAGAAAAATAATCCCAACTAATTAAATAAGATGAGTGCTATCAGGTGTTGTCACTGGTTAGGAACCTGGTTGGAACAAAAACCTGCAGCCACAGTGGGTCCCCAGGACCGAGGTTGGGAAACACTGCTTTATAGGGTGCTATGACAGATGTCATTTGTTTTTTGTGTATTTCTAGTGGTAAAAACTTTAGCTTTTCTTCAAAATATTTTTGAATCAGAATTTATGATTTGTTTACAAGCTTGACACGTTTACTAAGCACATCTCTTCTCCCGGTCCTTATCAATGAAAAGCATCTCTGTCCCGTGGAGACAGAACATAAGGGAAATGATCACTGTGACCTCATAATCATGCTTGATTTACAATATCTCATCTTGGGAAGTTATGGGAGTTTGTCAGAAATGCACATATAAATAATGACAAAAAAATGCTTAAGAGGTTGAAAACCACACTCATTCTCTGTCACACTTGATACAAAGTTAAACATGAGCCCCCATCTTTTGTTGAGCCTTTCGTGCATACAGGTGGCTAAATGTTCGATTCAGTATGATTTGTTTAGGTTTCATTTAGTAAATATAATAAATGTGTTAGTATTGTGTTGCTGAATGAAAATTAACTTTCCTGGCCATTGTGTTCATTTTTATCGAGCCTTACCAGTTCTCTCTATGTGTTGTTCACAGGTGTATGATGTGGTAGATTAAATTGATGTTAAAAGTACTTTTTCATTTGTTCTAGTAGCAGGTGAAGTGATCACTTGCAATGACTATACATCCATCATGAAGGTAAGCTTCTCAGTTTTACCACCTGAAGATGTACACCATGCCCTATATTACGGAAATCCCCAGAGCCTCCATTAAGCTAGCTACAGCAGCTCTAGTAACAGGATTGTGCTGCTTTAAACCAGAGATAGGTGACAAAGTGACAGGAGCAAGTAGGTAGCCACTGCCTGGACAGATAACTGAATCTAATGTACATACTGTGTTATTTGTCCTGTACTCTGCCTTGGTACACCATGTTTTGTGCTGTGATTGTGCAAATGTTATGCTGTATACCAAACAGCAAAGGGAGGCTCTTCTCACAGTGTTCACGTAATGTGTGTGAGTGTTTATTTGTACACTTATAGTCGCATGTATGACTCAAACCAAAAAATAATAAATAAATGAAAATTCAATTTCTCAGACATGTAATATGACATTAAAGTAATAATCTGAAGCCATGATTAGTATGCGAATGGGACAGTTATGGATAAATGTAGGTCAACACCTGCAACAGGAGCACAACTTGCATGTTACATATCACAAAATAAACATTTTAATGATATAGTTCAGGATGTATTCTCAGACAAGAATTGATTAATGTCTATATGCTGTGGCATGACACTGTATTTTCTTCTATGCCTTTAAATGTGATATTTGTAAAAAAAAAAAATATATATATTGCTTATCTATTTCCTTATGCACATATTTTCTGCAGGTAATAACGGAATTTCATTGTTTTGTTAAAATGTGAAATTATTTTCAGAAGGACCAAAATATCTAAAATATCTTGAACTGTCATGTGGGATGATCATGAGGTTTAAATTAGCTTTATCATACAAATTCTCAAGGCAAGATCTGCCCGTAATGTGATACCAAAACACAAAAAAGGTCAGTTTGCATAGAGTACGGGGAATGCTGTCATCTCTGGTTTGGGGTCATAAATACTACTATACCACACACTATGAGTGAGAAGCTTGAGGCAAAAAGTGGTCCTGTTTATTATATACTAGCCGTTCTCCGCGGCTCCGCCCACGTAGTAGTGAGACAGGACAAAATTTAAAATCAATAAACAAAAAAGTATCGCTAGCTAAGTGAAGACAAGTTACGCTCCAAAACACAGTGTTAGACCTACTTCCCATTTCTGTTGTCACGCTCCCCTCTTCCCTTGGCTTGCAGCCTCTGCCTCAGATTAGCGAGAATATATCGCTCCTACAAGCGAACTATGATTCTTAGCACGATGAGAGGAGTTGCAAAATCATCCAGAATGTTCAAGCAAATTCTAGAAAAAAACCTGATTTAATTCCATTAAGTAGTTCTCCTGTTCACTAGCTAAGCTGATGTAAAATACACCCTGAGGCTGGCGTGTGAGTGAGGAGGGCCCCTCCCTTCAGCCCGCTGCGTCTCTCTTGGATTCGCGTGAATAAATTGGTATCGCAAGTGAACTATGATACATAGCACAATGAGAGAGGTCGCAAAGTCAACCAGAATGTTCAAGTAAATTATAGAAAAAAATTCCCATGGATCTCAGTCTCAGAGGTCCCTATAGAAGTGGTCCCTATAGAAATCACACTCCTAGACCCCAAGTGTTCCTATTAAAGTGTCTGGATTCTCTATACATATATATAGTGAGCTCTGCCTACATAAAACTGTCTAGCGATTACCCCTCAGTTTCTGGAGTGGAGAATTACAGCTTTCCGTGGCCTGGGTCTCATCTTCCATGCTGCAAGCCTTTCTACAGTTGAGCAGAAACTCACCTTCTGCATTAAATATCTAATGTCAAGCCATGATCACTTTGTGAAAACAATCACTAATTCATTTATCAAAGAATCTGTGCTGCCACTGAGAAATGTGGAAGTAAAGAAGATTTGGATTAAGCATGCGCTAGAAGGCTTATTCAAGGTGTGGACTACATTATCCCAAATAAACTTGGTAGTGTCTCTCTTATACATTATCCATATATATAAAATTCTTTTTGCGTTTGAAACGGAAATTACGTATGACCACGCGAAATGGAAATTACGTATGACCACAGAACATATTATAATACAGGAACTATTCACTTTGTTTATGTACGCCATCTTTATATCGTCTTTATGAATTGTTATTATTTGTTTTAGAGTTACTTTAATGATATTGAAAAGAAGTAAACACAAACACGCCGATCTATCCCATAGAAGTGTATCTCAAGTGAACTATGATACATAGCACAATGAGAGAGGTCGCAAAGTCAACCAGAATGTTCAAGTAAATTATAGAAATAAATTCCCATGGATCTCAGTCTCAGAGGTCCCTATAGAAGTGGTCCCTATAGAAATCACACTCCTAGACCCCAAGTGTTCCTATTAAAGTGTCTGGATTCTCTATACATATATATAGTGAGCTCTGCCTACGTAAAACTGTCTAGCGATTACCCCTCAGTTTCTGGAGTGGAGAATTACAGCTTTCCTTGGCCTGGGTCTCATCTTCCATGCTACAAGCCTTTCTACAATTGAGCAGAAACTCACCTTCTGCATTACAGTAAATATCTAATGTCAAGCCATGATCACTTTGTGAAAACAATCACTAATTCATTTATCAAAGAATCTGTGCTGCCACTGAGAAATGTGGAAGTAAAGAAGATTTGGATTAATCATGCGCTAGAAGGCTTATTCAAGGTGTGGACTACATTATCCCAAATAAACTTGGTAGTGTCTCTCTTATACATTATCCATATATATAAAATTCTTTTTGCGTTTGAAACGGAAATTATATACCATATAATCTTTATATCGTCTTTATGAATTGTTATTATTTGTTTTAGAGTTACTTTAATGATATTGAAAAGAAGTAAACACAAACACGCCGATCTATCCCATAGAAGTGTATCACAAGTGAACTGTGATACATAGCACAATGAGAGAGGTCGCAAAGTCAACCAGAATGTTCAAGTAAATTATAGAAAAAAATTCCTGATCTAAATCTAAGTAGTTTTCTCATGAAAAGTGGACAGACATACAGAAAGATGTTGGATTTTATATATATAGGGATTACTGTCATGAGTAGGGATGAGCTGTCAAAATTTGGTATGATTTTTGGTCCTCAAAGGCTGCCAATGTTTATTTCCGTCATTAGGTCTGCTACATGGGACATGGCCTCTGAGACTGAGATCCATGGGTAATCGACACAACGGCATAAAAGGACGGTTATTAGTGCAAATCTTTATCTGATATGCCGATACTAAATCTCTAAAGTATTCATAGTTTATCATTGTCCTCTTTTCTTGCATGTAGTTTTGGTTTTGACCCTCTTGTTCTGTCAACCACATACTGTACATATACATTTTTTTGTTTTGTTTTGTTTTTCATGCATTACGCCCAGGTTTTGCTCAAAAACCTGTCAGTTTGCTGACATAACATGAGCAAAACATTTCATGTGAAAAAAATTTGCAACATAAATTGTGTTTCACTTCCAGCCTTTCACACAAGAAGAAGTATTTATTTTCTGATTGGAAGTGTTTATGTGCATTAATTCTGCAAATGTCTGCCTGTCATTTAGTATTTAAATAAAAATCTCTAAGAATGAAACAAAATCAGCAGAAGTGTACATTTCCTTAACTAAGATAAGGTGACTGTCAGGTAATAGGAGTGGAGGTTTGGCAGCGTCGGCAGCTTTCCGTGTAAAGAGACCTTCCTGTGGAGAAAACCTACTAATGAGCACAATGGTGTGTTTTAGTGTGTCTCTATATGAAAAATATTCAACATATACTATGAAGAAAGAATTAGGGAAAGCACACTTGTAAAGATTTGGGGTGGTAGCCCCGTATAGTGCAAGGTCCAGAGAAGCCTTTCCAGACTGAAACATTCAAATAAATGAATCAAACAGAGGACAACATGAAGTGACTGGATTTTTATAGTGAACTGGCAGGAAATTAGATACAGAAGGAATGCTGGGAAACAATTGGAAGGCCGGACATGACGTAGAAACTTGAAGGCGTAAGTGAAGTCATCACGTGGGACCGGAAAGAATGCCATTGTTACTGTGCGTAGGAAAACATGATTGTCTGCCAGTCTTCAAAAAGGTACGTTTATTCTTCAGTTTTTCTGTTGAAGAAAGATAAGAGATATTATTGCCCTGTAACAAACCCGCTTTCCTTGTGTTATCATGCTTTGTTGAGCCAGTCAGCTGCTCCCTAAGCGCGCATGTGTGACAATATATATATATACATATATATATTTTTTAAAAAAACAAACTGCATTCCTACATGTAAGGTGCACAACAGGCATAAGTAGAATTGATTTTACTGATGTGGAATGGATTACGTCAGCTATTCCAAAGAACATGGATAAGCATAAATTGTGAATGAAGATCTAGCAAGCAATATTCCTTGTGCTTCATCCGAAAAAAAAAAAAAAAAAACTTTAAAACTCAAAAAAACTACCCACTGACTTCCACATTACACAATTGTGAAATCACCTGCAAAACTATTTTTAGTGCCAGTTTTAAGAAACCGTATGCAAATATAATATTATTATATTAATATAATATATAATATATTATAATTGTTTACTGTTTCAATATTGTTATTTGGAGAGTTATTCATATTTAAGATTATGCTGATGATGTCACAAAATTGTTTCAGTTTCGGTTGCTGGTCACTTGGGTGTGGAACATGACATGGGACTTCATCATACAGCCATTATAAACCATGTAGATCCCCACAGTCTGAAGCCAAAGGTCTGCATCTGTAACAAGTAACAAAACAAATTAGCCATAGTGAGGAAAGAGGATATTAAATTAGTGTGAAGTGGTAAACTTTCATTTTTCACTTTAAATTTTGAGTTTTGATGCTCTGTTTTATGTTTGGACTTACAACAGGTTAACTGTTTGTCCTTCATTTCCTCCTCTTTTCTTATCAAAGTCCTTCAGAATGGCCAAATGACATGTTGGTCGTAACAATTGCTGTTGAGAGACTCAGTGAACACTGAAGGTACTTGGAGGTTTTTTCATCCAGGTATTCAAGGACAATTCATGAATGATTCTCTGAATAAATTCAGGCCAAGACATGAGCTCAAGGTAGATGTTACCCAGCATGTGCTGACCACAGAAATGTTTCTATATAGATGCTCTGTTTCAGACTGTTTAAGGCTAAAGGCCAGGAGGTGTGTTTGGTTGCAGGCTCACTGGTATGAGGACATTATGTCCCACAATTAAAAGCAGTGCTGGCTACATAAGGTATGCTTTATGTATGAATCTCAGTAAGCCTTGTCAGGAGTTAGGAGTAAGAGATAAAGAAATGTTAACTATTTTTGATCAGCCAAAAATAAGTTGATTGATTGCCTTTCCCAATTCTGGAAGTTGATGACATAGTCAATGTGATGCCAACGCCTTGAACAAGGATGCATTCAAGATGTCCTGTTCTGGGTAGGGAGGCAAAATACTGTGTTGGTGATCAGGAGGCAGAACAATGCAGAACCCTTCCCTTTAAACAGTGAATCATTCATTGGAAAAAAATATAAAAATGGCATACAGGACAGAATTCAAGAATGATTCTAGAAAGGTGGGACCAACTGCTGAAATATGTAGTTGAAGTGGAGACTCTGATGACATTAATGTTCATATTAGATTTTAGGAAGCCTGAATATCAGTTTAAATATTATAAACTCAGTTGTCTTGTCAGAGCTTTGACATATTTAAATGTTGCAGTTTTTCACAGAATTGTTCTTTGGCACTGTTAAAAATCAAGTACACACAAAACCCTACAGCAACAAATATATGAAATTAACTAAAATAAGAATACTGTAGTTTGTTAAAGCAGTTGGAAAAATGTGTGCTTGCCCCATGACATGGGCCTTCCAACCAGATATCACGTACAGATGGCTGTCCAGCTATCCCATACCTCAAACTAGGGCTTCTTCTCGGCTCCAGTCACTCTATGCTCCCTCTGCTTTGGATGAACTATTGCTTCTATCTTGCAGTACAGCCATGTCTCAGTTACAAGAATTACCTATTTATACTGTACATGCCTCTTAGTGGTCCCTATAGAAATCAACCTCCTAGACCCCAAGTGTTCCTATTAAAGCGTCTGGATTCTCTATACATATATATAGTGAGCTCTGCCTCCATAAAACTGTCTAGCGATTACCCCTCAGTTTCTGGAGTGGAGAATTACAGCTTTCCTTGGCCTGGGTCTCATCTTCCATGCTACAAGCCTTTCTACAATTGAGCAGAAACTCACCTTCTGCATTAAATATCTAATGTCAAGCCATGATCACTTTGTGAAAACAATCACTAATTCATTTATCAAAGAATCTGTGCTGCCACTGAGAGATGTGGAGGTAAAGAAGATTTAGATTAAGCATGCGCTAGAAGGCTTATTCAAGGTGTGGACTACATTATCCCAAATAAACTTGGTAGTGTCTCTCTTATACATTATCTATATATATAAAATTCTTTTTGCGCTTGAAACAGAAATTACGTATAACCACGCGAAACGGAAATTACGTATGACCACAGAACATATTATAATACAGGAACTATTCACTTCGTTTGTGTACGCCATTTTTATATCGTCTTTATGAATTGTTATTATTTGTTTTAGAGTTACTTTAATGATATTGAAAAGAAGTAAACACAAACACGCTGATCTATCCCATAGGAGTGTGCCCTGTGTCACCCTCTCCCAGCCCTCCTCTCTGGACTCCAGTGCTGAGCCGTCCGCCGCCAGGCGCATTCTGACAAAGAAGTTTTATTTATTCCTCCACGTGACTGTCGCGGAAACTGCCACATTATAACTTTTTTTTAATTAGCAGTACTTGATAGTAGAAGAGATGAGGAAAACAGCTTTGCGTCTTTCTACTTTTTAACTGCGGCGAGCCATTAACAATGTGAAGACGACACCGCCTTCAGCGGCGAGGGGTCGTGAGAACAAAGTGGACGCTCAGAGGCGCAGAATGTCGGGCTGCTCTGCCGGGTCGAGAGCTTTCACAGTTTCGGGCAGCGTCCTCTCTTCTTGCACTGTTTGTGACACTTCGAGTGCCCCGTCAGCTCCTGGGAGAGTGGAAATGATTGCGAATGAGTGTAATCAGCGCCATCAAAGCGTGACTCTATTGGTAAATTGCGCTTCACGACTACTTACTGTCCCTTAAGGTGAGTTCAGGTCACTAAAACCCCGCAACGTTCAAGGTTGCTTTTGTGATAAATTCCATTAAGAAGATGGAGGGTTTCCATCTAAGAAGATGTACCGACCTCTTCATGTTAAGTTTTGGACTTGGGAATTGTTTGGACCTTCTGCCCATTAAGCACAGAAGGGTAGCGTCCACATTTCTCAAAATAATTTTTCTCTTAAATTACAGGCACGTAGTGCAAGGTTGTCAGGCAGAAATTTGCAGGATCGCATAGAAAATGTACAGGTAATTTCTATACCACAGCAGTTGTGTAGCGCCTTTCACAAGGGATCTGCTACCGAGAGATGATCCAGATATATTTAAGCTGCTGTTAGTACTACTCACCTATTGTGTTATAGCGCCTTTAAAATGTACTTTGCCCAAAAGCACTCCAGTAATGCTCAATGTATCTTTACTTCTTACATGTTAATGTTTTACTATTTAATAATTTATATACTAAATTTTATTTTTTTCCCTTGCACTCAGTGAGCGAAGCCACTGGGTAATCAGCTAGTATCTTTATATAATTGTTTTTCATCTTTTTTGTTCTTCTTGTTACATACTGTAACATGTAACCAGCTGATATTTGCTTCGGCAGCAACATTAATGTCTTTGGTGGCTCTTCCTATGAAGTCAGTAGACGGATTGAGTGAGCATGGGAGGGTCATGATATATTTGCAAATGGATGAAGGTCCAAGTCTTTAGAGTCCTGATACTTCCTGTTTTGCTATACAGTTGCGAGACATGGACACTATCCAGTGACCTGAGACGAAGACTGAACTCCTTTGGTACTGTGTCTCTTCGGAGAATCTTTGGGTACCGTTGGTTTGACTTTGTGTCGAATGAGTGGTTGCTCATGGAGTCCTGAATGAGGCACATTACCTGCATTGTGAGGGAGCGTCAGTTACGGCACTACGGCCATGTGATGTGATCTGGCTCATAGGGTCATCATTGTTGAGAACCTGAACGACTGGACCAGACCAAGGGGATCCCCACATAACACCTGGCCGCAGTAGATAGATGGTCATTTCTGGGGGTTGGGTCTAGACCGCATGTCTGCCTGGGGGGTTACCAACCACGATCCCAAGCTGTTTTGTCGTGTGGTGGGTGTGGCAATGCGCTGTATCAGTACAGGCTCCCCATCCTGACCTGATATATTTATAAAGGAAGTTTCTCACATTATTACTTTTACTCAATTAATTTTACTGAGCATCTCTTTCATTATTGTTTTCCTTTAGTAAAAATTGTTTTAAATGACATTTAATAGTTTCTATCTTTATTTCAGGTAGGCTTCATATTTCCATACTACCCCTACAATAAGGAAATATTTATGTGTTGCTCAATAGGGAATGACTGCGAGAACAAGGTTGATTTTGTCTACAGGTTAATGAAAATAGCTGACCGGCAAATAAATATACACCTCCTGAGTGTTCTCTTTTAGATTCTGCTACACTTGGCAGAGCATGCACTGTTTTAATAATCAGACAAATCCAGAAAGAGTATTTTGTCACCTGCAAGGAGGCTTGTGAAAACTGAAGGCAGGATGAATTCAGAAAGAGAAACAGTCCTGACTGCCTCTGTCAATTATCATCCAGGATTCACGGAAGGGTCAGTGTTTGCGTCTTCATCCCATTTGTGAAATAGTAAAATTGCCTGTGTGCTTCTTGTTTATTTGGGCATGTGTAACTTGTGGCTGGCATGATGGCACAGCGGGTAGCACTGCTGCATCACAAATTCGGCATCCTAAGTTCAAATCCTGATGTTGTCTGTGTGAAGTTTGCATGTTTTGTCTGTATCTGTAAAGAGTTTATTCCAGGTACTCCTGTCCTCCTCTCACACTCCCAAAGACGTATTGATTGGATTACTTGGTGAATCCAAGGTGGCCCAATGTGGCAGAATATCCAGGGCTGTTTCCTAACTTGTGCCCAGTGCTGGCAAAATTAGATCTGGCCACTTGCAATTCTGAATTTAGCAAAAGTGGGAATTATAGTAGTAGTAGGAGTAGTAAAGTTGTGTGTACAGAGAACAGTGAAATTCTTACTCATACATCCAATCAATGCACCACACATCACCTCTATAATTTGCCATGATCAACAATAATGTATTAAAATACTTTATTTTCTTCAATATAAAATGCACCTAGCTTACCTGATGTACCCCTTTTACTTGTTTCCATTATCAGTTGAAAACAACTGTCCTTTTTTGCCATATGAGTCAGAAAATGTGCGAAAATCAAGCCTTCCTCTTTGTGTGTGTGTGTGACGTCATGGGTGCACTGACTCAGTATATGTGAAGTTGCATATGTATTTCTAGTGCATTATAAAGCTTCAGCATAACATCTGTGGACTTGTACTCCACACATCGTGCTAAATAACCCCACATTCTGTTAGCTATCTTTATGCCTCCTGAACACTGTCTGCCAGTGGATAGTAACAACTTCATCATTTGTAAAATGCTTATGCAACTTTAGATTACTTTAATATAAAATGGTAAAATCTTATGGATGATGTCATGATATTCTTAATCTCACTTATACCAGTTCACGCGAGGATGAAACCTATCCCGACAGCTTAAAGCACAAGGCAGGAAACATCTCTGGACGTGTGCCAGCAGATCAAGGCTGCTGTTATATCATTGTGAAAGAACTGACTTCTTTACTGAACATCCATTCTGCACAAGGCAGAAGCCAAACAGAATACACGATGTGAAAGGCACTATATAGCGCCTCACCCGACACAGATTGTACACGGGTGGCACGTGTAAAATAAAAGGATTTTTATTACTTTTCAGCTGGAGGGCGCGTCTTCCCCGTACTCCCCCCAGCCACAACACAGTCCCAAACACCAGTACAGCACAAACACTCTTCTCTTCCTTGGCACCACCACTCCTCCCTTGCAACCTTTTCCTCCTCCACCCGACTCTGGCTGATGAGTGGTAGTTGCTGGCTCCCTTTTATAGGTCACCAAGATCTGGCGGTACTTCCAGGTATGATGAAGCTGTTGCCCACTCGGGCTCATGAGTCCCAAACACAGCAGCCCCTGGCGGTACCTGCGGGACCCAACAGGGCTGCCCCCAACTCCAATTCCCAGGGAGCCCTGTGGGAAACCGAGGCACTACACCAACCCAGGGGGGCGGCCATCTAGCGTCCAGGGGGAGGTATTGCACTGTCCAGGGCTGCTCCCCCTGAATACAGTGTGCAGGGGCGTCCCGGCTGGGCATGGATGCCAGGCGCCTGTCACAAGTGTCACACATAAGTGTTTCATTAGCATGACTTGGGGTGGAAGAAACCAGACTACTTCAGTAAACCCTATAGACACAGGAAGAATGTGCCTCCTTGATACAGAAATCAAACTCCACCCCATGGAGCTATGGGGTAACAGAACAAATGAAAAGGCAGACCATTTTGAGTGGCACTTCACATGGTCATCTGAAATTAAATTGTTACTCCTAGATTTTTCTGAAGTGTCAGTGGTTATAGATGTCTTTTATCTTTGAGATTAAATTATAAATGTTATCTGCTAATAGCATTGCTTTTTTATGATACTGAATAAACTTTAAGAAAGGATGAAACTTCTTCATTTCAGAGGTGCAAACTATACAACTGGCTGTCTGCCCAGCCTTTCACTTCTAGATGATGTGCAGATGTGATAAAAGCAGGGCATGAAAAAGAACTTCATTCTGATTTTTTTTTTTCCGTAACCCCCATCTGTGAATTGCTTACATCTTCTTGCTGTGTTTAAGATGAGTTTTCAGCCCCTGTTGTTGTTGTACCTTATCAGTAGAACAACTGAGGTGGACATTTTTCAGCAAATGATTCTAAACATCAATGAATTTAAAAGTATTAATTGTCTGGCTGATTGACTTTATGCATCTGTACTGGAGTATTAATTCTACAGTATTTTTAAAAATCTTTTATTGAATTTCTTTATAGCATGTAACATTCCATACAATCAAGTCAAACTTAACAAAGCTAAATTCAAATCAATCCCCACCCATGAGGAAGAGAGGAAGGCCAACAGCCAGAGTAAAACATTTGAGAGTAGTATAGAGGGAAAGGAGTCTTTTCCCCCAATATAAATCACTCAGGCAGTCATTTTCCAACCCGCTATATCCTAACACAGGGTCACGGGGATCTTCTGGAGCCAATCCCAGCCAACACAGGGCACACACACCCACACACCAAGCACACACTAGGGACAATTTAGGATCGCCAATGCACCTAACCTGCATGTCTTTGGACTGTGGGAGGAAACCGGAGCACCCGGAGGAAACCCAAGACACGGGGAGAACATGCAAACTCCATGCATGGAGGACCCGGGATGCGAACCTGGGTCTCCTAACTATGAGACAGCAGAGCTACCACTGCATATACCAATATAAATGCTTATTCTAAGATATTATTTGTTAGACCCTGCCAGTTTTTTTTTAAAAGTTTTGAACAGATCTTCTAAGTGAGAATTTTTTTTTTTTTTCCAAATTTCAAACAGTAGATAACATCAGTTATCCAATGACTTTAAAGAGGTGGTCAAGGATTTTTGCAGTTTGGATAAGTCTGCGTGTCCATAGTGAAGTAAAGGCAATTACAGTTTGTTTGTCCTTCTCCACTTTAAGCCCATCTGGAAGTACACCAAACACAGCTGTTTAGAGGATTAGGAGGGATTGTGACACCAAGGCTATCTGATAGACATTCAAAGGTTTTTGTTCACAATGTTGTTAATTTGGTACACACCCAAAACATGTGGCCTAGTGAAACCAGAGCTCGATTGCAATGTTAGCAGGTTGTACCTTAGCCTGGAAACATTTTGGACACATTTAAACAAGACATTTTTGATGTAGTAACCCTTAAAAAGCTAATGGGCAGAGCTGATCTTCAGCTCACATATCTCCAGTGACCTGGAATGCGATACTTGATTCACTCACTCAGGGTGGTACTGTGGTGTAGTGTGGTTGCGCTAGTGCCTTGCAATAAAGAAGCCGGGATTGATGTCCTGAGTCCTTTCTGTATAGAGTTTGCATTTTCTCCCCATCTCTGCATGCATTTCCTACAGGTGCTCTGGATTCCTTCCATAGTCCAAAGACATGCATGTTAAGTAAATTGGAATTGTGTGTGTGTTTGTGTGTTCACACCATCAGCACCACAATTCATCCATCCATCCAATTCAACTATCCCTAAGTTAATTTCGGAAAAGGCATGCAGGACTGGGAGAAGTGATGGAAACTTCTTCTCAACTACACAAAGTCTGTGACTTAATGAACAGCCAATTGTGTGGCTGACCAATGATGATTTTTCTTCACCCAGCCGTAGACCTGCATCCCTGACCAGGGATTGTTTCTGCCTGGCACTAGATTCTGCATAATGCTGCTCAGTATATACAGGTTTGAAAAAGAATGGATGGATGGATTCACTCACTCTGTGTGTAAAAGTCTGCATATTCAGCTGGATGTTATGTTCATTTACAGGTCCAGCCAAATTCCTTATCTAGGTTACATTATTATTTGTGTGGGTTGCATTTTCCTTCCATATTTTGAAGACAATCAAGTTTATTATTTGAACCCTTTGACTTTTCCTGAGGTAGGAGTATGCATATGCTGTATTTATGTTGAATTCAAGCTTGGCAGAAGATGGGACAAAGTGGTTTTAGGCAGGGGCGGCATGGTGGCGTGGTGGGTAGTGGTGGTGCCTCGCAGTTAGTAGACACGGCTTTGCTTCCCGAGTCCTCCCTGCATGGAGTTTGCATGTTCTCCCCTTGTCTGCATGGGTTTCCTCGGGGTACTCCGGTTTTCTCTCACAGTCCAAAGACATGCAGGTTAAGTGCATTGGCGATTCTAAATTGTGCTTGGTGTGTGGGTGTGTGTGCCCTGCCCGGGGTTTGTTTTCTGCCTTGTGCCCTGTGTTGGCTAGGATTGGCTCCAGCAGACCCCCATGACCCTGTAGTTAGGATATAGTGGGTTGGATAATGGATGGATGGATGGATGGGTTTTAGGAAGAAATAATGGGAGGTACAAAGCTTCTTGCATGGGCAAGTGGGCCACCCACTCCCTGAGTTATTCTGCTATGTTTATTCTCCTATGAGGGCCTAGTTCTGACTGTCACTAGTTTTATTAATTTATGTGGTCTTGTACTGCTTTGAATTACTTACATGGTGCGCCTTATTTTGTATTAATCATTTTTCCCCATATTTGTTCTTTCTCGCAGTCACACCCACATGCCTTTTTGGCCACAATAGATATTTCCTTTGGAGTCGTCTCGGCAAAGTGATCAGTGTCAGTTAATATTTAATTTAGCATCTTCTTCGATTTAAGTTAGGATCACAATACAAATCCAGTAAGCATCCTGAACTTAGTAATCAAATCACCCGTTGCTTTCAAAGTCACCCTGCCTAATTTTAGACTTTTCTACTCCCAGCAACTGCAGACAAAGATAAATTCACTCCAAAGGAAAAAAAAAAACTCTTTTAATCCAAAAAGAGTCAACGAGTGATTCCATTGTTAGCTCTAACAACATGTCGTAAAGATAGGAGTTAAAAAAGCAGGCCGATTCTTCATGGGACCCGATCAATATGAGAGTGAACCCAATGAAAATTGCCTGTTGCAAGTAATGGTGAAACATTTATGTAATAATATTCTGCAGGAAAACAAATTTTTCAAGTTGAGCGGCGCAGGGAGGATTAAATGGGATTTATTTTCTTTCTTGTGACATGAAAGGCACAGAGAGGGACAGCGGAGGATAGAAAGCTCATTTAACTTCTCAGTATACCAATCACATACATGAGAGAGCGCGCGCTGGAGATGCCCAGGTTTCCTTGGTGATGAGGTGTCTGATTGCCATTCAACAGGCAGACAAATGTCCTAACTACCTTTGGGCCGAGATAATTTACCGTGTGTTTGTTGCTGGAGCTTGCAGTACAGCTGTGAGGACCAGGGGCGAAGTGGGGGTGGCGACTTGACAGAAGCAAATGGGGTTACTTCTCACAGCTTCAGCTTTTCTTCTCTGAATCTTGGACAGATCTTAAGGGTGCTCATAATTCTAAGACAACAGATAGCCTGAACAGCAAGTATTTGGATTTATACATTGGCTGCGTAGTTCACCTACACAAACATGAGCACAAAAAACTCTTATTTAGAAAACAGAGTAGGCTTAAATCAACTGCCAGAAAGCTTTGGCACAGCACTACACAGCACTGCCTAGCAGTGCATAAACCTAAAGGACATTGTTTTTATTTTTATTTTTGGCGGTTTTATAAGTTCATGTTCATTGGTCAGTTCTGGAAATGAGCCATATGTATACAAGCCTCTTGGTCTACATCAGTCTTCAGACACCACAAGTTTATTACGAGTCACATTACATTCAGATTCTAATGCAGCTATTCTTTTATTGGCAGCAGATGTAATTTGGGGCTGATGGAGAGGCACATGTAATACATACAGTAAAGGTGTAGTGTACACAATACAAAGTACAAAGAAATGAGGTTTGAGGTCTTGCATGATGTCCCATTTAATTACAGTGTCCAGACGACAAAATAAGAGCACAAGCGTTACAATAATTGTTTAATTCCACATATTTGTCCAGCAGAAACACATAAAAGGTCTGTAGATAGATAGATAGATAGATAGATAGATAGATAGATAGATAGATAGATAGATAGATAGATAGATAGATAGATAGATAGATAGATAGATAGATAGATAGATAGATAGATAGATCAGTGCCCAGTGACAATTTTGGATTTTTATAGAAGCTCTATAATAAATAAAAATATAAAGAGATAGTTAAGTAAATATATACACCTTGTGAATAAGGCGTTATATAGGCGTCTGACCCAGCTCAGATTCACACGGAGACTTTTATTTTTCTTCACCTGTGGGGCATGTCTTCCCCATGTACCCCACAGGCAATACACAGTCCCAAAGCACTTCAAGCACAGTCTCACTCAAACCAATCCTTCCTCTGGCACCCCCACTCCTCCCAGGCAACCTCGTCCTCTTCCACTCGATTCTGGCTGTGGAGTGGTGGTGGCTGGCCCCTTTTATAACCCACCCAGAAGTGTTCCAGTTGCTTGACCACCTGGTCCCAATTGCACTCCCGGGTGGGGCTGAAGACTCGTCCAGCTGGGCTGTTGAATCCAGGCAACACCCCCTAGCGGCCACCCCAGCTCCCAACCAGGCTGTGGAGGACTCCATCTCCCATGGAATCCTGTGGGAGGTTGGGGAATCACCGTCAGCCAGGGAGGCTGCCACCAAGCGCCCTGGGGGAGGTATTGAGCTGCCCATGGTTGCTCCCCCAGAACATATGCAGCGGGGCGTCCCAGCTGGGCATGGGACCCGGCTGCCTGTCACAACCTGCACACTATAAGAAAGAAATGTTTTGACTTGGCAGTCACATTCACAGTAAGGCATTGTGCCACCATATTGCTCTTGGTTTCCCTGGCTTCTCAGAAAACAAGTTTGTCTAACCAGTATAAGGGTTTAAATGGCATTTTAGAAACCAGTTTTCTGTGAATAACTTGGTTTATTTAATCACCTGTAAGCACACCCATTTAGACAGCCTGGTGCACTAAACCAGCCTTGGACTGCACTGCCCATCTGAGAGCACACTTTAACTATAAGTAACTCAATCTGACCAAATGCAGATTAGATCAATGAAGAGAATTTTAATCACTGCAACAAATTGCCTTTGATGGCAATCAGAGACCCCTGAGTGCATGCATTTTATTTATAGGTGGTTTGGCTGGCCTAGTTGCCACTGAACACCACCAGCCATATGCTGCCCATTTTTCTGTTCCCATGAACCATGTTAACCAAGCAAAACAAAACCAAACAGACAAATGAATAAACCAACATGTCTATATTGTAGTGTAAATGCGGTGTTGCCTTTTCTTCCCAGCACAGATCAGGTTTATCATTCACAGATACCTGGTCACATCATCAATATGAAAATAAATTCATGACCAAATGAAAAATTTGTATGAAAACAATCAAGTGAAATTTTAGAATATCCATATATGCATATATCATTACACACTTCGACAAAGAGAAAACTTTTAGATTCCACAAAGGCAGTGGATAGACTGAGAGTCCAACTCTGGATAATGTATTCATTAAATTACCATTCTGCACAAATTCATCTGTGTTATATTTATATCACATTTTTCATAATAGATAGTAACACGTACAGTAAGGAAGGTGCAGTTTCTTGTTGGACAAATATTTTAAATATTTATTCCCTTTATGAACTGGTATTCCTTTTCAGGCAAGGCATGAGAATTGTTCAAGTTGTAAGAGTGATTGTTGAATAGAATTCATTTATTACATTTTGCCAAATGACAAGCACAAAACCAAAACAAAATGAAAAAACAAAAAAAAAACAAAAAAACGATTCATTGCCAGTAAAGTTTTCCCCACGAGTTTTGTGTATGTCATTTGTTCAAGCACTGAGTCTCTGCCAAAGGCATTTGTTTTATTTAGTCTAAGCTCAGACGCTTTACAATGTGCACAGTCTTCTTTTATAGTGAAATCGTGCTAATGTTGTGCATCAAACTATAATTTCTGACAATCTGCAACACAACACACCACCACCATCAGCTGGTGTCATGGTCACAAAAACAGTGAAGAAATTCTGACACTGGGAGAGCAGTAAAAAAATAGAAAGGGTTGGAAATAAAAATTAATAACATAATAGATCAAAACTAAGTGGCAAAATGAATTAACAACAAGTTCTTAACAGATTATGAAAGTCGGCATTTAGCATGAAATATAAAATAGTCATGGAGATAGAAATTTGTGGACATACACTTTACATTATTGAGTGTGATGCAGGCTATTGGCATTGGACAAAAGCAAACACTGCAATTTGTTAATTTCTTTAAATAAACCTTTGGGAATCCATTATCCTTCATAAGGGTAAAACTGTAGAAGACATGACTGTGCTGACCACCAAGCCTGTCCTTAGTCTAACCTAACCCAATCCAATCCGACACAGTGCTTAAGTCTGAGGTGTTGGTGTGTGAAGGGTAATGGTAATGGCTTAGTGTCAGTCATTAGAACTGATAGCCACAATGACATATAGGACAGATAATAACACAAACAAGACAAATGCAGCATGAGTTGTAGCCAGGTCTTTAGTTGGAGTGGGTGAAGCTTCAGCTTTGTTTAAATTGATGAGCTGGATGGGACATCCATCACATTGTCTGTGGGAGTTTTTGATAGTTTTGTAGGATTCACGGTTGTGAAAAAAAAGCATGATGAACACGGGGCAATTTAGAATTTATGCACATTTGCTTTTAGTCTTTCTATTTAAAGCCTAAAAACACGATCAAATAATACACAAAAGCCCCAATTTGTATCATCAATATAAATCAAGCATGCATTTTCTGAAGATGTCATGACGTTGTGGCTAACCTGATTGTGCTCAGCTATAGTCAACTCATGCAAAAGATGTTAATTTAGAGCTGCCTCTTAACCTAATGTGCATGTACTTGTCAAGTTGGGGGAACAGGTGGGCCTAGAAGAAACTTGTGTGAAAACAGGTAGAAAGTTCATATCCATGTCACTATCCATTATCTAAATGATTTAATGCAGTTGAGGATGCCAAGGTTCAGCGCCTGTCCTGGCTGCAATTGGCACAATCAGCCCTAAATGGGACATTAGTCTGTCACAGGGACAATTCTGAGCCCTCAGATAATCTAATGTGCATCTCTGAGATGTGGGAGAAATAAAAGAAAACTCTTTAGAATACAGGGAGAATGTGCAAATTCCATCCAGGTTCCAGATATTAAATCCAGGACTATGCAGAACCATTTGATTGTGACATAGTGCTTTCTACAAAACGAAATGGCCATACCATAACATAGCACTCTCAACCCTGCTTAACCCAATTCAATACCATGGTGGACTGGGGCCTATACCAAAGCTAAGTCAGCAAGCAGCCATAGACAAGGTGTCAGTCCATCACCTACAAAATAAATCATTTAACTTGTCTCCTCAATGGCAATGTAACCAGACAGAAGAAATTAAATGGTTTTAGTTTCTACATCATATAAAAAATGGAGACTTTGGAGTAGAGGTTATGGAAGTGGTTAGAGTGTAATTTAAAAATGCAAAATTCCAAAATAACATCAAGTCAAGTTTCGAAGGTCCCTAAATTCTGACTGTCTATCACACTACATGGTAACTTATTCCATGTGTCTATGGTTCTGTCTGAAGAAAAATAAATAATAATAATAACAACAACAATAATAATAATGATGATAATAATAATACAGTTTATTTATATAGCACCTTTCCCGTGTGCAATTCCCTTAACAAGTTTCCAACTGTGTCCCCGTGTTCTTGATGAACTCATTTTAAAATACAAGTCTTGATCCACTGTACTAATTCCCTTCATAATTTTAAACACTTCAATCATGTTTCCTCTTAATCTTCTTTTTCTTAAAATGAAAAGGCTCAGCTCTTTTAATCTTTCCTCATAATTCATCCCCTGCAGCCCTGGAATCAGCCTAGACACTCTTCTCTAGACTTTTTATAGTGCTGTATATAATGCTGTATACACTAAAATCTGTATTCTGTTTCATTCCTTTACACTTTGTAAATCAGAAATAACAAGAGATAAGATGAAGGGCTGGGCTTCTACTGCGAAGACATAATATAATGATCACCTTGAGGTATTTACTTAATCAAAGCATTCAACAGACAGCTCCCTTTCCTCAGTGAGTCAATGGGGGATCAGGAATTTTCCACAGAGTTATGGAGAAACAGACAGATATGTAAATTCTCTTGGCCTTGCCCCTCTTTCTTGTGATCCCATTTTCTTTGTCACATGGGTTTTCTATTTTTGATGAGCTTGATCCTCAGAACTTATTGTCTGGTTTTGTTTTTCTTAGAAGGATGCTTTAGCATTACTAGATTTTTAGGAGTGTTTCAAAGCAGCAATGAACTTAAACTCACAGACGGCTACTATAGACTACTGCCATGAATGTGCACGTGTGAGCAGGCCTCTGCTGCACTCAGGACAAGACCATGACTCTGTATTCTGTTGTGTAGTTCAGCAGATCATACTGGACTCACTGTGCTGTTCCAAAGGCTTGTATTCAATCTCTGAGGTAGCTAACATGAGTGCTGGATAAGATACAAGAAAATGAAAAGTTAAAACCAGCCAGCCTCTTTTCTATTGGCACCTCGTGCTGCATGCACAGGAGTTTGAAAAAAAGAAGAACCAGAGACAAACTTAAGGGATGTCATTAAAAAGAATATGTCAACTTAATCATACAATGTAATCATGTACAAAGTTTACCAAAGTTTAAAGGAATACTCCACTCAAAAATTATATTTTTAATGTTACTTATCCCATTTCATTTGTAGTGATGACCAAAAAAAAAGTTTAATGTCATGTTTTCATGCAAACTGGGAGAAAAAAGTTTTTGATATAATACAAGCCATTAGTGACTGATGTAGTACAACAGCAAACGATGTAAAAAAGAAAAGAAAAATCTCATATTGCATAAACCGCATGTCTGTTATCCAGTCCTGTGCTCAAAATGTACAAAACACATGATTTTTTTCTAAAATATTCTTAAATATTTGCTACTGTATCAGTGCATACACAGGAAACCTAAAGCCTCATGGGAATGACTTTTTGTATTGAAGATCTGCCTCTCCCCCTTTATTCTTAGTCAAGACGTCTGTCTTCGATTTAAAAAGTCATTCCCCAAAAAAATAAAGTGTACATAGTAAATGCAGAACCGGAGATGCAAATACACAGTAACCAAACCCCTAGAGCCACTTAGGGCCTTGCCATATAAGTTTTATTAGATCTGCCAGGTAGGATTGCTTGGGCCTAACTTACCTCAGGTGCCTTTCTGTCCTGCTAGGCGAGTACTTACCAGTAACTTTTAATTAGAGGCTAATCCAAAGGGGTCTTTAAGCCTCAGTTGGGAACCACTTCAGGCAGGTCAGGTAAGAAATGGCTTTAGTAACTTCGGTGGTTGTGTTTCTAGTACCCTGTTTAGGTTTCCCTGCAATTCTGGAGCATGGTTTAGAATCTAGAAGGCCAAGTAAAGCACCCTCCCATGTCTCATCTCCAATGTAAAGGGTAGCAGGGAGCCATGCATAAGGCAGAAGATCTCCTTGCTTCTAGCTGCCAGACACCATTTTTCCTCTGCTTTTATCTGTTCTTTTGCTAAGTGGTCCTAAGAACCTAGTATTTGTTTGACTTAAATGTGTGTCTATTGCAGCAATTCCCTGTCCTGCGCAGTCTCCTTGACCCTTCGTTTCTTTACCAGCTAAACATGATGCAGCATTCACTGTCTGAAACTGACACAACTTCTCCCTTTTTCTTTGATACATTTTTCATATCATCATTGTCATTGCACAGAGCCTGTACTTCATTTAACTTGTTAGCTAAACAATGACTTGAGAGTGGTGACTAAAGAAGCAAAGGCACTATTAGGTGACTTAGGTGACAAAAAAAGGTAAGGAATTTAATACCAGTGGACTAAAGATTTTAAATGGCAAAACCATTGCAAATGGGAAATATCTGTCACCATTCTCACATTTATTTTTACATTTTTCTCTTCTTAGATAATTTTAATTATTGCTCAAAAGATTTCTATGGTGCATCTCACCCAAAAGGGAAGCTCCTTCATCGAGAAGGAGCAACGAAGGGTTAATAAAAAAGGCAGTTTTCTCTCACTTCTGTGCTGAAGATAATTTAGTGGTCAGCAGCATTGCTTGGCTATTTTGCATTTAATTAATAGTAATAATATGCTCATTTATAATTCTTCACACTGAATGCAAGGTAATTTAATTTAATTGAAGCATTTGAATGCAGTAAAATGTATTTTGGTGAGGTTGACAGCAGGGTACATTAGTGTTATATTAGCAATTTCAACAGTGTAAGTGCAGAATGCACACCAAGTGAGCGTGGCTAACAAAAGCAGACAGATTAATAAAAAGCTCAGCTCTAAAAGGCTCATGGCCTTCTCTTCAGAGTGCTGTAGTTGTAAACATGGATGTCCTGGGTCTGAGAGGAAAGGGCATCAGGATGAGGATTTAAAGACACAAACACACACACTCACAAGGCCATGCCAGCCTGCATCTGCCATACAATGCCCCACGTCAGGTCAGAGCAGTTAATTCCTGGATATTAGCTGTAAAGATGCCACCAGTGGACAAATGTAAAAGGACATGCACCAGTGCCAAAACTTTGGAGCCAATGTCCTCCTGATATAAGAAACAGGATTCAGAGTTTTGCATTTCTAACTGTAACCTTACTGGGATAGAACTAATGGGATATGGACACCAGTGCTTAAAACTAGCAGGTCTAAAGCAGCAGTTTATTAACACTTCATTAAGCCAGTACCAGTCTGAATCAAATAACCTGTGGTGAGAGAGCCAGTAACATTCTCAGATCTTGTCATTGACCAAACTGGGTTTATAAATGAAACTGATAGGATGAAAGTAGCAGAATATAGCTCTATCACTATAATAGACCCCATAACTACTATGAGAAGAATCGCAGTAGAGTTGTTCACTAAGGTAGGTGCCTACATCGAATATTTCACCCGAATCAGAGAGATGCAGAAATCAGTAATGAAATCTCCTCAGCAACAAAGATGATTGGTCAAAATTCACACCAAAGTAAAAAAAAAAAATCAGCACTTAGCAGTTTGTGATCCTCTACGGGTGTGTGGTATAACAATTGAGGACCTTAACGTCTAATGCCTAGGGTGTCTAGAGCCAGGTCTGGGAGAACACCAAAGTTATCCATCTCACTTTCCTAGGCTTAAAGATTTGGAGATAGTGGTGAGTTTAGGACCATGAAGGTTCACCCAATAGTTCCAGACTTCTGGGCCTAGCACTTGGTAAGGGGGCTTTAACACGTTGATTTACCTGTTGTAGATTTTGAAGTCCCTGTCATCCTGCAGTTGATATCTTTATTCTTGCTTAACCCTTCAGTGAAACCGCTAACTTGACACCCCCTCCACCTAAACCTCTGAGACTAGGCCAAATTCATATAAAAAAAAATCTTATTTGTTTAAACACAAGTAAAATAAAAAAAAAACAATTAAATACAATTAACGATAATACACAACATGATATTCTAACTAATTGCCTACCTACTGTATCACCTCTATAGTACAATTGAAATATTATGAACAAAGTGAAAGAAAGGCCTTACAACAGATTAGTGGCACTGACACAGACACTGCCCTGCTCTTCTGTCTTCATCATGGAGTTCCTCTTCAATCAGCTTTATCATCATTTTTATGCTACACCTTCAGTGCAATTTTGTTCCAAAATGTGTTCCTTTCTTGCTAACTACGATTAGCCTTAAATGGGAATTCTCTTCTGCAGTGATTCCGTAATTATCTTCAGTACTTCTCTTTTTTATTTTGAATCTTTATTATATTTAACACATAAAATACATAAAAAGTGCATTTCCTATGTGATTAACATCTTTTAATTACATTCTGTTATTTCTTATCCAAATTTTAATCATAATTAGTTGAAAGTCTCAGGCTTATTATATAATTATTTTTTAAAGCAAGTTGATAATTCAATAAATCACAGTACTTTAGTTCGGTTGGGAGACTTAAGTTACATCCCAATAATGAGGGACAAAACTTACCAAACACCAAACAGAGATCTTTCTCAATTGTCAGCCCACCATTTCTTTTTTAATCTCTGGGTTGTCTATTTTCATCTATAGAAGCTTCCAGGTAACTTTATCTCCTTTTTTAACTCTTGAGTTTTGCCAGTCTGTTTATGACCCAAATTGGTTCTTAGGCTGAACTTTTACTAATGGGTCAAGATGGCTTAGTTTCTTGAGAGAGCTGAGCTAGAACTTGTTGCATCATTTGCATTCTACACTTTTCATGTGTAAAGCACTTTATCAGACTGTTTCTTAATCAAAAGTCACATTACGTTCTTCTAGTCATGGGGTATGTTAGACTTGTCGACTGAAGTTGTTGATTTTTGTCGCTGAACCACGTCAGTCTGAATGACAGAAAACTGCTGGGTCTCTCTAATTTACCCACTAAGTGACAACTTTCCAGCACTGTCATGCACACCACTTTGTGACAGCCAATAATTTGATGCTTTAATGAAGGGTTAACAGTTACAGTGGGTTTATTTGCAGACTCTGCCATTTATTTAGTTTTTTCCCATTTAATCGTGGTACATACAACATGAGACATCAGACAGATGAGTTTCTCTTCTGTTTGTGAGGTCCAAAACACCCACATTCCTTATTCCTCATTGGTGTGTTATGTGGATTGTACTTCCAGATGAGCATTCATTGGTTGTCAGCTCTCATGCACACAGAGTCCACCCCTGTGACTAAAGGCAAAATCACACAGGTTTGATTTTGTCATAGCGAGTCACAGAGTAGTTAGAGTGAGCCGCTGGACATGTCATATTACGAATCTGACTTCACAGGAGCATGCCACTGACTGCCTCCAACTCACTAAGATTACGTAAATGAAGTCTATGACCAGTATTAGCTGGAAATGCTACATAATGTTACAAAACCTTTATGTAATATGCTGTTTCAGAAGTTAGTCTGTTCATTCCAGAATCTAAAGTCATATGCCTGGATGTTCAGCATCTTATACTTATTTGCCTTTTGCTTTGCTTGAAATCTCCTGCATCCTGCTGTGGGCAGACAGATGTGAAAGTGGGCAAAATGCTTAGCTCTTTATGACCAGATTTTCCTGTAAATTATACATGCATTTATGCTTTTGCCCTTTTTACTTGTTTTTTGGACAGAAGATTCCACAGTGTTTATGCTAAAACTAACCTTGACATCCCTTTTTCTTCCATTTTAGTGTACTTGTTTTTGTTTTTATCAGGTGGCCTGGTGGTACAGCAACTAAGACAACTAAGCTGCCTTATAGATGTGGTTTCAAATGCCAAACCTGTCCATTGTATGTGTGCACTTTGTACATTTTCTCCATGTTCTTATGGCGTTTACTCCTAATATTCTATTCTGTCTTTATACATTAAAAATATAGATTTTAGGTTGATTGGCATCTTTAAACTGTACCCAAATAAGTCAGTTAGGCTGGGTAGGGAATATGCCCAGTGATGGACTATTTGGATTTATTGTTTTTGTCTGAACCTAATGGTATAGCCTTTACCAATGATGCCCACCATAACAATACTAACTTCATGTGGCCTAGTACCTAAGTGTTCAAACTATAAATCTGTAGGCTACTTAATTCATTTCAGGGTCAAAAGCTATCAAAGCAGAATTTGGCTCAAAGCATGAAACTACTCTGGACAAAGTCCCAGTCCATTGTAGCTTACATACAGTTAGAATCCAACTTAAAAACAGCCTAACGCTCATATCTTTGGAATTTGGGAGAAAAACTAGAGTATCAGCATCGTACCATGCAGACATGCAAACTGCGTGCAAACCCCATACAGTTACTCTTAGGCCTCTAGAACTGTGAGTCAGCTCTGCAAACCTCTACACCAATTCCAGTCCCTTAACCAGGGACATGCCAGTTTGGTTCATTAGCAATTAGCCCTGTGTAAGCCATAATGTGGGTGTCTGCCCTACAATGGACTGGCACCTCACCCATGGTTGGTTCACAATACTAATGGCATAGGCTCTGGACCTCCATGCCTCTTTGAAATAAAATAATAATGTCCATGTGAAGTGATTTTAGATTTTATATGATCTAAGAAGCACTCTATCAAGGTTGATGTTTTCAAAGTGTGCAAGCATGTGCACACGCCCTGTGGCTTTTGTGGCTGCTGCTTTTGTGTTGTTTTTCACCTCAGAGAGACCACTACAGGATGGAGTGGGGCCATCAGTGAATTCATTTTGAAGTTTATGTTTCTTACTTGAACATCTGTTGTTTGTTTTTCCCTTGGTTAAGGATTCATCTGACTGATGGGAGGAACTCCATGTAAGACACGTGAATAATCCCTCTGTGGCATCTGCTACCCTTGTAAAGCATTGCCCAAATCACATCCGCTTCTGTGCTCTCTCCAAAACAGGGTCTCCATAGACATAATTTGTGTAGACTTTTAGATAGATAGATAGATAGATAGATAGATAGATAGATAGATAGATAGATAGATAGATAGATAGATAGATAGATAGATAGATAGATAGATAGATAGATAGATAGATAGATAGATAAATACTTTATTAATCTCAAGGGGAAATTCACATAATCCAGCAGCAGTATACTGATACCAAAAAAACAATATTAAATTAAAGAGTAAAAAAAAATGCTTGTAAAAACAGACAATAACTTTGAATAATGTTAGCGTTTACCCACCCGGGTGGAATTGAAGAGTCGCATAGTGTAGGGGAGGAACGATCTCTAGTCTGTCAGTGGAGCAGGGCAGTCTATTGCTGAAGCTGCTCCTCTGTCTGGAAATGACACTGTTCAATGAATGCAGTGGATTCCCCATGAGTGACAGGAGTTTGCTTAGCGCCCGTCAGTCTGCCACAGATGTTAAATTATCCATCTTCATTCCTACAATAGAGCCTGCCTTCCTAACAATTTTGTCCAGGTATGAGGCGTCCTTCATCTTTATGCTGCCTCCCCAGCACACCACAGCGTAGAAGAGGGCACTCACCACAACCGTCTGGTAGAACATCTGCAGCATTTTATTGCAGATGTTGAAAGACGCCAACCTTCTAAGGAAGTATAGTCGGCTCTGACCTTTCTTACACAGAGCATCAGTATTGGCAGTCCAGTCCAATTTATCATCCAGCTGCACTCCCAAGTATTTATAGGTCTGCACCCTCTGCACACAGTCACCTCTGATGATCACAAGGTCCATGAGGGCCTGGGCCTCCTAAAATCCACTACCAGTTCCTTGGTCTTGCCGGTGTTCAGGTGTAAGTGGTTTGAGTCGCACCATTTAACAAAGTCTTTGATTAGCTTCCTATACTCCTCCTCCTGCCCACTCCTGATGCAGCCCACAATAGCAGTGTCATCAGCGAATTTTTGTATGTGGCAGGAGTCATATTGGAAGTCGGATGTATATAGGCTGAACAGGACTGGAGAAAGTACAGTCCCTTGCGGTGCTCCTGTGTTGCTGACCACAATGTCAGACCTGCAGATCCCGAGACGCACATACTGAGGTCTGTCTGTAAGATAGTCCACGATCCATGCCACCAGGTGTGGATCTCATCTCAGTCAGCTTGTGTCTAAGGAGCAGAGGTTGGATGGTGTTGAAGGCGCTAGAGAAGTCCAAAAACATAATTCTAACAGCACCACTGCCTCTGTTCAAGTGGGAGAGGGATCGGTGTAGCATATAGATGATGGCATCCTCTCCTGGTATGCGAACTGCAGAACTCTTTTATGCTGCAAATAAATTCCATTTACAGTTATGAAAGCTGTCCATCTGTGATGTGTCCAGATGTCCAAGGCAGGAAATAGGTACAAGTATATATGTAGCTCTTTTCTGTATAGCTCTTGGCATTTTTTTACCTCCTGATGCAACATGCGATTTTCTTGTAGAAGAAGAATCCTTTGAGAATGTGCCCTGGGGCAGCCGTGGTGTTTTTGATTGCAGACACACACACACAGATACACTCACTCACACAGCTCACACTGTTTTACACCACACTACTTGGTAATTTATTCCATGTGTCTATATGGCTTTGCATGAAGAAAAACGTAATAACATTTATGCAAAATCTGCCCTTAATAAGTTTCCAGCCTTGTCCAGGTGTTCCTATTGCGGAAGTTATTTTAAAGTACAAGCTGGGATCCACTGTCCCAATTCCTCTCATAATTTTAAACTCTTCAATCACTTCACCTGATAATCACTGTTTGCTTAAGCTGGTAGAGTTCAGCTCCTTCAGTCTTTCCTTATAGTTCATACTTCTCAGTCTCCTAATTGCTTTTCTCTTAGCTCTGCTATGTGTTTTTTGCAATATGGACACCAAAAGTCCTCCAGGTGTGGCCTCACTAGTACATTATAAACCTTTAAGCATAACCTGTCTTGACTCATAAGCCACACCTTGTAATATAAAATCCAACATCGTCACGGTCGAGGTGCTCTTTATTGTCACATGATCAATGTACAGTGAAATTCTTACTTATATACTTTATGCTTATATATTGCATAATGTTCTTTGCAGACACAACAATCAATATAAAGCATCAGGAAGAGAAAAAGCTCAACCATAAATCTAATATTAATAATAACCACAGTAAATAACACTAGGCATAATATTACATACACAAGAAGATGTAGGACTTAATTCGCTCAATTGATCACAGACAGTTTATCACATTTGACAGTAGAGCAGCATGTGGAAATTGTTTTTAAATATCACAGTTCTGGGGTTTATTTTTCCTATTTTTCCTATAGTGCCTGCCTGGTGGAAGTGAGAAGAAAAATATCCATGCAGGGTGACTGGGGTCCTTTATGATTCACTGTGTCTTTCCCAGATCCCATTTGGCAAATATGTACTGCAGAAATGGTATCTCTATGCCAATGATGAGCTGTACTGTTCTCACCACCCTCTGCAATGCCTTGCGGTCCCCAGATGAACTGATGCCATACCAGCAAGTCATGCAGCCTGTCAGGATGAACTCTGCTGTACATTTATAAAAGTTGATGAGGCTGCTGGAGACATCTGGGCCTTCCTCAGACATGTGAGAAAGTGCAGTTACTGATGGGCCTTTGTTGTGACCGCTGTAGTGTGTTTTGTCCACGTAAGATCATTGGAGATGGTAACCCCCAGGAGTTTAAAACCAGTTTTCTACAGCCTCACCCCCAAATGTAAATTGTGATGTGATTTACCTGCTACTTCCTGAAATCATTGTGTTAGCTTTCTTGATTGCTTCTCTCTTGACTTAGACAGTGGTGAGTCCACTATGACTACTAGACCCTTTTCATAAGGCGTACTTACAACTTGCATCTCCTATTGTGTATTCCAATCTAATATTTCTACTTCCTATGTAGTGAGAAGTCAAGCAAAATGACACCTTTTATTGGCTAACTAAAAAGATTACAATATGCAGGCTTTCGAGGCAACTCAGGCCCCTTCTTCAGGCAAGATGTAATGTTTACACGGTACAATACCCTAGTACTACTTCTTATGTGTAATACTTTACATTTACTTACATTAAATTTCATCTGCTACAAATCTGCCCAAGCATGTATGCTATCACAGTCCCTCTGTAACAGTTTAGTTGATTCTGTGTTATGTGCCCTTCCACCTAATTTGGGATTTATATTCCTAACTAGATTATTTATGTACAGTATATTAATAACCTCAACAGCCCTGAAACAGATTTTTGACAGACAAAACTTACAATCATCTAATTCTGATTAGGTTCCTCGAACCATAACCCTTTGCTTCCTATATTTGAGCCAGTTTTGTATACGCTGTGCCTTGAATGCCAACTTCTTTTAGTTTGATCAACAACCTTCAATGCTGGAACTTATCAGTAGTCTTCTGAATATCAAGATAAATAATACAATATCTGTATTTGTTGACCCTTCATAGAATTTCAGCATATTCGTAAAACATGGCCACTCCCATCTGGACCGATGATGATTGATCCTTAAAGCTCCTGTTCTTGCCATGTAATGGTAAATCTTCATCATAATTCTTTCCATTAACTTACCTGTGATGCGCCTTAAGCTTACTAGCCTCTAGTTACTTGGATCTGCCTGATCACCCTTTTTATAGAACTGTAAGATTTTTCTATTCTCCAGACCTTAGGAATTTCTCCATTATATGGAAACTTTCTAAAAATATGCATCAAGGGTTTACTGTATATGTGCACTCACTAACCTCCATCAGCACTCGAGGGTGAATGTCATCTGGTCCTGGTGATTTGTTAGATTTCAGCCTATTAAATCTAAGGAGTACTTCTCCCTCCACAAGATGATGATGTTCTTTTTGCTGACATCCAGTGGAATTATTTATCCAGGCAGGCTGGGCCATGTTTAACACACTGTTTCCCCTAATGATTTTCTTAGGGTCTTCCCATATTCATTATTGAGATGTTTCACCAATAGTTCAGTAGGTCCTCTATTCATTTAAGCTACATTCAGTCTCTTTTCATTCTGCCCTGTGCAGGCAGCTTGAAAGTTTTCAGTGTTCAGATACCATCTAAATCCTCTTGGGTCCTTCATGTGCTTTACACTCAGTGGCCACTTTGTTAGGTGCACCTACTGTTCTAAACAATCAATCATGTAGCAGAAATTCAATGTTAACAGCACCCAGGTGTGGTCAAGCTTTTTAATTGTTGTTTAACCAAACACTTAAATGATGTACAGTGTAAGCTGTGCTTGGATTGTTAGTGCCAGACATTGCGACTCTAGTATCACAGACACAATTTTTACACAAGCCGTCTGCAATGCTTATACAGAATGGTGTGAGTGGCAGTTCTGTGGGTGAAAACACTTTGTTAATGAGAAAAGTCAATGGGGAATAACCAGACTTGTTCAAACTAAAAAAAAAAGCAACAAATGCACAAATGGCATCTTTTTACAACAGTGATGTGCAGAAGTGCACCCTTGAGAGCGAACTACTTTAAATGATGAAGCGGATAGGCTAAAGCAGCAGAAGAGTACATTAGAGTCATTTTCTGACATCTTAGAACAGGGAAATGAGCATATAATGAGTATGAGATCACCAAAATAGGACAAACTGTGGAAAAAATGTTGTCAGATCGGGCAAATCTCCATTTCTCCTCAGACATGTGGATGTTGGAGTTAGAATTTGACGTAAAGAGCATACATCTATGAATCCATGTAAGTGGTGTTAGTGTGATGGTGTTGTAAATGTTTTCTTGGAATTTCTTCTCAAACTTCATCTCAAGATGACTCAGTTTACTTCAGCCTCTAGAGCAGTTTCCACCTCTCAGTCTAATAGAGAATGAAAGGGAGGTTCATCATGTGTGGCTGAAAAATCTTCTAGAAATACACAAGGCTTAAGAGTAGATATGACTGAAGTGTTTAAAATTATGAAGGGAATTAGTAAAGTGGATCAAGGATGTTATTTTAAAATTAGTTCATCAAGAACACAGGAACACAGTTTTTACACAGAGAACCATAGACACATGTAATGTGTGGTAGACAGTAGGACTTTATGGACTTTCAAAACTAGACTTGATGTTATTTTAGAAGAATTTAGTGGATACGACTGGCAAGTCTTGTTGGTCTGAAGGGCCTGTTCTTGTCAAGATTCTTCCAGTGTTCTAATGAGGATATCAAATCAGCATGGAGTAAATCCTAACACAGTCTTTCTAGCATCTTGTTGAGGCCATGTCTCAAAGAACTCACACCATTTAGATGAAAAAGTTTTCATTATCAGTACAAGATAGGCGTACATAATAAAGCAGAATATGTATATGTGTCTCTCACCTTTCGTATGGGCCAAAGTCACTCCAGTAGTAGCTAGACCACATATCAAAAAATCATTCTGTGGACACTTCCTCTACGCCGTAAAATCAATAGACTTACCTAGGATCTTATGTTGAACCTACTCCGGAGGTCCTTGCCTATGTGGCAGCAGCCTGTCTTCCTGTGCTCAGACTGAGCTCTCTCAAACTTCCTCTTATACTCTTCTTCCTCTTATGCTGGTCATGAGTATCTTCCTGCTTTTGTTTGGTTGTTATTGCTGAGGAACGAGAAGGTATGTTACCAGGTCTCTTTTCTGAGTGTGATCTTCCTCTCTGAGGATAAAGAAGGGAAATGCATAAGTGACCATACCAGTTTGCATGTTCTTCCCTTGAGTACACTTAAAATCCTGCTATGAAAAGGACCTATGTGAACTGCATATCTGACAATATATACACCCTTTCTCTATATACACTCACCTAAAGGATTATTAGGAACACCTGTTCAATTTCTCATTAATGCGATTATCTAATCAACCAATCACATGGCAGTTGCTTCAATGCATTTAGGGGTGTGGTCCTGGTCAAGACAATCTCCTGAACTCCAAACTGAATGTCAGAATGGGAAAGAAAGGTGATTTAAGCAATTTTGAGCGTGGCATGGTTGTTGGTACCAGATGGGCCGGTCTGAGTATTTCACAATCTGCTCAGTTACTGGGATTTTCACGCACAACCATTTCTAGGGTTTACAAAGAATGGTGTGAAAAGGGAAAAACATCCAGTATGTGGCAGTCCTGTGGGTGAAAATGCCTTGTTGATGCTAGAGGTCAGAGGAGAATGGGCCGACTGATTCAAGCTAATAGAAGAGCAACTTTGACTGAAATAACCACTCGTGCAGCAAAGCATTTGTGAAGCCACAACACACACAACTTTGAGGCAGATGGGCTACAACAGCAGAAGACCCCACCGGGTACCACTCATCTCCACTACAAATAGGAAAAAGAGGCTACAATTTGCACGAGCTCACCAAAATTGGACAGTTGGAAGACTGGAAAAATGTTGCCTGGTCTGACGAGTCTCGATTTCTGTTGAGACATTCAAATGGTAGAGTCAGAATTTGGCGTAAACAGAATGAGAACATGGATCCATCATGCCTTGTTACCACTGTGCAGGCTGGTGGTGGTGGTGTAATGGTGTGGGGGATGTTTTCTTGGCACACTTTAGGCCCCTTAGTGCCAATTGGGCATCGTTTAAATGCCACGGGCTACCTGAGCATTGTTTCTGACCATGTCCATCCCTTCATGACCACCATGTACCCATCCTCTGATGGCTACTTCCAGCAGGATAATGCACCATGTCACAAAGCTCGAATCATTTCAAATTGGTTTCTTGAACATGACAATGAGTTCACTGTACTAAAATGGCCCCCACAGTCATCAGATCTCACCCAATAGAGCAGCTCTGGGATGTGGTGGAACGGGAGCTTCGTGCCCTGGATGTGCATCCCACAAATCTCCATCAACTGCAAGATGCTATCCTATCAATATGGGCCAACATTTCTAAAGAATGCTTTCAGCACCTTGTTGAATCAATGCCACGTAGAATTAAGGCAGTTCTGAAGGCGAAAGGGGGTCAAACACCGTATTAGTATGGTGTTCCTAATAATCCTTTAGGTGAGTGTATACTTACAGTGTGTGTATGTATATATATATATATATATGTGTCCAGCTATTTATAGAACCCATTGAATTCAGTACAGGTCTCAAAATGTTTAGCCATGTAGCAGAAACTAAACCCTGGGTCAGATAGGGGCCAGATCATTATCAGAAACACTCACAAGCATCACCACAGTTACTCACTCTGAGTACAATTTCCCAGTGAACCTAATATGTATGTCATTGGCTGCATGAGGAACCCAGAGTACCTAGTGAACAACATAAAGTGGACGATGCAAGCAATAACTGCAGTTTTTACATCCCGGTCTTCTAGAACTGTGAGACAAAAGAATTGCCCACTGTACAACTGTATTATCCATTAATCAGCCAATTATTCAACGTATCATTACTCTGTGAATCACATTTCATAGAAAACATAGTCACGAAGCAGAGAAATATACAATTTAAAGCAACATTAGATAACAAGGTAATCCTAATGCATGATAAATCACATCAACATACTCAAACACTGGGAGAATCCATCAAATGTCCTGGTGTGATAAATTCACACAGGAGTGAATTAAAGAGCTCAAAAGGCATGAATAAAAGAGTCCTTATACCGTATATTAATTTATTTTTGATATCTGTCTTGTGCCTACTGCTGCTTTAATAGTCTGTAGCTCCCTGAAGCCATGAAATTGTATTAATTGAACTTGAAAATGGATGGATGGATGGATGGGCAAATATATAGAGAAGACCAAAATTAAAATATAGAGGAAAAAGCGACCTGATTATGATCAAAACAGTCATACAGCACACCTTCAGATGGTCCTATAAAGTTTGAGCAACAAAGCAGGTGTATCTAATAATATAGTTAGTTGGTGTATGGCATGCCAGAAACTGAAAAGAAGTTAGATGATATTTGTGTGATGAAAATAAACTGGTGAGCTCATGAAGATGGTAATGCAACAGCAGAAAGTCAATGTATTTAAACCATCTTAGAGGCCATACATTGCACATACTTGGTAAGATTCTAGCAGAAGTTTTTTCAATCAATGGAAGCTTATCAATAATTACTGATAGGCCATGATAATGATAGAGATAAGAGTTGAAGATGTGGATGATGTAGTGTTTGTGCATTCCATTTGGAGAGGGAACATGAGACTCCAAAGGACGTTAGATAAATGAGAATTTAAACTTTTAATAAAGCTGAGGTGTTGTAACAGTTAGTACAATGTTCCTATTATGGATAATTCTGTTTGTACCTAAGACCCATTGGTGGGTTGTCAATGTAAGATGTTGTCATTTAATATTTAAAGGAATAAATCTATAATGGAGTGTGAAGGATATTTCATGGCTGTCCCATGTTTTTGAAATCAATATCTACTAGGACAAGTTTGATAAAAGCCTCTTCCAGTCAGTAATCAGTCAGGAGAAAGCTTGACCACTGCATCTTTAATTTACTCTACAACAAATGCTTAAGAGGGAGCATTCATCACAGCAGTCTGTTAAAGAACAGTCAAAAAGGAAGGGCAGAGGTCCATTTTATAAACTAATGATTTTACATAACAGTGCTGATTAATGCATACATTTACTCTGATTGGTTCATTGGCCTACACCCAAATAACTTATCGAAATAAAGTTCTTTTCACATCCTTTAAGGTTCAATTACCCTTGAAATTCCTGTGTATGTGACAACTATCCAGTTTTGTTGTTTAAAAGACATCTGTCATGGATGAGCAATGTGATGTAGCGATTAAGGCTTTGAACTTCAAACCCTGCGGACGTGGGTTCAAATCACAATACTGTCATTGTGTAACTGTGAACAGGTCACTTCACTTGCCTGTGCACCAACTGGAAAAACCAAAAGAAATGTAACCAATTGTATCTCAAATGTTGTAAATTGGTTTGAAGTCAGCCAAAAAAGTAAATTTATACTTTTGGATTTCATTTATTATTATTCTGCATAAACAGACATGCCTAATAGATCTATAGTAAAGGTAAGTCATGAGTCTGTTGACATTGCTTGATTTTCATTGATTAGGAGTATCAATATCTTTAAAAAGACTGATACTAGTCCAAAAATATTGTGCACTATGCTTCAGAAAATCAAAGAGCATAAAGACACAGCATACTTTTACAGGCCAGTGAACTCATGAGACAAAATCTGTTCTCACCACCTTTCCTACCTGAGGCATTGCTAACTTGAACATCTGTTTTCAAGACAACAAATCTGACAAAGCAAATGTAAAAGCTGCGTGAAATGTTTCATGCAAAAAGGTCTTTTGATAGTCAGCCTGGGAATCTGTGCATAGCTTTACTAGACTATTCTTTTCAGTCAATTTCTTTTATCCACATATTCTAAATTAGGGACCTGGCTGTAAAGTGGCATTGTTGAGATTTTAAATTACACGAATGGAAAGAAAGATGGATTGTGTGACTAAGAAATAGAGTACTGTAGGAGAGAGCAAAGTCCAGAAAGACAAGCAAGGATAATAAATATCATAAAATTCCTATATAACCAAATCAGGAGAATCAGAGGGATAGACACAGAGACGTTGCTAAAAAAAAAACAGTCCAAGCACTGAGATTGTGTGGAAGGGACTTTCAGTTTCCACTTGTAACAAATGAAGAAAGGGAGTCCTTTTTAAAAATGGGTCTGGTACACCAATGCCTGGAGCTGTCATTTGCCATATTTTATAGACAGGAGAGGATGACACAATGTGCTTTACATGACCTCCACGTCAACAGGCAATAGGGCCATGGCCATGCAAGCTTGCTAGAAAATGAAGGTAATCTAGCACAAAAATGTAATTCACAGGATAATGGTATTAAATTTAAACAAGCCGAAAAAAAACCAATTGATCTAAGAATGTATAAAAAATGCAATTGCAAAGATCCAAAACTTGGATTAGTTGCAGTTGCATTTTGCCTATTACAGTAAATGCTAAGCGTGCAAAGAGCTGCTGATGCTCAGTAATTTGTTTTGTGTAGCAACTACAAATGAAAGTTGATATGTTCAACACGTTCAATGGAGAAGATCTATTTGATGGAAAGCTTTCAGAAAGCTAATACAAAGAAGGACCAAAAATGATCTCAAAATAGAATTATCCTAAGCTGGAATGATAATAGAGAAGTTGGTGAGTCTTCGTTTTCATGTATTATTTTTAAATATCATTTTATTAAGGTGTATACATATTTTAAAAAATATATTATTTATAAAGTACTTTACAAAATAAATTTAAATAGGACCATATATATTTTTCCTTTGGGGCTTACATAGGATACTACTTTACACTCTGATCACAAGCTTAACATCAGGGTGCCGATACTCATTTATTATGGTTAGGGTTAGGCATTAGGGTTAGGGTTAGGTTGCTTTTCTTCACCTGTTGCCTTCTGTTTAGTGCATGACATTTGCTTGTGTTAGATTTTGGCCTTGTGGATGTCAGTAAATAAGCATATTTTGATGTACTTTGATCATCCATTTCTCTGTCTTGGTCTCTCTCCCCAAAAGTATTTATCTCAAAGTGTTCCCCAGGTAATTGATTACCATCTTTAAGGAGCAGCATGGAAAACTGATTATTTGTGAGCGGTCACCAAATGTATCCCTGACATGATGCTGGAGTAACCGGCTTATGAAGGGAGACACAATAGCAGGCAAGTGTGGTGTAGTAGCTAAGGCTAAACTTGAACTTCCTATGATTTCCAATTCAATTTCTGCTTTGTATACAGTGGGTGACCCTGAGCAAGTCACTTAACTTGCCTGTGGTTCAACTGATAAAAATCGATATAAACAATGAATACTGGTCTTGTAAGTCACCTTAATACACAATAAAAATAAGACATCAGGTGAAAAGTGCTTAGAGTTCAACTTATCATCTCTTTTTACTAAGTTTGCAGTTTTACATAAGGCTGAGGCAGCTGCTATGTGTGAGAAGACAGCTTCAGATGGCAGTGTTGATGCACATTATGGTCCGTGGCTGCCACTAGGTTTTTATATATAAAAGCAGCTCAGGCTCCTTGGGTGTGTGTACGGTATGTGTGTGTTCATGAGGCCCCATGAAGGACCAAATGGAATGGTGCTCAAAGGGGTGGATTATTTCCCTCTGAACAGTGAGGAGGAGCAGGGAAATGGTGAGGCCTCCTAGGAATCATGTTGGAGCCATGGAAGTGTAGGGGATGACGGAGGTCCTGCCCTAAGGAGGCAGTCGGGACAAGACCCATAAAATGGGACCACAGCTGTAGGAGTCTCTGTGCCAGCTGTGATGACCCAATAGGGTGACCTGGGGAGACAAGAAGAGAAAGGCATGCTGGCTGGTTGGAGATAGCAATCTGATGTCTGGATCGTTTTACACTTGAATTTTTAACATATTTATCATTGATTTTATCTTTATCAAATGCACTACTATTTATTTTTGAAGAGACTTTGCACTGCACTTTATTTGACTTAGTTAGCTGATTGTGGAACACTAGCCACCTTAATAAAACATTAAGCATTTACTGTATGTGTGTTTGTGTATATATCTGATTACATTTTCTTTGTCATTCAAAAGATGACACATCACTAACATTTTTACAAATGGTGTATTGCATTTCTCATTCCAATAGATGGAACATCACACACATTAACACTGTTTTTATGAATCCCATACCTAATAGCATATAGCAGAGACATATGCATTGCAAACATTAATGCTGAGGACTACATTGATTACTTAGATTTCAACCCATCTTAATTTGGTAGCACAGCTAGTACAAAATAAAAGCACTACTTGCACTTTGTACCATACTCTTGCTCTTTATGTGTCATCATTGCTTGGCTCATTCCAGCAATGACTATTGACAGCTCCAGGCTCAAGAGGTGATGCCAGCTGATGGCACCCAGACCGTCACAGTGACCATCAATGTATGCTGATGATCTGAAAAATGCATTCTTTAAGAAATTTCATGTTCATGAATCAGTATTAAGACAGCTCAGCTTCAATCTCTGCATTTTCAATTCCATAGAACTGCAGATAAGAAAAATGGATTGTCTGCCTAGTCTGAAGTGCATGAAGCTTCTGCAAAGCTGCTGTGACCTTTACAACTTTCTGAAGACCTTCAACCTGAGTTTTCAACTAAAACGGATTTCACTCTGCCCTTAGCTCAGTACCTCAGATTCATGATAGAAATGTCAAGCAACATGTGTGTGAGTGCAGGGTGGAAGTTGTTATGGAGCGCCATACTTTATAATCATCTATTAGTATAAACTACAGTTACAGAGAAAAGGCAAATAAGTAAGCTAGGGGCAAATCTTAGACAGATGGGGGAAAAAAAATAAAATTGTAGTGCCTACAGACTTAAAAATATTTAAATGTTTTGATATGCTGCAGTGTCTGCAGAGAGTTTATAGAGCCATTGAACATAACTAACACTCTCAGACCTGCTTAATCAAATTCAGCACCACAGGAGAGCCAAGCCTATCCTTCCAGCTCTGTGTTCAAGGCAGGAAGCCATTCAGAATATTCCAGCTACTCATCACAAGACCCACTCATGCACCACTAGGCCAGTCCAGAGTCACCATGTTTTTGGGGATATGAGGTTCGGGGACGATTGGTGTATTTCGAGTTTATACCATCAGAGAGAAGGAGTATGTGCAAATTGCATGTAGACAACAGTCAGGAGTAAAATTCAAAGGCAGGATGCTGGATCCATGAAGTGTCAGTGCTGACCATTGTGGTAGTGTGCTGGTAAACAGGATGAGCAGACGTGACAGTGATTGATCACTTCAACCTCACCCTGTAACTTGAGATACAAGTCTACCACAGACCCATGACTGGGTTTTTATAAAGTAGGCCACTGGTCAGGAGAGTGCTCAGAAGAGACAGAGTGCTGTCCCATAGGAGTTACAAATCTAAATGTTGATTAAAAGACAACTAAACTGGTCTTGTTGACAGAACAGTTAAATAATTGGCATGTACATGATCAGCTAACATTCCAAAGAACGCATTACTGCATGTCTACTATGAGTGCTTTTGATATTCTGGACTCCAGTGGTGCCCACATTCAGTCCTGGACGTCCCCTGTGGCCACAGCTTTTTTGTTTCAATTTGACATTCAAAGCCTCATTGTTACTTTCATTTGATCTCATTGTTCGGTGAGCTGTCATTTAATATTCCTTCATTTCAAGAAATTCTAAAATATTAGTATTTTTTTGCAAAAGTTTAAGTGTTCTGTTTCCTTTGCCATCTTCTTTTAAATTGACCCTTTTTCCAGAGTTTATTCCTTTAATTGTATCTAGATGCTGACAAGAAAACATGCTAAAGAGGAGCAATCTTCTGTCAGCTGATTTGTAAGAAACTTTTCTTAATGACCAGACAAGTGGATATGGGAGTAAATTAGTTGCTCCCCTTTAACATTTAATGCACTGTTGTTTGCTCTACGCATTTGGGCACATTTAAGAGAACAAACTCTACAGCAAAAGGTACATTAAGAAGAAACCAGGGGGGATGTAAACAGAAGCAAAGAAATATTTGTGAATTTGATAGAAATGTTTGATAGCCAGACAAATAATTAGATCAATTAAAAGTAAGAATGATGTACCGATGGTGAAAATGATTGGAATAAAATCCTGCCTTTGGAGTCCCTCAGGACTGAACTTGAAAACCACTGTTACACTCTATTGCTCTGTCTGGCAGACACAAATTTCATCTGACAGTCAGTCAGTCATTATCCAACCTGCTATATCCAAACACAGGGTCATGGGGGTCTGCTGGAGCCAATCCCAGCCAGCACAGGGCACAAGGCAGGAACAAATCCCAGGCAGGCTGCCAGCCCACTGCAGGACACACACACACTCACACACCAAGCACACACAAGGGACAATTTAGGATTGCCAATGCACTTAACCTGCATGTCTTTGTAGCCTGGGGGGGCAAACCAGAGCACCCGGAGGAAACCCACGCAGACACGGGGAGAACATGCAAACTCCACACAGGTAGGACCCAGGAAGTGAACCCGGGTCTCCTAACTGCAAGGCAGCAGTGCTACAACTGCGCCACCATGCCACCCTCTGACAGTCATATAAACATAATATTTATATATTACAAACCATTGCTTATATGGCAGAGGTGGGATCTGAGAGTGAGTAGGCAAGTATGTGAAGTGCCAGTGACACAAACAGTAAGTCTGGCTGTCTATAAAGTTCAGTTTCAAGACTCCAAAGAGTGCATTAAAATAATCTTATTAGCTTGGACCAGCAGCTGCCATGTAGTTCTCAAAGTAAAGAGCTCTGCTGCCTCCAAAAGGCCAACTAGGAGATCAGTGTTTTACAACTTCTGATACTGGTCAAGAGCATGGACACCTGACACCTAACTCTCCAGCAGCTCAAGAGAAAGGCTCCCATAAATAAAGAGAGGCAATGTGAACTCAACATAAAGTTCAGACAGCAGGATATCAAGTGATTCTGAACACTACACATGCTTAGTTAACATTTTGCAATATTACGTGCGACTGCCATTTACCCTTTTCAGCATGTGCCCATCATTGACGAATAATGCCTAGAAGATAAAGCATTTCACAAAAGTCACTTTAAAATGTTCAGTCTGTACCAGTTTTAGGAATTGCTTCTGTTGAATTGTATCTACCTGTTACATCTATTCTCTGTTTCTGAAATGTGTCAGCAGCCTAATTATCGAAGAGCCATTTACATCTCACTCTGCCGGTGATGAATGTCTGTGTAAATTCATTGTTCAAGTGCCATCCCTGTTGTCACTGTGGAGAAGCAGTTTACACACGTCTCTCACAGTTGAGTGAGGAGGACAAGAAACAGCTGCCTGCTGCTTAAAGTAATGGTGAGCTTGCTAGTTTGACTGGCTTACCAGCTTTATGCTTGCTGTTGTTCAAAGCCATAGGATAGGAGACGAGAGGACAAAAAAACTCATGGCAGAACAGCAACCATATGGAGTTACTCATACATCCTGCTGCACAAAACTATTTACGAATGAAAGCTCCTCAACCTTAAAACCCTGTCTTGTGCTCTGAGTTGCCATAGTAGGTTCCAGGCTCCATTAATGAGTCTGAGAATGCTACGTTATGTATTATATTATGTCGTGTCGTGGTCATGTTGTGTCATGTCATGTCATGTTATGTTATGTGATGTTATACAATTCTTGAGCATAGAAGGCTGCATTAAAACTTAATCCAGGCCTTCAAAATTCATACAGGAATCAATCACATCACAATTAGTTGTACAGTTGATTACATATTCAGTTATGCAGCTCCAGCAGAATTTAAAGCAAGGAGCATTCAGATCAGAAACAAGTTCTGTGAGCTAGAAGTCCTAAAAAAACACTTCCAAAATTCTACCATCAAACCCTGGCTAGATATAAGGGCAAACACTAGGTCTTCCAAAAATATAAAGATTATTTTTACAAAATGATCTGTTAAAGACATTGTGGGGAACAGACCGGACACAGACAGGTAGACATGATGTTTTAGCGCCACACACGTTTATTTACAATATTATATACAATAGTGAACACACACAACCCAGTGCCACAGCACCAATCACCCTCAAAAGTCCAGGCCCTCAGCAATGCCTTACTCTTCAGGCCACCTCCTTGCCTCTCCTCCTAAGCTTTGTCCTCTTCCACCCGACTCCAGCCATGAGTGGAGGGTGGCGGCCCCTTTTATACACACCCGTATGAGCGCCAGGTGCTTCCCGGCAATCTTCCACCGGCACTCCCTAGTGTGGCGGAAGTTCCAGCTGCACACCCGGCAGCACTCCTGGTGTCCTCAGTTCTCTTCCCCCCAGCACTTCCAGGTGTGGCAGAAGTGCTGAGGTCCAGGGCTCCGAAGGCATCGGGGTTCCCCCTGGCAGTGACCATGGGCCCCTACAGAGTTGAGCTTCCAAGCTCTGTACCCGTGGTCCCCAAAGCCACCAGGGCGGTCGTCCCCTCGCGGTCTGGAGGAGACGCAAGCCCTTCTCCGGTCCTCCTGGGCATCCCAGCTGGGTAACAGCCCCAGCTACTCGCCACAACATAAAGGAGATTCCAGCACAGGCAATCCCAGAAGAACAAAGTCGCAATACATTATCTAAACAGTGGTTAAAAGACAGAGTATAAAGGTAAAAAAAAAATGTCAAATAAATCACAAAGCACAGTAGAAAACACAAGAAAACTTACCAACTCCTGAAATAATCCTCTACAAACTGTGGGAGGCCCTCCAGATTTATAGGGTAAAGGGCAGTTCCTGACGGTGATTAGCAGGTGTCCCTGTCTCTTGGGGGACCACCCACTTAACACATTTTTTTTTGTGATCAAATTTTTATTGATAAAATGGAAAAGAAATACAGTAAAAGGAAGCCAATGATAATAACTGATTTTTGTTGTGTTTCAAGAACAAAAACAAAACACCCCTCCACTGGTACATCCTGACCCCACTTGACCCTACTTGACCCCACTTGACCCCACCTGAGATAGCTAATTAAAGAGAAACACATTAAGAGAAGAAAAAAAGAGTTGATGGGTAAACCGGGGCACATACACACACACGCACACACACCATGCAGGAGTACAAGGCCGAGTAAGGGGGAAAAAACAAAAAAACAAAAAAAAGAAATGAAGAAAAGGGAGACAGAAGAAACTCCCTCATGGAATAATCCTCAACCAGCTCTTTAGTAACTGAACGGAGTGAAGCCAGTTGTGAATAACACAGTCTAAAGAGTAATTGATCTGAGATGCAGAACGTTCAAGAAGGGTAAGATTTGTTAAATGAAGACTTCCAGATTGCAGGAGACACAGGGCCAGGAGATTTCCAATGAGGAGCTAAAAGCAACTTAGCTGCAATGGTTGCAGTCATTAAAATCCTCCTCCTGAAGGGACAAAGGAATAGTGAAAGAAAGAATTGTAGAGAGGGATCCAGAGAGTCACACCCATAGGACATTTCCAGAACATGTGAAGGAAAGTTCCTGGGTTTACCAGCCCAATGCAGAAGATGAGGAAAGGTCTGTTAGCCAATTAGACATTTGTGGGAGAGTTTTGAGGGAAGCATTGAGCAGTAGGGAATAGAAACCAACTTTTATACATGAACAAAATTAAAAACGAAGAATGATGCACATGAACAACATAGAGAGGTGTGATCAAAAAGTACAGTGAATATTGATGCTGAGCACCATCCAAGAGCAACGCAAAACAATTCAATGCAGGTTCTGACGTGTCCATCCTAGAGTCTAGTTTGTGACAAGTTTCAACTTGTTTGATACTGTCAGTCGTTTATGAGCCACTATTAAGTTCAAGTGTGTTTTTCAAGTTTGTCGTTAATAATGGATATCGAGCAACGCATCAACATGAAATTTTGTTTCAAACTGCCAAAAGCTCAGGAAACCCATCAGATGTTAAAATCGATTTATGGTGACACTGCACCAACAATTAAGACTATTTACAAGTGGTTTGATTGATTTCATAATGGATCTTGCTTAGTTGAAGACAAGAAAAGATCAGGACGTCTTTCAACATCAGTAACCGAGGAAAATGTTGAAACAGTTTCATTCTTCAACATGACAACGTTCCTTGTCACACATCCCTTCTAGTACGACAATTTCTGTCAAATAAAAACATTACTCTGTGTCCATATCCACCTTATTCGCCAGACCTGGCACCGTGCAACTTCTGGCTGTTCCCTAAATTGAAAATGACCATGAAAGGCAAACAATTTCAATCCATTGAGGACATCCAGTCAGCCATGACAGCCCAACTAAAGACACTCTCAAAAGAAAACTTTTAGAACTGCTTCGCAAAGTGGCAGGAACATTGGGATAAGTGCATTTGAAGTGGGGGAGAGTATTTTGAGGGTGACTAATAGTTGTAAATCTTTTACTGCAATAAACATTTCTTTTTTAAAACATTCCCCTTATTTGTTGATCACACCTAATATCAAAAATAACAAAAGAGACATAAAATATGAATTGGAACAGGACAGCATCTCTGACTGAGACATGACAACAGGGAAGCGCTACAGATGTGGAAATTCGCCATAGATCTTGTACAGCACACGGAGTGGATGCAGCTTTTTACGGATGCTAGGATGTTTTGTTATTAGCTAACTAAGGGATCCTCACACTTTTTAATCACGGGGCCAGCATACTGTCCTTCACACTATGAAGGGGCTAGAGTGGGAATGAAATACAAAATATATGAGCATAATAATGCCTTAAATCTATGTACATTCGAGAGACAGATTGTTTTTCATGAAATTAAATAAGTTCTTTGAAATGTAATGAATTTATAATATAGCCTATAATCTCAACAGTACTTAATCTTAGTACTTAACTAAATGAATGTGAACTATGAGTGTTTTTGGCTGACAAGGAAGTCAGGGTCAGGTTCCAAGTTTGTCACTGCCAGTTGTAATAGGTGATGAAGTCGTACATCAGTGAATCTGGATCTGGTTGAAGATTTGATGTGTTTTAATCTGGAAAAGGTCTGCACACAGATGTAGGTGCTTCCAAAAATGGTTGTCATTTTCAGTGCCTGTTTTTCAAGAGATTAGAGTAAGTCTTAGATATTAGAGAAGAACAGAAATGAATTAGGGAGCTTGACTTGAATGTGTCATTCAGACTGTCACAGTTTTGCAACTCTGCCAGTTCCAGCTGGTAAACAGGATCATCAGTGTCTGTGGGGAAAAGGGTTCTGAAACAATCAAATCTCTTTTGCATGTACGTGAAGCTCTCAAAATCATTTGTGGAACTCTTTTTGCAACATTTCCAAGGCTTATATACATTTTAAACTGGTGTTTTTTCATCTAATCATTGTCTGAAGATGGCAGAAGATTCCTCTTACAGAAGATGACTCAGTTTTACTTCAAATGCTTTTACATGTGAATGCACGTCACTGATAAGTTTCCCCTATCCTTCGAAGCTGCATGTTGAGACCATTTTTTAGCTCTGTTAAATCTGTTAAAAAAACATTCTTAATCACTAAGCTCTGGAACTACTTTGCAGAAATGTGTTGATTTCCTGGAGCAAGTTTCCATTTTAAAAACACACCTTTGTGTGGTATCAAATATCTTCGTTTGCCGCATTCATCATCACAAAAAATCCTGAAATTGTCTATAGTTAAGAGCATTTACTCGAACAAAGTTAACACAAGACACCACAAGTTTCATGACAGAATTCCACTTAACCGATATGCAGCACCGTGCTTGTTGGTGGATCAAGCAGTGTATTGCAATCAGACATGTGACTGCATTTGTCCATCTCAGTTGATGCATGCAACCACTCCTCTCACAGAACCCACCATACTCGGGGTACTATCAGTTGTCACGATGCTTAAATTAGACCAGTTGCACCCCAAATTATCAACCGGTCCTTTTGTGATTTTGAATTGCTCATTGGCTCCCTGAATTAAAACCAAAAGATGTGCCTTATCACAAGCATCATTACTTTCATCAAGTGCCAGCGAAAAATAGCATATGTCTTTAGACTTCCTCTGCAAATGCATAAGCAAATTGTCACTCATTTCTTCCACCCTAATTATTGGTGTAGAAAGACTCATCGGACTGAATAAGACTGCCTTCTCTGGACACATCTCCTTAGCAACAGAAACCAGACATTCTTTCACAAACTCTCTGTTGGTGAACACTTGGCTTGGCTACTTGTAAACTGCCATGAAATGATGAAGTACAGTAATCCCTCCTCGATTGCGGGGGTTGCATTCCAGGTGAAAATCCGCGAAGTAGAAACCATATGTTTCTATGGTTATTTTTATATATTTTAAGCCCTTATACACTCTCCCACACTCTTATAAACATTTATTGCACAGTTATACAGCATAAACCATTTGTATTCTCTTAGATATTAGGTAAGATTAATTGAAATTATGTATGTAAACACACTGTTTATATGCAATAAAACCTAAATATTATTTTAAAGATATCGAGTGTCTCCGATATCATATATGTTACAGCCATTACGATCGACAGGCCACCAGCAATAAATACGTGCAATGCAAGAAAAATTGTATACAGTAAATGTGTGTACAGTGACACTAAACATACGTACATGTACTAAGTACTGTAAGTAGAAAATTAATTATGGTTACTCACCAACAATGACACGATGACTTGTCCGATAACGATGAGTTTAGTTTTACTGCACAACAAAGGAGAGCGTTACAGCTCTCCTAAAGGAGCCTCTTCAGGCGACTTTGTAGCACCGCTGTTGTTCTTCTTTCAGCAGTCTTCAATCCAAATCCCTAAAGCAGATTCCATCCAGACTACCGCCTTATTACATCCACTTACAACTCGTTTTGCACCCTGGTTAAAAGGACACTGCGGCTGTAGATCTTATATTCCTTTCCTACTTTTTAAATAAAAAGAATCGTAGCCTCATTGATGTAATGGTGTTCTACAGCGGTGTAGCTTTTCCCTTCCTTCATCATATTCAAAACGTTTACCTTTTCGGCAATCATTAACATCTTCCATTGGCGCTTGGGCACGGCCCCTGAAGCAGTAGCATAAGCAGATTGTTTTGGAGTGATAATGAAGGGCTTGACTATGCACAAACATAAACACAAAAGAGCACAAAAGTTAACTCTTTACACAGCGAAACACGTTGATGCTGAATGAGCGAGACGAGACTTCCTGGTTAACGCTGCGGAATCGAATTTGGCGCTGCGTCGCTGAGCCATTCAGCACACAGGAACTTAACTGCGTGCTCTGATTGGTTAGCTTCTCAGCCATCCGCCAATAGCGTCCCTTGTATGAAATCAACTGGGCAAACCAACTGAGGAAGTATGTACCAGAAGTAAAAAGACCCATTGTCCGCAGAACCTGCGAAGCATCGAAAAATCCGTGTTATATATTTAGATATGCTTACATATAAAATCTGCGATAGAGTGAACCTGCGAAAGTCGAATCGCGATATTGCGAGGGATTACTGTACATATCTGTTTTTGCTTTAAAAATTCTTTCTGCTGAATTGTCAATCAATTTTTTAATTTTAAGATTCTTTCTGATCTCACGTGCCCCTTAGACAATTGTATTTTTCTTTATGTCGAGATTCATAGTGCCAATGCAAGTTGTATTCTTTGAAGACAGCTATAGACTCTTGACATATGAGTCAAACGATTTTATCCTTGCATGGAACAAAAAATAGTCATTGGTCCACTATTGATATATCCTACACTCAGGATCAGTTTTTCTTTTCTTTGACATTGTGTTAGAGATTGCCAGGACTCTTACCCAGCTGGGATGCCCTCACCATGGAAGGACAGGGGGAGATTGCATATATGGGGCATTGTCTTCCCCCCAACTGTTAGAGGGCACCCTCCTGCAGCAGCACCACGGTTTCCCAAAGGGCACTGGGAATTGCAGTTTTTTGACTCAGCCGTGTTGAGTTCTGTGGGAGCCACCAGGGAGTGTTGAGCTGAGGGACTGAGGAGCCCTACTTTGTCATCCTCTCACCTTTCCGTAGTGTGCTTCCAAGCTACAGCTTCAGAACACCAGGAGTGCTTCCAAGTGTAACATAAAAGAAGCCCACTGCCTTCATTCGGGGAGCCAGAGTTTGGAGGTAGAGGATGATGCTTGCTAGACGAGTGGAGGAGGAATTGACAGAGAGTGAGAGATGATGAAGAAGACAAGGATATTGCTGTGTGCTCCTTGTGCTTTTATTTGTATTGTACTTGGTGCCATGGGAAACGCTTAGGAAGAAGAGTTTCCCATAATAAAAACTCTGTACTGTACTCTGTGTCCAGATCCTGTCTGTGCTGGATGTTTGGGAAGCTGGAAGGTCCCCTGCAGTCCACAATTGTTTAACACAGCTAGTTCAGGATTCACTTAATGAGTTAGGGTGAAACGATCGCGGGAGGTTATATGGGTATTTTTTTTAATGTTTCTATGGCGGCTCCTGGTACCCATGTTGCATGTACTTTGGTTTATGTAGGCTTCCATTCTCCATCCATCCATCCATCCTCTTCCGCTTATCCGGGGTCGGGTCGCGGGGGCAACAGCTTAAGCAGAGAAGCCCAGACTTCCCTCTCCCCGGCCACTTCTTCCAGCTCTTCTGGGAGAATCCCAAGGCATTCCCAGGCCAGCCGGGAGACATTGTCCAGCGTGTCCTGGGTCTTCCCCGGGGCCTCCTCCCGGTTGGATGTGCCCGGAACACCTCACCAGGGAGGCGTCCAGGAGGCATCCTGATCAGATGCCCGAGCCACCTCATCTGACTCCTCTCGATGCGGAGGAGCAGGCTTGTCGCTGGAAATTTAATGTTTAGCAGGCCAGACCACACACATTGTAATTATTGTTTAAAGGGCCGGTAAAGTAACAGTCTAGGGCCATAATCAACCCACAGTCTATAGTTTAAGGACCCCTGAACTACCGAAATCAACTGCTTTTATTTATAATTTTTATATGCTTCTTTATTTTTATAACCTAAAATATGTCAGTGTGTGAAAAAATTGATTGCTGCGAGGTGAAATTGACCTACTGCTCCCTTTAAAATATTAACTGGCACCTGTTAGGTGAACTACATGTGGCACACATGTGTATGTTTGTTTCAGCTCCTTTAGTGAATAATTCTTCTTCTGCTTTCTCTGTTTAAGTTTTGGGTTCATATCTTGTGTGGAACTACATTTGTCATTATATATTGTTTAGTTTATGTACATACATAGCATATAAACTTTAATTATGTAGTGCAATGAAACACCTTGCTTATACCATCTTAATTTTCCTTACCGTGAGGTGCCTGTCTGCTTTATTCTCCATTCGGTGGTTGCGCTCAGTTGATAATAAAAGTTATATTGCAGGAAGATGAACAGTTTCTGTGCTTGAATTTAGCAAAATGAATGAGGTGTCAGAAACAATAAAGTATCATCCATATGGTTCAATTCAATCATTTTATTTGGATTTGATTTCCTAAAAGATATTCTGTGGCTTAGAAGCACACATAAAAGAGTTGTACCAGGCTGTATTTGGTGTAAATAATTTTGTGTGACTGAATTTTTCATCTGTGTGGTAACACATTTTAATTGGTCAGGAAAATAAGCTAAGGAAGGGCAGCATGGTGACATAGCCTTGTCTTTGTTACTAAGAAGTTTACACCCTCTCCCTATGCCAGGGCCTGTGCATTACTTTTTTTTTTCGTTGTCTTCTTCAATACGGAATATAAGTCTTAGGCTAACTGACAATTAGAGTTAGTGAGTGAAAGTGTGTGTGTGTGCGTGTGTGTGTGTGCGTGTCCTCTGAGATGGACCGTCGTCCGTGACCCCAAACATACTGTAAAAAATGGATTGATGGAGGATTTCAGTGGGCTTCAAAGTTAAAACAATACGTTTCCCTGTTCACATAACATACTCAGTCAGAACAGACAACCAAGTAAAATTCTGAATGTTTGTGTTTATGCTGTGCCTAAAAACAGACAAAAAAGATTTTTCCCACTATTTAATTTCCTTACGTTTTTTTCTTACAACTAAGGATTTCTGTAAAGGGTTGAATGGTTTCCATCTTCTTACAACCTGAGTTAGTGGCAGGAGAAGAATTCTCCCATGTCATTAAGAGGCAGCAAAGACTTCAAATAGGACCCCTCTACATATTATGAAAAGCAGCCAGTGCATGAGAAATGTGGGAATGTCAGGGGCTATCAAGTGCGTTCTTGTAGCGTGACCCAAAGGATCTCCAAAGGCATTGAGAGTCCAGAAATAATATGCTCCCTGTGTTAAAGACTGGGACTCTGTTTCTAAATGCCACCCCTTTATTACAAACTAAACTAAATTTTTATTAAAAATGTATACATTACATCTATTTAGGAGCTATTTTACAACACAAGGATTCTGAAAATAATGTATATTTTTTTTGTTTTGCGTTGATTTGGAAGAGTTGAAAGTCCCCCAGAATGCTTGACGCATTTTATGTTAACGGAGTGACTGTATATACTGTAAGTGAATGTTTGCATTTCCACTGCATCCGAGACTGATAAATAATTCCCTGTATAGCGTATGAACAAAAATCGTCTTTATTGTCGTCCTGGTTTTGAAATTTGTTGTAGTTATTGGCGTATCTATTCTGGTGCCTGATCAGTCTGACCTTTGACATTGACCTTACCTTGTTCCTGACTTCATTCATCTTCTAGATATTATCATCAATATTATAATCAAGTTAGTAAAACCCATATGGCATCTTTGGTGACCTACAGCATACCCCAGCAATATTAGCACAAGGTAGGTATCATCCCTGAACAGCACACCAGTCCTTCAAGGGCCCACTCACCCTCACGCTTATTTAAATTATATGTATACTTTACCTTAAAATGTGAGTGACCTCATTTCGAGCTATCTTTAAGAACACCAAATCCACAATTTTTGAAAGTTAGGACAGGTTGCCTTTCTTATACGCTGACGCTAATGTGATAATGGTTGCAGATGTTTTGATTGCTAATTAACTGTTCCAGCTCCTGTGTCGGTTGAACCACGTTTGGAACCCTTGGTGGGGTTGACGGACATTGTTTCTTATTGTCCATAGCAGTTAGTCAGTATTAGTAGACTTTGATGACCTGTGTTGGAGTGCCGCAAACATTATTATCATAATTCTATGACCAGGGGGTTCCCCAAGGTGTCCAGGGTGTGCGCCTCTAAACGTTCAAAAATGACACTCCACAGATGATGGCACCCTGGGCAGCTGCCTATGTTGCCTAATGGATTGATCGGCTCTGCCCAGCTCTGTGTTTCTACTGGAGCTGCTCCATAGATGAAAGTGCAGACAGAGTTTTACATAAAATACTGATCACAAGTTATGGTGTTTCTGCTCTGGTGAGAATTGGAGCTGCCTTCTGTTTATTTGCAGAATAAAAAATAAATAGTAAAATAAAGAGACAGCAAAGTTTATTTGTCGAAGACTAGTCTATGCATAAACAAGACAAGCCATATTACACAAAGCTATTTTCTATAATATTTGAAGTCTTGGATTTGTGCTTTGAAGAGTTACTGAGCAATTCTCGCAATTTATTACAACTATATTGCTAGCTGCAAAGACAAATAAAAGAGAATTATGTTTAAAAAGTGGGACTCCAGCTGGGAAGCTCTGTTTAGTACAAGGTTTAGGTTCAGAAAGAACGAGTCGTTCTGAGTATAACGTGGACTTTGCTGGAGTGATGCTTTCGACAGTGCGTGGGTCTGATGCTGATTTCCTGCTTTGGGTTCTTTTATGTTTAACATGGCAGAAATGGTGGAGTAGGAGGCAGAGTGGCTATGACCCCAGTGCTCCTCCAATGTGTGAAACCCTGGGCACGTACAGTCACCCTAACCCCGACAGGGTACCCAGAATATGGTTTATTTATACAGTACACAAATCACCAACACACAAGACTCACAGAGCCCAACACAGTCCCTTTTACCTCCAGTTCTTCTGCTTCCTCCCAACTCTGGCCATTGACTTCTGGCGACCAGCCCTTTTTTATACCAAACTTCTTCCAGCCACATTTCCGCCACACTCAGTGCCCTGAAACTGTAAATGTGCCCCAGCAGAGTTTATGACTTGTTGGCTTGCTGGAAATCAAGGTGGCTGCCCTCTGTCGGTCCAGGGGAGAAACTGTCCTGGAAATACTCTCTCCTGCAGTACTTCCATAATCAGGGCGTCCCGGCCAGATCAGGGCTCTGGCCATCCACCATGAATGAGACCAGATCTAGCGGGGAAGCCAACACCAGGTTACTTACTGTGTTACACTCTTGTAATCAGCAGTCCGAATGAGGCTGTCACCATGCTCACATATTTGGCAAGTCTGTGGTAGACATTCAAGCGAGGGTCTCATTACACTGTTTACACTTAAAATGACATAAGGGGCAGTGTAGTGCAATGGTTTAATGTTAACCCCATTTTCAAACATCAAGGTTGTATTCCTTCTTTTCTTAGGCTTTTAAAGTTTTACATGATTTTGAATATTTTCTATACATTGTAGAAGCTTGTCACATTATTACTGGAATTTCAAGCAACAGGGGGCTCCTGTGCATTATGCTTTCTCTACTGCTATGCGTTATACTAGCCAGGCTACCAGGATTAGTCATTTATGTGTTTGCTGCTGGGACACTTAGGACCAGTAGGGGGCAGCTCTAAGATATCAGCCGCAGGAGTTCAGGGGGCCATTCCAGACCCTTTTAGCCAGCTTGGTAACTTGAAGTTGGAAAGACAGATGTTGGCAAGAGCTCAGCTCACAGGAGAATGAGAAGCCAGCGTGTATTGTGTTTCTGGAGAAGGTACATGTTATGTCCTGGCTGCCACGGCATTTAATAAAGAGAATGATGCTATTACAGTATCTATGTTCAATCATGATGCTGACAACAGGGGGTGCTAAGGAAATCCTTCTTCTCTGTTGAATTACCTCACAGGACAGACTACTAAGTTAACCAACACATACATATTTTTGGACAGCAGTGTAACTGAACTCATTTAGGATCGGGACATAAAAGCACAAAAGTTCCTAAAGCACTTCCAAAAATGCCCACTATACCGGGAAATCCAGATCCAAAAGACGCCATGTAGAATCTTTATAAGATAAAAGATTTATTATAACAAAAATGCTCTGTAAGTACATGAAGCTCCATAGAGCACACAAGTCAAAAAGAAGTTAACTGCAAGTGAACAAGTCCCAATAAGCAATCCAAAGGCAAATCCAAAATACAGACGAAATGGTCAAAAAATCCAATGACTCAAAATACCAAAAGCACAGCAAAAACACAAGTAACACCAACTCTCTAGTGTATTTGAACAGCAGCACCATGCAGTACATTGCGCAGTATGCATTTTCAGTTTTAGAGAAACTCTAAAAGGCCATGGGGATGGCTTTTTGCATAAATTTTCTGATTCCCTTAAAGAAACCCTGTCTTAACATATGGGCACAATGGACATCTGCCAGGTGCTCTATAGGAGCATAGGGGCTCATGATGTTTCTGATGCCTATGTATGTTTCTGTTTTGCTATCAAAACAGGGGCCCCAGTGCACTACTTTGCCTGAGGCATGTGATGCTGTTAAGACAGCCATACTCTGATGAAACACTTAAGGAATTAAAACAGTTTTAAGGGAAATAGAAGACAAACTGTTTTGAAGCCTCAGGTTTCCCGGTAACGATTACAGATCTGGAGAATGACGATGAGTTTTTTGATTTGAATATGATGTATATATTTATAAAGGCAAGCATACAGTACATTTCGGAACATTATGCCTTTAGAGCAGTTGAAGCTGGCCAGAAAATTAAATCTGCGACTGGCATTCCAGTCAAGAGGCCTCCTCTCCGGACAACGCTAAAGCCAGTCCCCTGTTTTTCACCAAGGAATCCTTTGAGACACCTGTTCTGGTTTATTTGTCCAACATTTTCAATTTAATAATTCTGAAATATGAAGTTTCATTCATTCTAACACACTGTGAAATTGTTTGTCGCTGTTAAAGATCCCAGCCATGCAGCTGTTCCAAAGATTGCGTTCCTGGAAGGTGCTGGAGAGTGTCTGAATATCATTGAGTGTATCCCGACCTCCATCAGTGGCATTGATATCACATCGACATCCATTGGAAGCAAGCATGAGCATCCATCCATCCATCCATTATCCAACCCGCTATATCCTAACTACAGGGTCACGGGGGTCTGCTGGAGCCAACACAGGGCGCAAGGCAGGAAACAAACCCTGGGCAGGGTGCCAGCCCACCACAGATGAGCATCCAGATGGTTCTAAATAAAGCTCAGAGAGAGAAAGTATATGTGACAAACAGAATATGGCAAACTAATATTTTACTTTACAGTACAGGGGTCTTTAGGAGTAATGAGAGAACCAATTTGTGCAAAGCTGAATTTGCAGAGAAACTCAATGTTTCCTAAAATAAAGAAAATTGGTACAATATGTTGCGTTTAGCTTCCAGGAAAATTTGTGCCATTCATGCAAGAGGAAAAGCACTTAGTCTTAATCTGGAAGCGTATTTCATGCAATAGCTCTGAATGTGTCTGCTTGATATTTAGTATTAAAATAATAATAATAATAATAATGAGTGTGAATAAAGCTTTAGGGAGCAGTATTCCTTGTTTTCCAGCCATAAAAAAATCTTTAAAACCACAAAGTTTAAATTACCTGCTTTCAGTTTTGCAAAATCATCACTAGTCATGAGCAGAAGAGCCACCCTGACTGGTGGACAGAATAATTCATCTGCTGTTGGAAGGTACAGAATGGTGTTAATAATTTATTATTTTTGTCTTATTTGTGCACTTTTGCTCCTTTTTATTTTCGTATAATTTAGCATATTTAATCTGGATTTTGGAATTGCGTGTGAGTGCTTGCTGTCTTCACAGCACAGATAACAAAAATAATGCTAACATTTTATGGCTTATTTTACTACTCTGGCACCCAAAATCTTATGTGCATTGAAAAGATCTTTTCAAATATTTATGTCAGCATACTGTGTGAGATACATAGTGTCTTTTTAGTTAGTACAGTAACTCAATTTTAAATAGCAAATCTTTGCAAGGCTGTTTACAAAGTAAACAAGAAGGCAAATCAAAGTCAGAAGATGCAACACAAGATCACTTAATCCGTGATAAATTATAAGAAAACAGTTTGAAGAGTCTACAGAAATAAAGATGAAGTGACAATTGAAAATATGAGAGACAGTAAAGTAGAATCCATGGTAATCAGTATTATTGAAATAGGAGAATATAACTACTGAATATAATTATAGGTACAATATGTTCAGTTAAAATGTAGGAAAGGAAGCGTTGATCTCTTAAGAGTGATTGGAATAATGAACCTCAATGTAGCTTCACGGGGCGGCCTAAGGAGAGAGTTTTGGAAAGTAGAACCCTCAAAGTTTCCATAGCATTGACCAAGGACCCCCATGCCAATTTCAGTATCTTTATGTGGGCTTATTTTGTGGAGCTCAAGTTTCTTCTAGATCTTCTGCACCTCACTTGTCCTTGATTTGAATTTATCCGTCCACAGCATGTGAATATGTGAGTGGGTGGGCCTAGCTAGTATGTTATACTGTTTATTGAGCCCTTTGCTGCTAGGATAGGCTGCAGCTCCCTAGGACTCTGTATTGACAAATGCAAGAACAAACCAAGGATATAAGCTGGGTGAGTAATAAGCCAGCTGGCATTGCAACTGTAGTTCTCTTCTCTTGCCCAATCTGGTGGGGCTGAGAAATTCAGTTTTATTGGAATGTGTCAGTTCTCCCAGTGCTTTCTGATAGTTTTTCTCAAAGACCCCGTTCAGCAGATTGGTGGGGGCCAAGTGTGGATTAAGGACAACAGGGCTGTCGGGCGACGTGGACTATTTATCAATGAGTACTGTCTGCATGCTTGGATACATTTCCTGAGGAAACGTGTTACTCAAGTCGAATAAAACTGCTGTTGTTTTCTTAAAGGCTAATTCTTTGAGCCTTTGTGGAACTGATTAGCAGTCAGCTGTAATATAACTCTTGGAAAAGAGACATCATGAGCACAGATCCTTTGTACAGAAAATTGTTTTGTTACTCCTGCAGTGGAGCAATGGCTGAGTCCTTTTCAAAGCTGAGCACATGGTGCCATCCAGTGGCAAAATCATAACATGCAGGGAGCTTTAATGAAAAGGGAGTGCGTTTCCTGATTTCAGCTTTCTTTTATTAAACCTTATAGGCTTTCATTGATTCATAAGCCTGGAGGCGATTTCCACATGGATCACTGCCACAGTTCCTCTGAGGAATGCATGAGTGGTGTGGCAATCAGAGTGATTAGCAACTCAACATGAACAGACCATCCTTCGTTATCTGTACGAAATCTCAGCATGGCTCTGGACTGCCTTTTATCTCACTGGAGCATTACTACCTCTGCCTTACACAAGACAAGGTTCTCTAGCTGACTTATCTTCATGACCGCCATGAGCTTTAATGGTAATGTGGCCATCATGGTTGCATAGAGAAGTTGGATTTTGTGAAGGAGTGAGGCTATCAAACTTGGCTTTTTCATGGTGCATATTGTCTCCCTGGGTGCAGTTCAAGATTAATGGCAAGTCTCCAATCACACAGCTATGACTACAATCAGTTAGTCCTTCATCATTTTGTGTATATCTTCTTGTAGTATTCTTTTGATGTTCAATTACTGTCACCAGCGCTTTTACATGGACCCTCAAAAGGGCATCAGATAGCCAGATGACTTGTGAATGCATTCCATTTTTCATCACTACAACATTCACTCAAGCTGATTATCCATACTTCCATATATAAAATCTGGATGTGACTGTTAAGTTTCTGTGGGAGAAGTGAGCTTCACTCTGTGTTTAGCAGTTAAATTCAGAAGCACTTCACTGAAACAAGTGATCGCAGACTGACGTGTTGCACCCTGCACAAGTGACAATAGTGTCACCACTGCAGTAATAGCCACAGCTCTATGGAGACAATCTTAATGTCAGAGCAATGAGTATGCAGGTTAGGTCATTCCATAAGCAAACGACAGGCTTTCTAGTGACATGATAAGTGTGATTGACAGTGCTACCTTATTAGAAGACTTTGTATTTTAAACATTCTCTTTGTTCTAGCAAAATACAAAATGGTATTTTAAAAGTCTAAACACGGTATATTAGCTTTATGAAGGCTTCTTGAATGGTATTGTCTGTAAATTATAAACGTTCGGCTGGTGACAACCTAGAAATGTTTGGTAGTGAGGTTATTAATGTTGTAAATGTTTCCAGGACCACAAGGGGGCAGTATGGGTTTAGCTCACAAGAGTACATCTAGTCCAACTTTCTCTATAACAGAACTGGCAAGAATGCTTAATGGCACTAAGGAGTACCACCAGGCCTCTGAGGGGTGGCCAGGTAACCCAGTTGTTATGATTTTATTTTATATAGGCTTGTTTGTAATATTTTGATGAATCTGTTAGGGATTTCAGGCTTAAAGAATCCATTTACAACTTTAGATTTTCCATAAAGTTATGTAATTTTATTTTGGACAGTATTTTAACAACGTTTTTCTTTGTTTGTTTTGATACTCCACCATTTTGGGAACTCATCATTAGATGTATTCTTGGGCATCATGATGCAATGAATTAAAAAGTCAGCAACTAACATTGTTTCCTTCTCCGAGATTGCAAATAACACAGCCTTTGTTATGAATTGCTTTCTAAAATTATCTCTCTAGTTTGATCTTGTGTTTTGTACTTTTAGCTTTTAGTTTTACTTAATATACTGGTTTTGACACTTAAAATTCTTTTGGTCATCATGGTTTTGACCCAGGCTTTGTTTCTTGACTATGCCTCATCTTCTGGTCACTTTCTTTTTTGCTAGTTTTTCACTAACATAACAGCAGGTTTACTCAAAAGCTTCAAATCCCCTTCCACTCAGAATACCACAAAGCTTAGAGTTGGAAGGTAGCAGCTGACAAGGGCTGAACTGGTGGGAGTAAGAAAAGCCAGAGGACTGGTGAGAAGGGCGATTTGTGTGGTGAGCGGAAGGAAGTGATCAACCACCCCATGGGCTAGTCGGGCACTTTGTTATTTAGGAAAGGCAGAAGCTTTGTTACTTCTCCCTTGTTTACATTTTTCCTATTCCCTGATCCTGTCATTCATCTCACATGTTAATAAATCTATAAATTGTCATTTTTTTTCTGTCATCATTTTGGGTTAGTGGGTGGTTTTGTAAGTAACACACATAAAGTTTGTAATAGTTGTGGGTTTTATAAAACACCCCACAGAAAAAAGCTAGCTATTGTATCTCTCTTTGGAGCAATTCTGGATGAAATATAGTGCCTTTGTGCTGATTAATGATTACGAGGAGAAATTACGTTGATTACCAGGGCTGCTTATACAACATAGTTCAATACATTTCCACATGTTAGTGAAGGTCTTCTGCTGCAAGCAGACTGGTGCTTTACAGTAAGGTGACCATCCATCTCCGTTTCTGGGGACAGTCCCCTTTTTCGGACAACGGTCTCCACTCAGAAACATGTCCCCGTTTTGTCCCCGATTTAAGATTTCGTCCCCAATTTCAGAAAGTGCACTTTTTTGAACGTATCTCATCACCACTATAATTTGAACTCGGCGCGCATGTGCAGTGTTTTAATGGAGGTTATGCGTTACTGCATCCTGCAACTTTGGCAAGAAATCACGTGATAAGCTTTCGCTTTGTACTCTGTAGTGTTTAGCGTCCCTACTCATGGTCTGTAGATTCTAAGAGAGGCACGCCGTGCTCTGCCTCTGCCTGTGGCTGTGTCTACGCGTGGCTTGCTTCTAGATGCGAGAGCAGCATGGAAACTCTTTTCTTCCACCTGTTGTTTCTGCATTTTGCCGCGGTGATCCCTGTGATTTAACATGAGTGCTAAAAGGAAGTGTCAGTTAAATGATGGGCTTCAGCGTGAATTTTCGTATTTGCGTCTGACCCCGGATGCTTCTGTTGTGATCTGCAGCGCGTGCGACTCAAAGTTTTCCATCGGTAGTGGTGGGAGAACTTCAGTCATGGAACACGAGGGGAGTAGTCTACACTCCTCTAGAACTCATTGTCCCAAATGATTGGCCCAGAAAAATTCTGGTCACCTTATTTACAGTGTTTTGAGACAATGGCAACCTTGGAACTATTTGTCCACTTGATAAAGGGTAGAGAAAAGGAATACTTAAACAGAGAGGTTAAAGTATAATATGCTTAAAAACAAGTTCAAAAACATGAGTTGTGTGTTTGTCTGCATATATGTGCAAAATCTACAAGAAGTAAATGGATATTAAATTGTATAAATGCAGGTGTCACATATGAGTAGCTTGTACTGGTGTTAGTGTGAATGGTCGATTGAGCTGGGTGGGATCAAATTGATTTACTCGTACTGTAATGACATAACCTTACCAAGAATGATCAAAAACTGCAAATGGCTTACTGATAACTTTCCAAGCATCCATTTTCTGAACCTGCTTATCAAATTACATGATCAAGGGATGCAGCGCCCACTGGACACAAAGCAGGTCCAGCTTAAATGATACAGCAGTTCCTTGCTAGACAATCAAATGCACACATTTATACTCACTTTTTTCTAAGGCCTGTTAACCTATTATGGGATATGAGGGACAACTGGATTAGCCATTGAAACCCACATGAAAATACTGAAAAGTAATAAAAGCCAAAACCAGCATATGAGCATCTTAAGAATACCAAGATAGAACTTTATATGTTCCTAGGGAGAAGTTTGGCTTTTTACAGAAGCTCTTTAAATAGATAGATAGATAGATAGCAGCAGTGTGTCAAGAGACGCTACTTTATACCAACAACCATATGCCTGTATAAGGTCTCAATGTGACTGTGACTGCCATGTCAGAAGTTTTCTTTCTTTTGTAAATTTTCTTCCTTTTAGCCATCTTCTTGTGTTTTCAGACTATAGTGTGTGTCTACTGCACATATATTGATAGATTCTGGCTCTGTATATTGCTGATTAGGATAATTTGACCACTGGGAATTCAGACATTCTTTGCATCACATAGTGGACTAGTGGTTCTCAGCTGTCTTTGGGGGCGAATATTTGTGTGAGTGTGTGCAAGTGTGCCACGATCAGACCTGCTCATCTGGGGAAGTTAAGAGATGATGGTTAATTGGCATCCTGTTGTGACCAGGGGCCTCATGTATAAACGGTGCGTACGCAAAGAAATCTTGCGTAAGAACTTTTCCACGTTTAAATTGCGATGTATAAAACCTACACTTGGCATAAAGCCACGCACTTTTCCACGGTACCTCATACCTTGTCGTACGCAAGTTTTCTCCGCTCGGTTTTGCAGACTGGCGGCACCCAGCGTCAAAGCAATGCTACTGTTCCTGTGTGGTTACACCTTATTTTCCTGACGCAGCTTTATAAATACACTGAAACTAACCGCATATTGTTTATTAGTGTAACGAATCTGATTGTAATTAACTTGTAACAATATAATGGTCCAGGGAACAGCCATAGTATTCCAAATACCATAACTGCTTTAGCGTTGTTACTCTCACTTCTTCTTCTTCTTCTTCTTCTTTTTCTTCTTCTTCTTTCAGCTGCTCCCGTTAGGAGTTGCCACAGCGGATCATCTTTTTCCATATTTCTCTCACTGCACCACTCAGAGTATTTATATCACTGTATCTGAGTGTGAATCACAGCAGCAGCTGATCAGAAAGAGAATTATCAATATACAACTTCAAGGACACGCTGTCTCAACCATAGGAAAAAGTTTTAATGCCTTTCCTGACCTCGCGGTTCAGAAACAGTTTCATCCCAAGAACTTTAAAAGCACTCAATCAATTGCACCTTGTAGAACTGTTTGTACTTTTAAGTACAATCACCTCACTGTAAACTTGCACTATAGTTATAATATCTCACAACCTGAGCCACTTTATAAAGCGCGTATTTACATTTGATGACGATATCATTTTTAAGGTGATATGCAGCAAAATATGTTTATTATATTATACAGATAAAACTTTAACTTCATTTAAATAATCTATATTCTTCACTGGGAGTGTCGTGAAGGATAGAATAATTAAACATGTACTACGAAGATATTTCAATGTTCCTTAAACGTTTTGAAGAATCGACGCTAAGCTTACAGATGGCTTAACTTCTATTATAGAGCTGATTGTGTGGTGATTGGGTGTTTGGGGAAAGAAAAGCAAGGACTGCAGTGGCGGCTACGCCAATATATATTGAATATAAAACGGAAAGAGAAAATAACAACACAGCTAAAAATGCAGTGACAAATTTCGGCAAAAGTTAAATGCTTGTGTCATGAGCACGAGGCGGCTATGCAGTGTCTGCAACGGACGAGGCCATCCACCATGCATAAGCTACCTTACTTACATTGGCGGGCGAAGGAGCCACCGATTCTTCCTCTGCCCAGTGCCACCACAAGCCTAGAGCCGCCCCTGAGTACTGCTGCAATAAATTATTTCATTTAAGGTCGCACACAATCACTGCGTCGTGAAACTCATGTTTAATAACGTACTTTAAAACTCCTATCATCATAAAAATGATATCACTTATACATCTCAGTATTTTAGTTATTCAGAGAGCTGTAATATCACGAATGTAATGGATTCTGTGTCCAGTCGGAGGAAGAGAGCCGGTTTAAGAAGCAAGTAATGATTCACACACATAGAGTACATAGAAGATCAAATACAAAACAAAGCATTTAACGTGCTACTTTAATTACGATGTGATTTGAGAAACTGGTTAATTAAACGATTTTAAGATGAAGTTTATGATGATCTACTTCAATGACAAAATAAACTACGTGATTAAAGTGGAAAATTCGAGATTAAAGTTGACATTTCGTGCTTTTTCCCCACCGTGTGCCTTTTTTCTCTGTACCCTAATAAACTTTCATATGACACTCAGACAGTGGGCTTACAACTCTTCTTTTCACGGCGACTTTGATATGTGACTTCTTTTTTATTTCCGCCACTGTGCGATTTTGTGAACGTGAGCTTTCAAGTTTCTCCAACACGCTATGTCACTCGATCAACTTCCTTTTGTTGATTATACCACGGTTTATTTGAACAAATGGTATGTTTTTCCTTTGCCTCCACTTGGTATTCGCTGAAATTCTTATATTTTTCCCTGTGCTTTTCCCATTGTCTTTTCACAGAAGGCTGCGCTTAAGGGCGATTTATATTGATTTGCATATTCAAAGAGGCGTAATTCTGGGAGGAGTAGGGGCGTTACATAAAGCGCGTGCACAACCATTACTTTTCACGCTGATCGGGAGTTATGTAGCGGAAGAACGTGGAAGTTGGAGTACGCACAGATTCCTGCATCTGGATTTTTCTGTGCGTAAGCACATTTCGGCTTTTGTGCTTACGCCATGTTATAGTGCGAGTTCTATGCACGGCGTTATACATGAGGCCCCTGGTAACTGTGAAAGATAAACCTGGGAGAAAAAGGCAACACCGCATTTACACTATGGTATAGACATGTTGGTTTATTCATTTGTCTGTTTGGTTTTATTTTGCTTGGTTAACATGGTTCATAGGAACAGAAAAATGGGCAACATATGGCTGGGGGTGTTCAGTCCAGCATGGTAGCCACTAAGGCAGCCAAGTCTCCTGTCTAAATGGGTGTGCTTACAGTTGATTTAATAAACCCAGTTATTCACAGAAACCTGGTTTCTATCTGTGAGGGATGGATCGACATCCTAGTCAAGATGGACCACCTTCCTTGCCTGGCCAGGATGCTTTGATCAGGGGAGGTCAGTGTAGCAGCTGCAATACTCCCCTTCCATTCTAGGATGTGGTTACAGAAGGATGCTGCAGCAGCAGTTACACCGGGACTGGCCTCCCAGCAGCCACAGGAAGGAAAAACTCATTGGGCTTGGGAGACTGGAAAGATAGGACGGAGGATGACTGCCTACTATGGACAGAACTTTCCCTCTACTTTTGGTGGCAGCATTCCATCTGACGAGCCCCAGTATGGATGCCCACAGGGCAGCATGAGAGTTATAGTCCTGAGGCTGCGCTGCCAGGTTCTTTGGGGGTCACCATGGGGAGCTATTGGATGTTGATGTCACAAGGACTGTTATGGTCCTCTCTGATCCGAAAGTGAAGTCTCGGGTTGGACTTTAAAAGAGAGCTCTCCACTTGACCTGGCAAGTCAGAGTTGGGAGAGGCGGTAGACAAAACTCTGGGAAGAGTGGAGGAGAAAAGAAAGAAAAAAATAGGATTGGAAAGGACTGAATTGTTTATTACGGAGGTAGTTTGCCAATTAAAATAACCTTTGGGTGAACCAGGGTCTGTCCTTGTGTAGTTGTGTCTGGGGTTTGGGTGCTGGTACACCCCCTAGAGGCCTCACTTTATATGCGTTCTGGTAGACAGAGAAGTAACACTGTCCTTTCCAGTTTGATTTATTTCCTACAGATATACTGAAGGTATTCTTTTTTTCACACCGCAAAATTTGCAAAATAATGAAATCTTAAGGACTTGTACTTAGATCCTCAGGACAGGATTTACTTTGCACATTTTCTATTTTGATTTTTCTCCAGCTGGAGAAGAGTTCCATCTCCTTTTCAGCCATGTACTTTCTTGTGCCTTTACGTGATGTAGGCTTTGATCCAAACTTAGGCAAGAAGTTCAGAAGAGATCTAGTGCTGAGTTTAAAGGAACTCTCTTGAGATGACGGATCCAGATAACACACTCTGCATATGTGATACGGCTGCTACTACCACTACTACATGCAGGAAGAAATAGAGACACTGCGTATGTAGGTATATATTCTAGAATTATGTATTTAAAGAATTCATTTGAAGGTGTTATGAGCTACATTTAAAAATGATAATAAACTGAATGGGACACAATGTGTCATTAAATAGCACACCCGCACATATGTCTCATGCATTATCTGTGTGATTGCTTTTATCAACCTTTAACCCTGTGGATTTATATCCTTGTGTATGTGTGCAGTATTTAGATGTCTGGTTTTGCCACCTCATCCAGGGTCGGTACCCCCCTTGGCTGTATGCCACCCAGGATAAGCACCAACTCTCCATGACTGTGTGATTGAATTCAATACAAACAGAAAATGAATGAATGGTTCTGGAGAGTCGCTTTTACTTGCGTCTATTTCTGAAATGAAAATGTTGAAGGATGTACAGCAACTAAACCTACTGGGGTGTTCATGCTTTGCAGCACAGTTTTATAAAGATTTAATTTGCCCTTTTCTTTTAATTTCGGAGAACAAGGTATTGATTTTTTGCCTTGTGTAGTTTAAGTGAGTTTAAGAATCACAAAATGGATTGCTCACAAATAGAGGAGTATAAGTGTGTGTGTGTGTATGTGTTTGTGAGTGTAAGAGACTCTGGATATGGCAGTCTTGCTGTGCTTTTACCCGCTTTGTACTGCAGGCTGAGGCACTGGGCCACGTTTCCTCTGGTTGCTATAGTAACATCTCCTGCACCCAGCAGTTGGCACTGGCATTCTCATTCATCCTTGATGTGGCTGTTTAGTTTGAGCCAGCTGGTGCTAGTGACCCTGGAGCCAACCTGTGGAGAGATGGTGGTAGCCTGGACAAAGAGGAGGCCACTACAGCCTGGCAATGTATTGCTACCCCATGCACTCCAGGATCGCTTGATAAGGCATATCGGGGGAAAGCTGGATGGTGTGAAACATGGCAGGAATAAAGGGATCCTTCCATCTCGAATGCAGCAGCACTATGACAGCAGTTGTTGTGATCTAATGGTATATCTTATCTTGTAAATGAAAAGCAATCATAAGTATGCTTGATAGGAAAAAAAAGGCAAAAGAAGGCAGGGAGAAGCAGTGATCTGAATTAAAAAAAATCCCAGTTGCCACCAAACTCAATTTTTTTTTTTTAATTATCATGCCCCTTGTAATAAATTCAGATGCTAAACAGATATATCAATGCAGGAAAGCACAATGCATGACTCCACAATATACAGTAATACACACTTAATATGCTTTGTACAAAGTGATCCTACGTCCTCCTCATTCTTATAGTTCTTTTTTCTTCTCACCTCTAATGTATCAAGGAGGCAGGGTTTCCCAGTAGGTGAGGCGCAAGGTTTGATGCCAAAAATGTATTGGTTTAAGTCCCAATTCCTTGAAAGTGTTCACTAGGTACCTCCATGGTGTAAACACTGAACAGGACATCATGTACTGTACTTTACCATGACATGGGATTCACTCTGAAAGGCACTTCATACATTGCCAGAGCTTCAGTGACTTCATCTTATTGCTTTTCCATATTTATGCCTTTAGTTGCGATCATCTGCCATCTGCAATCTCAGAGAAACTTGTACAACAGTGACCCCCTGTGGATTCATACAGCTTGACACACACGCCATCTGTCTGGCTTTCACTGGGAGGGGTCCTTCACTGACGGCGGCATCTTTGGAATCCGTATATAACGTGTTTTGGCCCTCGCTTTCAATAAGAATGAAAGATTTATTTTTTTAAAGAACCTTTTAATTACATTTTAGAAAATAATTATGAGTGCTGGCACTAATGCCAACTGCAGCCAATTACCCTTAATCAGTCGAAGGCTGCCTGCATCGAAGAGTCACGTCTTTTGTTTTGCTGAGGCTTAAATTCAGGCTGGTTCAAAGCCACTACCTGGTTTAATTACGTACCGGCTAAAATCCAAGAATAACTTATCTGGATCAAGTGCTTTGTTTGGAGATATTTTTGCCTCCATAATTAATGCATTTAGAAGCTGGCGGCTGCGAAGCTCAAGTGTGTTGCAGCTTTATCTAAAGGCAGCCAAATTAATGACATTTTACCAATAATAAAAAAAAACACTTCATTTTGTTCTTCACTGTAGCTGTGATTGACAGAACACTCTTAATTTGAACAAGTAAGTGAAAAGCTTAAAACATTATTAGTGTTCGCTTGTATGCTGAGCCTCATTGTTTACTGCATTTCTCTGTTCTTTAGTAACAGTGCCTGTCATTTGCACCATTATTCCCAGTGTGTCTTCGTCCTAAGTCTATGCAGCCCTCTATTTCTCAAAATCACTTCAAGTAGTTTCATGGCTGTGGGCTCCCAGAGTCTGTTTCTGCGGCATCAGATGCAACAGCTAAAACAGCAGGCTATCGTGGGCACATATACCAGGATAACTCCGAATTACAAATTAGCCCAGCATGCAGGTCATTAGGATATGCCCATGTGTCCTGGCCTCTGAGACATGAAAATATTTTGTTTTTCTTTAATGGGCAAATCAAATGATTAATTACACAAAGCAAAGATGCTCGATAGTCTGAAGTTTTAGATTTGCAAGCAAAGTTCTGAAGCCAAAACTAAGCTAATAAATGAAAAGCAGGCAGTGTGGCACAGTGGTTAAGGCTTTAGGCGTCAAAACCCTGAGGCTGTGTGATCCTCAGCAAGTCACTTCACCCACGTGGGCTGCAAGTGGAAAAAGAAAAGAAATGTAACCCATGGTGTCTCAAATGTTGTAAGTCGCTTTGGATAAAGGTGTCGGCCAAATAAGTAAATGTAAACAGTACAAAGGCAGGATCTAAATTTAACAAAGCATGCACACTGTTTAACGAACACAGCCATCTGTAATACCGCTACTACTACTACTACTAATAATAATAAAAATAATAATAATTCTTTAAATGTATATAGCACTACTTTTCATAGTGAGTGTAGAGCCACTTCAACCACCTCTAATGTGCAGCATCCACCTGGATGATACAATGACTGCCATTTTTGCACCAGTATGCTCACCACAGATTAGCTATTACATGATGAAGTGGTGAGAGATAGTTATCCAATTAGAGACAGGATGATTCGGGGTCCAGAATGACCAGGCCATGGTGGGCAATTTATCCTGGACATCAAGGTACACCCTACTTTTTATGAAGGATGCCCAGGGATCATTTATGAGCACAGAGAGTCAGGACGTCAGTTTTACATCTCATCCATTTTTACAGCACTGTGTTCCCATCACTGCACCGGGGCATTAGGATCCATATTCAAAACACAAAGTAAGTGCCCCCTGCTGATCTCACCAACAGCTCTACCAGCAGCAACCCAAGCTTTTCCTAGATGGTCTCCCTTCCAAGTACTGGTTGGGGCCAAACATGCTTAACACCAGGTGGATGACGTGTTTTGAAGTGCATGAGGTATGGCTGCTGAGTCATGTGACACATACATACAGTAACATGCCTAGCAACCACATATCATGATCACAACCATAGGCACCCATCCAAACAAATATAAAAATTGGTAGTACCTATCAAAAAAATGATAATCTTACAAAATTACAGAATGTTTTCTGTGCAATCCTGACACCATGTGGGCAGGAGGAGACCTAATAAAATAACTCACAATCCATGTTGGGATTTTAAGTGAGGTTTCTGGAGCTGTCAGGCAGTAGCACAAGCCACTGTGCCAATCCTCATCACACACTCTAGTCATTTAGCATTACATCCCTCTGTGGTAAGCCAGTGTTTCTATCTATCCCAGTAACTTGGAGTTTATGTTCATCAGGTTCTCGTGTATGTGTAGTTCTGGACTGTTTTGCTGTTTTACCGTTACGCGTAGAATTTCGAAATGAAACCTCCTTAACTTTTGTAAGTAACCTGTAAGGAATGAGCCTGCCAAATTTCAGCCTTCTACCTACACGGAAAGTTGGAGAATTAGTGATGAGTGAGTCAGTGAGGGCTTTGTCTTTTATTAGTATAGATGACAGTGAAGCAGTATTTGTTGTAAACTCAGGAGTCCTGAACTGGTGGCTCTGAGGCTAGGGATTTCTACTGGCAATCATAAGATTGCCAGTTCAAACCCCATAAATGCCAAAAAGTGACTCTACTTCATTGGGCCCTTGAGCAAGGCCCTTAAACTGCAATTGCTCTGTCCTGGGTATGACGTTAATCTGCATCCAGCCCTGCATGTAGGCCCTCAAACCTGCAGGGAAAACCTGGGGGTCGGTGGCAGAATTGGCACTCCAGCCACCATAAAAAAACTCACGCCTTTCCATTCCATTTGAACTAGTGTGGTGCTGAGGTGTCATTCGTTGCATGGCTGCACTCGGGTCCTAATCTTGGATCCAGAGTTGCTTTGTCATGTGGTGGGTGCGGCATTGCACTATATCAGCGTGTACTCCTCACCTCTATCTCTCTCTCAGGAGTCCCAGAGCAAGTTCCAAAGCACTTCCCTTAATGCCCACTAGAGGGAGATATACCATCAAGCTCCAGCTAGTAATAAGGTCAAACATTGAATCTTTATAAAATGAAAAAATAAAAAAAAATAACCAAAAGCTCTGTAAATACACGAAACTCCATAGAGCACAAAAAGCAAAAAGGAGCTGTTAGCAAAGGCAATCCGAGACAAACAAGTCCCGAAACACAATCCAATGGCAAAGTCAAAACACAGAGAAAAATAGTCAAAAATGCGATGAATCCTAAATGGTCAGAACTAAGCTAGAAAACACTCACCAAAACTCCCAATTGCATTCTAAAAGAAGTGCCAGGAACTCTGGAAGACCACCTGGATTTATAGGGCATGGAGCAGTTCCTGGTAGTGATTAGCAGGTGGCCCCACCTCTTATGGAACAGCCCTCAAAACACATGGAAGATAACAAAAGCAGCTTAAAAACATAAACAAATCCAAAAGTAAAGCATGATACACATAAACAACATAAATCAATGAATCAGAGACATAAAACATAATTTTAACCCCAGCCGGGGCTGAGATATGACAACATTACTGTACTTCAAATCACAAAACACAAGTAAATCCAATTAAAATTAACCATAGCGGTGTCGAGTATGTTGAGCTTTTGTTTAAATGTGCTGCAGTTTTTCACAAAGACATTGTATTTCATTGATCTGAAAAAGGTGTAATGATAACACAAAAAGTCCCACTAACTAACAATTGGTCCCTCAGCAGAGATGTGCTGGGTTTACCGAGGGGTTAATAAGAGTGTCACCTCCCCCTCCCAAAGGCTGTACTTCCTGAGATTTCATGCCTTTGACGTACAGTATACTTAGGATGCTTGGAATTGTTAACATCAGGTGCTACCTCTCCTCAGCTGAATGGACAGCTGTTTGTTTACTTGTGACAGAGCTTATTGTGTGCTTGTCACTTCAGAGAGATCATTAATTGTTACGACTGCCTCCAGTGGCCACACTTCCAGGGATGGAAAATTCTGGGATGCATTTTTATGATTCCGGGAATTTGAAGCGTCAGGTTTGGCTGCTTAAGCTAAGCAGCAAGAAGCTGACTGAGATTACTACGCATGCTGCCAGTTACCCTCAATGACACATTAACACAAAAGCATAAAATGATTGAAAATGGTGACAAAGTGAATAGTGTACAATACTGTTCATTACTGTCAGTAACAGCTTCTATGTATTCATCTGTGTCAAAATTAATTTCCTTCTTTCTTAAGTAAAACACAGAAATCACTAAAAAATTAATGGAAATTCAGTTAAAAATAATAGGGGGATTTTATGTTTTCGTTCAAATCTGCAGAATTGCCATAACTCGATAATTAATGTAAGGGTTATGACTTCAGTCTAATTTGGATTTTTTGATCGTGGTAGCAACAGTGTTTCATTCATCAGTAACTCATTTCCCTAGTCGTCTGAGCATTAGATTCATCCACTATCTCTCAACTTCTTGTTAGTGGAACCTAAAAGGCCTTGCTTGGAATGCTTTAAGACTGTTTGGTTTAACACTTTTGGCTACAATTCTGGTTTACCTTCTCTCTTTGACAAAGTTGTAGTAGGGTGTTGTACCGGGATTAAGCATTATGGATGCAATGAGAAGTCAAGCAAAATGACACTTTTTATTGGGTAACTGAAATAATTACAATATGTAACCTTTAGAGGCAACTGAAGAATGGGCCTCAGTTACCCCAAAACCATGCATATTGTAATCATCTCCTTGACAAAAAAAAAATTGTTGGCTTTTGATATTCTGACCTTTGCCTGTTTTTTGAGCACACTCCCTGCATTTCATTTCCTGGCTATTTGCTCCTGCTTCTGCCTTTTAGCAGTTCCCAGCCATCCTAACAAAGACATGCAGGTTAGGTGTATTGGTGATCCTAAATTGTCCCTAGTGTGTGTGCTTGGCTTGTGTGTGTGTGTGTGTGTGCCCCTGCGGTGGGCTGGCGCCCTGCCCAAGGTTTGTTTCCTGCCTTGTGTCCTGTGTTGGCTGGGATTGGCTCCAGCAGACCCCCGTGACCCTGTAGTTAGGATATAGTGGGTTGGATAATGGATGGATGGATGGATGGATATCTAACAAATGCTGTATATGTTAAGTGATGAAAACTTTTTTTTAAAATTATCAGTGTCATCTTGAGGTCGTCACTAGCACAGTATTGAACAATAAGAGAAACACAAATCATTTTTTAAGTGTAACATACAAAAAATGATGACAAAGTCAGTGCACAGTCAGTTCTTGTTTTATGAAAGCAAAGTTTACTGAATGGATAAATCAAACTAGGATACTTAAGCGTAAAAGGAAATAAAGACAAACACTGTCTAGGATACAATCATATCATTTCACTCTTTATTATTCCTCAGAAAGTACAAGGTCAGCAGGGATTTCCTTATGAAAAGAAACTTAAACTAAGGCATCCACGTGATGCACTTCTTCTTGTGTAAATGTTGCCTTCAAAGATTCTGACTGGCTTTAGTTTTCCTACCAAAAAGCATGTTCTGCTATTTTTTTGTGTTATATTGCTTTCAATTTTGTAGAGCATGAAAATCTTCATTGGCTCCAGCTGCCCTGCAGCCCTGCTCTGGATAAGCGGATTTAGAAAATGGATGGATGAAAATCTTCAAAGATGATGTCTGTTTTAAAATGATCACATATGTTTACTTTTAGTTTTCTTGCACTTAGAATAGTAGTAGTGTCACATGTAGACACTTATAAATACCATGCCATTTAATGTATGACACACTTGCTGTAGGGCTACATGAAGTAATATCTCATTTTTTTGTTTTCCCTAAGAAGTCTACATATGATGCTTTTAAAAAACAGTTTTTGACTCATTGAATGTTGGATCTAAGCAGCCATTTATACAATTTATTCAAGTCTATGTCCAAGGTTTTTTTTTTCTGAGGTCAATTGTCATAAAATCCCTGAGGCCTAGCTCTTCAATGTGGTCAGTCTGGCTTGTCCTTTAATGTGATGCCCCAGGGAATTCTCTGCTGTTGTGGCACTTGTACCTCAGTAATGGGTCTGAGTCTATTTCTAAAATCAACCTGCAATCAAACATAAAGCATGAGCACAAAGACAGAGTTTCTTTTTTTAGCTATTTTAAACCTCTTTGCAGCCACAAGTGGAAAAGAAACTGGGTAAGGAAGACAGCAAGTAGTCTGACAGTTGTTTTGAAACAAAATGGAGTTATAGATACAGAGAATTTGTGTTGCGTATTGGTCATACATGTGTGACGGTTGAGGTTAGCTCCATAACCCTGACAGTGCTTGAACCAGGAACCGTTGATAGTCATGTCCGAGGATGAGCCGGGCAAATGAGGACAGGCACAGTCAGCAAAAGGTAGGTGTAAATTTCCCCTTGGGATTAATAAAGTATCTATCTACAGTGCATCCGGAAAGTATTCATAGCGCATCTCTTTTTCCACATTTTGTTTTGTTACAGCCTTATTCCAAAATGGATTAAATTCATTTTTTTCCTCAGAATTCTACACACAACACCCCATAATGACAACGTGAAAAAAGTTTACTTGAGATTTTTGCAAATTTATTAAAAATAAAAAAATTGAGAAAGCACATGTACATACTGTAAGTATTCACAGCCTTTGCCATGAAGCTCCAAATTGAGCTCAGGTGCATCCTGTTTCCCCTGATCATCCTTGAGATGTTTCTGCAGCTTAATTGGAGTCCACCTGTGGTAAATTCAGTTGATTGGACATGATTTGGAAAGGCGCATACACACCTGTATATATAAGGTCCCACAGTTGACACTTCATGTCAGAGCACAAACCAAGCATGAAGTCAAAGGAATTGTCTGTAGACCTCCGAGACAGGATTGTCTCAAGGCACAAATCTGGGGAAGGTTACAGAAAACTTTCTGCTGCTTTGAAGGTCCCAATGAACACAGTGGCCTCCATCATCCATAAGTGGAAGAAGTTTGAAACCACCAGGACTCTTCCTAGAGCTGGCCGGCCATGTAAGCTGAGTGATCGGGGGAGAAAGGCCTTAGTCAGGGAGGTGACCAAGAACCCGATGGTCACTCTGTCAGAGCTCCAGAGGTCCTCTGTGGAAAGAGGAGAACCTTCCAGAAGGACAACCATCTCTGCAGCAATCCACCAATCAAGCCTGTATGGTACAGTGGCCAGATGAAAGCCACTCCTTAGTAAAAGGCACATGGCAGCCCACCTGGAGTTTGCCAAAAGGCACCTGAAGGAATCTCAGACCATGAGAAACAAAATTCTCTGGTCTGATGAGACAAAGATTGGACTCTTTGGTGTGAATGCCAGGCGTCACGTTTGGAAGAAACCAGGCACTGCTCATCACCAGGCCAATACCATCCCTACAGTGAAGCATGGTGGTGGCAGCATCATGCTGTGGGGATGTTTTTCAGCGGCAGAAACTGGGAGACTAGTCAGGATAAAGGGAAAGATGACTGCAGCAATGTACAGAGACATCCTGGATGAAAACCTGCTCCAGAGCGCTCTTGACCTCAGACTGGGGCGACGGTTCATCTTTCAGCAGGACAACGATCCTAAGCACACAGCCAAGATATCAAAGGAGTGGCTTCAGGGCAGCTCTGTGAATGTCCTTGAGTGGCCCAACCAGAGCCCAGACTTGAATCCGATTGAACATCTCTGGAGAGATCTTAAAATGGCTGTGCACCGACGCTTCCCATCCAACCTGATGGAGCTTGAGAGGTGCTGCAAAGAAGAATGGGCGAAACTGGCCAAGGATGGGTGTGCCAAGCTTGTGGCATCATATTCAAAAAGACTTGAGGCTGTAATTGCTGCCAAAGGTGCATCGAGAAAGTATTGAGCAAAGTACTTTATTAAATAATTCAAGCAAAAAGAGCCAGAGGTTCAAATCCACAATTGTGCAAAATAGTGGATTGCTCTTCTTTAAATAAATAAATAAATTCATACAATCAAGGTGTTCTTCAGTGGTGGTTAAAACAGTCAATAAATAAGTAATCTAAAAAAAGGGTTAAACTACAGGCAGGTCTTCCACAACAGGAAAGTAAGAATTTCACTGTAATCTGTATATGTGACAATAATGACACAATTACTACTATTTCTCTGTCACTTCACACCTTCTCTCCCTTATTTTGGATGTTTGAAGACAGAAATCCTTCCACAACTTTGGCTCCAATTTAAGTGTTCTGTTGAACCCTTTGTTTAGGTCCTGTGTCACTCATATCATGTCTGCCTCAGCCATACTTTGCCATTTAAGGAGCTTGCTATATCCCATTCATCCTTCTATAAACCATTTTAACAATAAAACTTTTGCTGACATGTTATTTTGATTGGAAATACAAAAAAAGACTGTTGGCAAAATTAATGCTCGCTGGTCAGCCATTGTTGGAGGCCTAGAGCCTTTGCCAAAAAGAGTGATCCATGGCTGCTGCTGAAAAAGAACGGGGATGGTGCATCTTCGAGGCTATTCACAAAAACTGAGCAACGTATTTCATTATTTATTTACATTTTTATCTTGTACTCTTATGTAACTTGTTATTATTGTTACTTCACATTTGTAATTAGGGTTCCTGGATTGTGATATATGCTATATAAAGCATGGCTTGAGAAAATATATACAATGTTTTATATTGTAAGAAAGTTGCTATATAGTGCCTGACCAAGCACAGACTACGCAGAGGCACGTGTACAATAACACAGGCTTTTATTTATCTTCAGCTGGAGGGCACGTCTTCCCCGTAATCCCCTCAGCCACAACACAGTCACAAAAGCCCTTAAACAGGTAAACCAATACCACAATCCTTCCTGTGGCACCACCACTCCTCTCAGGCAACCTCGTTCTCCTCCTCCCGATTCTGGCTCCTTGAGTGGTGGTGGCTGGCCCTTTTTATAGCCCACCCAGAAGTGCTCCAGGTGCTTGATCCCCTGTGCCTAATTGCACTTCCAGGCGGGGCTGTAGAGATGCCCATGTGGGCTTCGGAATCCATGCAGCACCCCCTGGCTGCCAACCCAGATCCCCACAGGTTTGTGGAGAACTCCATCTCCCATAAAACCCTGCGGGAAACTGAGGCACCATCGTCAGCCAGGGAGGCTGCCATCAAGCGTCCTGGGGGAGGTAGTGAGATGCTTGCTTCCCCGGAACATGGATAGAAAGGGCGTCCCAGCCGGGCATGGGATCCAGCCTCCCACCATAATATGTAGAAGGGGGGCCCCGGCCGCCCACCACAATATATATATATATAAGAGAGAGAGAGATTTTTGCTTTATCTCTCTGGATGTGGCAGTCTTGCTGTGTGACCACACTAAAAATTAAAAAAGCACCGCTGAAATAATGTATTCTCAGGTGCTTGTCACTGCTTAGTTTTTAATGCGCCTTCCTTACTAAATATAATTTCAAGGGTGCCAAGCATTTAACAGATGCACATTTTTAGCACTTTAACACACCAGTTTTTGACACGCATTTTCAGAAAGTGATGCAATGATATGGTTTCAAAGAATATTTTCCAATATTTGCATAACTTAGCATATGCTTTTGCATATTTTTGCATAAGGGGTGTAGAACTTTTTTGGCATGTCATTTCAGTGTTTATAGATATTGCTTTTTCTTCTGTTTCTAACATGTGCCTGTTTATGGTAATTTAAATTTGAAACAATTGTGCAATCAAACTTGTTTGTAATAAACCTAAAGAGCGGCAGAGCCAGCCTTAATATATACAAGCAATGTTTTCTCGGATAGCGCACAAGCACTACAGTGCGCTGTGTAACATCACAGAAATCCACTCTGCCACCACAGGCTGCCTTTGGGTGTGGCCCCATCAGGTCACAATAAGTCATTAGGATATACTGTGTTGAACGATGTTGGTTTAAAACAACAATCTCGATCCTTCAATGACATTCTTGAGGCCCCTTTTACCAACAGATCGTCATGAATAGCTGAAGGCCATGGTAGCAGAGAGGGGCATACAGCAGGATGCTGTGTATGAATTTAAAATGACCCACACTTATTAGACTGGAAGGGAACTCCACTGAAAAATAATGAGACTGCAAGGTCACTAGTTCACATTCCTCTATGAATAGGAAAGGTGTATGTGAGGTTAAAGGTGGTACAAACAATGAAAGCTCAATGATGGCTTTACTGGCAGAGTAGACAAGGAAAAGTTCAAGTACAGTGAAAAATGCACTCGATTCTTCTCTTTCACTTTTTCAATCATGCACACTTGTTTGGTTTGGGGCAAAGAGACAGCATGACTCCTTTTTCTTTTATATTTCTCTTTACTTAGTCATCATGTTGTAGACTTTCATTTACTAATGACATCTGCTGCTGAGATTTACAGTTCTTAGGAATCTAACTGAATTGTTACAAGTAAGGAAATGTACACATGTTGTAAGATTTAGGTGTACTGGTACACTTGGTTAGCTAGTTTAAAAGTTGTTAGGATTTTTCTATTTTTTAGTCATTTAATCAAACAGTTTGTAATTAACATATTGTTCATTATGTATATTAGTAACAGTGAGTCATATTCAAAAATAACAGTGAAAACAGAATGTAATTATACGTACTAGTAGTGTATATAAAAATGATAATACCATTTAGCAATATCATGTAGCTGAAACTGCTTTCATGAATAGCAGATTCCAACTCGAGTGATGAAAAGATTCAGGTGTCATTGTTAGTTGTTGTTGGAAGCAGAGGGCAATTGTAGTTGTAAATTGTTAAACATAATATTTTACAAAGAAGTACTTGATGGAGATTTAAAATCTGTGCTGAAGTCCCGAGCTAAGAGTGTTGTCTGCATCCGAAGATCACATATAAACTGATCATTGAGGAGCTTTGCTGATAAATTAAAGAGTCGGAGAAATACTGAATTATCTGTAGATGTTCCAGCTGTGCGGTTGTTTTTAGTGTCACTGAGTGCACATTTAGCCACTGTAACATAAAGTGTCACAGAGCCATCTTTCTTACATTTCTACATAAGTTACCTTGCTTGCATTTTCTCACCGACCTGAATGTCATGTCATTTACCATCTTGGATTTCATGGAGCAGGGGGAAGTGAGCTGCTGTGATTGACATTCACATGAGATGTGGTGCAGCCACATAAATAAGCAAGGGTGGAGAAGAACTGGAGGGCAGAAATATAACATGTTAGCATATAACCAGACCCACCATTGCATTCTAGTACAGTAAGGGATGATGATTAATATATAAATAATATCAGTATTACCATATTAAATAAATAATGTAATTATTTAAAGGATTGAATAAATAAATACTCCTCTAGCATTTTACCTTTTTAATGTGGTAGTACTCAATCATCTGACCCCACCACATTCCATGTCCTGCAGCAAGATGTTCTTGCTCACTGTTTTGCTTCCAGAAGTTTCTGTTGAGTGAGTGAAAATAAATAAATTAGAAATAAGTTGAAGTAGCTGGATGCAAGGTAAAATCGACACATTAAACTAATTCATAGTTGAAGTCCCACAGAATGTTTCTCTGTTTTAAGATAGACATGTTCACAAGTTCATCAAATGCTTCCCAATGGGAGATTTTGAAATTTCAAAAATGTGTACATGGTGCTCAATGAAAATTGAACTTTCCTGACAAATTTCTTTGAACAATAAATGAGACATTAGAGTTAGGGTGAGGGTAGGGGATATTACAACAAAATTAGTCCAATTAAAGCTGAGTTAATTCAAAAGAACAGACAGACAGACAAACATAGCTATTACAGTAGGTGCTTTTTGCAATATATGTCAATGCATGTAAAAAAAATGACATGCTGGCGTGATATTAATTCTGGTGTTGCCCACATCATTTAGTGAACATTAAAAAGGGTGTAACACAGAATGTAGACATGAACTACTGTATGTGTGAGCTTGTCCAGCCATGGCCTAGGCTTTACTGTCAGTACTGCAAAGTTAGGCTCTTGCTGCTTAGAATTAGATCAGTGGGTTGAGCATATGATTGTATGAATTTTAGTTATATTGCCATAAAAAATTAATAATAATTGGAAATAAATAAGTTTTAAAAATTGTTGATGCCTCTCTTCGTATCGGTCTTACTACCTACTGTTGTTCTGGTTACAGCCTCATCAACATCATTACTTCGAGCATCTGTTCTTTTCAGTTTCTTTGTATTTCATAATATTCATAAAATTCTTCTGCTTTGAGTAGAGTAAGAGAAAGTGTGCATCTCCCTGGACATAGTGAGCCCACATTCTCCTCTCTATTTATTTCTGCAGTAGCCAGCTTTTCATGACTAGGCTATGGGTACTTAGCCTGGTTTACTCAGGACTGATTTGGTGAAACATCATGCTAGTTCATAGTCTCATCGCACTCTAATTTAATGATCCAGTGAGTGCTGCGGTATGCTTTCAGATTGAATTCCTTTCCTTTTTTTGTCGCCATTGTTATTTTTTTCTAAGTATTTATGGCAGGTATTTTTTACGACAAGATCTTTTGTAAGTTGTGCATCTCCTCTGGAACCCTGAGAGGCAAACTGAAAGTCAACACCCCACGTAGGGTGCAGAAAGCCAGTAGAGCCAAAGGAAAACTCAGGACTTGTGACTATGAAAGGGGTGTCTTCTCCAGAGTATGGGCTTGTTTCATTTGAAACCTGCTGCACATTGACAGCAGTCCAGGATGGATTTCTGTAAGGCATTCTAAAGGTAGAACTCTGTATTGGATGCCGTCGTTGACAGCTCTCCTCTGTGTATTGAAGGGCTGGGGGGAGTCTTTCTTATTTACGCACACAAATGCATATTTTGTCATGAGAAGGTAGCCATTTATTCTACTAATTCAATTACTACTTTTACATTCTGCTCTTAAGTTTAACACTGGCAGTATATTTAAGATGTACAATTAGCTTGTTGAAAGGGTAAAAAATGTCCTTAATTTACTCTCCTTCACACTCTTTTCTTGTCAAAGGGTAACAGGCACTTTTTATTTGTCTTAATTGATTTTGTATTTAAGTGACTGTGTGGTTTAAAATGAGACAAGTAAGAGGAAAAAATGTTAAAAGCTTCTCTGACTCTGTGTTACGTAAACATATTTTTCCTGCAGCAGGCAGCAAGTGATTTTCTTTTATTTGGTCTGTGTATTTAATGAGGTGTATTTTTTAGAAGCACAGTCGGTAGGTCACACCAAAGTGGTTGATTTTGTGCATTTAAACACTGGGTCAGCACTCTTTAAGCAATCAATTTCTCTCTCTGTATCGCATTCAGATTTAAATGTTGCACCGGCATTATTATATTCACTACCAAGGTTTAGCATGCAATAAGAAATAAAAGCTCTGGCTGTCTTTCTACTTGTTCTACTTTACCTGAAAGGTACAAAGTTGAAAAGATCATTATGAATAGAGGAAAAGCATAATTATTGATGAAAACATTAAGAAAAACATGCATTTATACTTCTTTACACCTTGTGTAGTGAGCTAGTTTGATATTTGTGCCTAACTGACATAGAGTGGTGGCCAGTTCTGAGTGCTTTTACACACCATGTTTGGGGTCCTCAGTGTGCTATTGCCTTCTAGGCTGTTTTAAATCTTAACACCTCTTTCCGTTTCTGCCAGCTGAATGCTGCTAGAGATCACTCCACCTCATTCTCTAAGTGCCAAGACTGGTGACTGACAAAGGGCCTCATGTATAAATGGTGTGTACTCACAAAAATGTTGCGTACGCCCGTTTCCACACTCACATTGCAATGTATAAAAACTAAGCTTGGTGTAAAGCAACGCACATTTTCACACTAGCTGAATCCCTGGCATACGTAAGTTCTCTGCTTGGTTTTGCAAATTGGCAGCACCCAGCGTCAAAGCAGTGCATTTGTTCCAGTATCGTTTCCCTTTCTTTTTTGGATCCACATCCCTGACGTGGCTTTATCAAATACATGTTGTTTATTAGTTTAAGGCATCTGATTGTAATTAACCTGTAACAATATAATGGTCCACGGAATGGCCATACTATTCCAAATGCCATAGCTGCTTTAGCGTTGTTCCTCTCAATGCACAACTGAGAGTATTTATCCCACTGTATCTGAGTGTAGAACCTCAGCTCTACAGCAGCTGATCGGAAAGAGAATTATTGGGATACAGCATCACACACATGCTGCCTCAGCCATGCTGTCTTTTGAACTGCACTCATACGGCTAACGCTTCAGAGCCTTTCCTGTACAGACCTTGTGGTTCATCCTAAGAACTATAAACGCACGCAATCAGTCCATCAAATGCTCCTTGTAGAACTGTTTGTACTTATAAGTACAATTACCTCACTGTAAACTTGAGATACAGTTATAATATTGCACAATGCAGCAAAATATGTTTATTATATTATACAGATAAGACTTTATTTAAATAATCTATGTTGTTAATAATTAAACATGTGAGGACACGGCTCAAAATGTCAACTTTAATCTCGAAATATCCACTTTAATCACGTAGTTTACTTTGTCATTAAAGTGAACGTCATAAACTTCATCTTAAAACTGTTTAATTTACTAGTTTCTCAAATACCATCGTAACTAAAGTAGCACATTAAATGCTTTGTATTGTATGTGTTCTTCTGTGTGTGCGAATCACTATGTGCTTCTTAAACGGGCTTTCTCTTTCTCCGACTGGACACAGAATCCATTACATTCATGATATTACAGCTCTCTGAATAATTTAAATACTGAGATGTAAACTTGATATAATTTTCATGATGACAGGACTTAAAGCACGTTATTAAACAGGGGAACAAGGTGGCACAGTGATAGTGTTGAGCTAATAAACAATATGCAGTTAATTTCAGTGTATTTGATAAAGCTGCGTCAGGGATGTGGATCTAAAAAGAAAGGGAACTGGAACAAAAGCACTGCTTTGATGCTGGGTGCTGCCAGTTTGCAAAACCGAGCGGAGGACTTGCTTACACCAAGCGTTTAGCTAGTGTGAAAATGTGCGTGGCTTTAGGTTTTATACATTGCGAGGTGAGCGTGGAAACAGGCTTACGCAACATTTTGTGCGTATGCACCATTTATACATAAGGCCCCTGAAAACAAAGATTGTTCAGTATCATGGTTTAGGGGAAGGCTACAAAAAGCTATCTCAGAAGCTTAAACTGTCAGTTTCAACTGTAAGGAATGTAATATCAGGAAATGGAAGGCCACAGACACAGTTGCTGTTAAACCCATGTCTGGCAGCCCAAGAAAAATACAGGAGCTGCATATGCATAGGATTCTGAGAATGATTACAGACAACTCACAGATCACCTCCAAAGAACTGCAAGAACATCTTGCTGCAGATCGTGTATCTGTACATCGTTCTACAATTTAGTGCAATTTACATAAAGAACATCTATATGGCAGGGTGATGAGAACGAAACCCTTTCTGCACTCACGCCACAAACAGAGTCGCTTGTTGTATGCAAATGCCCATTTAGACAAGTCAGATTCATTTTGGAACAAAGTGCTTTGGACTGATGAGAGAAAAATTTAGTTGTTTGGTCATAACCTGTCATCACCTGCTACCTACTGTCAAATTTGGTTCCATCATGCTGTGGGGCTGTGTGGATAGTTCAGGGACTGGGGCCCTTGTTAAAGTCAAGGGTCGGATGAATTCAACCCAGTATCAATAAATTCTTCAGGATAATGTTCAAGCATCAGTCACAAAGTTGAAGTTACGCAGGGGTTGGATTTTCCAACAAGACAATGGCCCAAAACACAGTTCGAAATCTACAAAGGCATTCATGCACAGGGAGAAGTACAATGTTCTGGAATGGCCAACACAGTCCTCTGACTTGAATATCGAAAATCTATGGAATGATTTGAAGCAGGCTGTGCATGCTCGGCAGCCATCAAATTTAACTGAACCGGAGAGATTTTAAATGGAAGAATGATCAAAAATACCTCCATCCAGAATCCAGACACTCATCAAAGGCTATAGGAGGCGTCTAGAGGCTGTTATGTTTGCAAAAGGAGGCTCAACTAGGTATTGATGTAATATCTCTGTTGGGGTGCCCATATTTTTGCACCTGTCTAAATTTGTTATGATGCATTTTGCATATTTTCTGTTAATCCAATTAATTTAATGTCACTGCTGAAATACTACTGTTTCCATAAGGCATGTCATCTATTAAAAGGAAGTTGCTACTTTGAAAGCTCAGCCAATGATAAACAAAAATCCAAAGAATTAAGAGGGGTTCCCAAACATTTTCTTATGACTGTAAATGGATTAAGAAAAGGATAGGATGGAAATGATTTATTGCTGAATATACAATAGTTAATGAAACACTAACATTACAGTAAAATGTGAATTTAAACATACGGATGACCCTTTATTTTCATCACAGTCATATCCATCATTTTGGCATTGATTTATACACTCCACATGAAGGCATCCATGGCTGTAGTACATCTTAAATGATACATAATTTACTAATTGGTCCCACACGTCTGTAATTTTATTCTCCATTGCTTCCATCCCAATAGTCAGTAGCCACATGTTGTTATTGATTTTGTGCCAATGGACCAATCTTAAATTTTAGCCTGTATGTATTGCCTGATTTACATAAAGGTGAGTGCTTAGGTGAACCATTGGCACACAAGGGTGATGAAAAAGGTAGCACAGAGCCTTCCAGCCTCCAAATATTTGGGTTTTAGTATAAAAAGCAAAGTTGCATCGATTAGTCACGTCTCTCTTACAACAGAATGTATAATTAAAGCTTCACTAAAAAATTAGACTATAATCGTCTTGTAAATTTTAGCCCGGCTAGGTGTTGTGGGGGCTCATCTATTATATTGTAGTTTCAGTTATTTGTGGTTACAATGCAGTGGCAGCAGGTTTTTGCACAGAGATTTATGACCCAGTGTCCATTGCCAGGGAACAGGCTAACCCTTCACTTGAAAGTGTTAATGAAGGGGAGCCAAAGTGACCATGGAAATAACTATGGCCAGTGTTCAACGGGCTGTGGTAGGCTGGCGCCCTGCCTGGGGTTTGTTCCTGCCTTGCGCCCTGTGTTGCCTGGGATAGGCTCCAGCAGACCCCCATGACCCTAAGTTAGAATATAGTGGGTTGGAAAATGACTGACTGACAATGTTCAATAGTTGAGGAAGCAGGAGAACCTGGAATTGGGAGGGTCAAAAACGAGACAGAAAAGAGCAACCCTTGGGTCAGTGAATCAGCCATCTCGTGAATGGTAAATGAAGCCTTATTGGTGTTTAAGTAGAACCAGAGAGACATTAGGTCTGTTGTTTAATTTTTATTTTAATCTGTGAGAATTCTTCTGTCATTGACTATTCCTAAGACCTTAGTTTTGTTGTGATATAGTAACACCAAAACATCAAAAAGAGGAGCAGGTCACAAAATATCATAAGTCAGACCAGGATATCATTAGACCAGAGCCTCAGAAATAGGCCTCACCCCAGGTAGACAGACCCTGAATCCAAAAGACAGGCTTTCTGGTCCAACAACAAAAAAAAATGTCCTGTGATGAGGATCAGCACCTCACAGTCTGAGGTCATGTTTCTGTCTTGGAAAAGAATAGGTTGGTCTTTCCTGGTGAGGGGGGAATAACTTAGTGGAGGAGTAGAAGTGACTGAAAATGTGAGTGTAATATCAACAAGTGCATTGGAGTGGTGGCAGCTGTTCTGTGGGTGCTGTACCCATCCATAATAGTGATGCGGGAGCTGAATCTACTGAAAAATTATTACCAGTCAACCTACATTCCTGTTCTTACCAGTAAGCTGGCCAATGGGCAAAGACTGAAAGAATGAGATTGTGACAGAAATTAAGTTTCTTCCCAGGGTGACCAGGGCTGACAGTCTTTGATAAGGTGAGTGATTTGGGAAAACCTCAGAGCAGAGCCGCTGCTCCACCAGATCGAGAGGAGCCAGTGGAAATGGTTTGTGCTAGTCATAAGAATGCCTGCAAAGCAGCTCCTGCTAGGTCTGCTCTGGGCTCATCCCACAGGGTGGCGACCCTGCAGCAGAGCCAGGAAATGCTGGAAGGATTATACCTCTTGGATGGCTTGTGAACATCTAACAACTCGCAAGGGGGAGCTGGAATCTTTTAACTGGATACAGAGAAGTCTGGGCTACTTGGCCTTCTGCCACTGTGACCATCACCAGGAAAAAAGGTTGAGAAGATGAGATGAGATGTAGAACAAAAAAAAATTGCAATGCAGGGAGAAAGAAAGCAAAAAGAACTACAGATTGCTTAAATAAACAGTTCAAAGCAAGCAAGCAAATCTTTAAGCCAATGGCAGAACCTAAAAAAATAATCAGAAACCAGGAAATCCAAACTATACTTAAAGTAAAAATCCATATTCCTCAATATTTAATGACTTTCTCCTTGACCTCTGTCCCCAACCAGAATAAATAAAGTTAAGGGTGGTCCTTCATGAATGACGTCACAGTAGACCTCTTGGGGTAAATCAAAAAGTAAAGGCAATTTGAAAATTACACAGTAGTGGTGTTCATGGATAGAAGCTAATGCAGTATAATATGTTTGCGATGGTTTCATTTCATCTCCACTTCTTTAACCCAAAGAAATCTCACTACAATGTATTGTTCAGCAATGATGCAATCCCATAGCAGATCCTCCATGTTAATTGGACTTTGGCTTCAAGTAGAGCATTGCGCTGTATGTGTTGAACTATCCATAAGCCCTTGCGTTGTACTATGTCAGCTTCTATCCATTGTGGTTGCTGCATAATCAAATTTCAAATTGCCTTTACTGATATATATATATATATATATATATATATATATATATATATATATATATATATATATATATATATATATATATATACTGTATAGTAAAAGACAGAGGGCAGCACTGAGCCCCAAAATCACAGTCAGGAGCAAAATAAATGCTTTTATTTTCACAAAATACCTTATCACAGGTCAATCCAAAGCCTTTAAATATACAATCCTCCTTTTCCTCCGAAAGCTGAGCTGTGGAATCTGTTTCCCGACTCAGGCTGGATGGCTTATTTTTATGTCAGACCCGGGAATACTGGGGCATAGACCGATGTAAGCACTAAATATTAAATAATTTATAAAGTGATTAATAAAAAGTAATACAAAATCAATAGTAAAGGAAAAGTAAAGGAACACATACTTAAGCCAATGATCATACCGTGGCTGAAATATAACAAGTTTTAAGTTAATAAATTGGATTTGTCATCAGATCTGGGCTCCTGGGCATTACTGTGGATAAGGAGACTACTCAAGAGCACCGCCCAATGGTGATATGAGCACAAGACACACAGTGTGGAGCAGCAGGTCTGCCTTACAAAGAAGCCGCAGCGGTTTATGTGTGTGATAAATGTGCTCACAAAGCATATTACACACAAAGCCGCTGTTGTCACTCTCTAATTCTTCTCTTGGCAGCTGTAGCTTGGAGGCTGCATAAACCATCACAATAGCAAAAGTGCTTTTTATTGTCATTTAACAGCAATTATTTGCTTTGTCTGCTGTTTCTTCCTCACGCTGCAGTGAGCTAGCTCTTTGTTGGTGACGGTCACAACTGTTGTGATAAGAATGAGCCAGAGCTGCGTTGTTAGGGTGTCCCTGTGCCCGCAGGGCTGCCCACACATTTGCCAAGCATGCCTGCCAATGTACTGATTACAGAGGCCTGGGGAAAGGGAAAATTCGAGAGGCATTTCAGGATCTCACCTAATCTAAGAGCAGCATGTGTTTTGGAAGCATAAGCTGAAAAGAGAAAATTATCCTATTCTAGTGCAGCCACCAGAAAATCACAGGAAAGGCTTAAACCGAATAAATATGCTGCGGAAATTGTGGAATTGCTGATGAATGAAGGCCCACTGGAAAAGAAAACAAAAATGCACAAGCTGGGTCAGAGGATGAAAGCACTTTATATCTTGTAACATGTGCCGCAAGTTAACTCTCCGTACCTCCTCTGTCATTTCTTTTTTCCTCTTACCCTTTCTCTTCATCGCTCACTTTGTGGCAGACATCCTTTAGATCACTGCTCATCTTTCATCTTCCTAACTTCTCACTCTCACTGATACTCTGTGAGACCCTAGAATCTCACTGGGCTGAAGCGTCAGTTCTCATTGCAGTTACATAAAGTCACTACCAGGATTATAAGTCCCTCGTTCAATTGAATTCCCGAGCTCTGGCCTACATAAAGTGCCCTATAAACAAAATGCATTATTATTATTTAAAGGGTCACACACACTTAATGATTCAAGAGTCACCTGCTGTCTTCTGTATAATCACCTTCTGAGCTCACTGGTTTTCCCAGATTTTATGGAGGAGCTACAGCATGTATGGTGCTTGGTCTCCAGGTCATTCTGTTTTATAGAGAAATCCCACAACTGCAGCACTTACAGAATGGGCTCATCACCTACTGTTTCCTCCATCCTTCCAAACTGGATTCTTGTTGCTCTTTTGAGCCCTCTGTTTACTCAATGACCACTCTATCCACAGGCCCCTTTGACATCCATGATGCATACAAACATGGCAGTGTGTGTGTGCAGCGTAGCACATTTAACATCGACACACATTTGCAGACATAACAAGCCCTACCGAGCAATCAGGTTAATAAATGTAAATGGAAGTGTTGTTGAAAATAACTGGTTAAAGAGAATGTTACTTTAAATTCTTAAAATTAATTTGAAGTTGAAGTGCCAATCAGGAAATAGCAACTACAATTATAAATGATCTATAATTGGCATATGAATGACATTAGATAAAAATATGTTAACTGAGCCTTAGAGGTGGAAATCTTATTCTGCCTGCTGGCATTAAATAGCACTTGGCAGGCAGCTCGCAGCAAGGGGTGCTTGGGGAATGAAAGAAATGACTGACAAGAGTCCAAGTGCAAAGGGTGAGGTGAATGAGTGGCACTCCATGGCATTGCAGGATTGGTACAGTATTCCTGGATCAGCAGCCCTTCCATTTGAATAGGCATCCTGATATGACAACTGAGTGATCAGGTAAAGGAATTATAGGAATGGGAAGCAGGGGGGAATCTAAAATAAAGTGATCATTCATTCTGTGCCTATTTATTGTACTTATTACTGTTTGGCTGGAAACCTGGCAAAGAACAAAGAGGAATTTCTAACGGTATAATAGGTTGTGGTGTTACCCCTATAAGGTTTAGGTTTAGGTTTAGTTTATTTATATAGCACATTTACAACAGCCACACGACTGACCAAAGTGCTGTACATTTAGAAACAATAAGATATAAGAAAATAAAAACTATAAGAGTGACTCAGCTGTGGAGGGTGGCATTAGATGATCACCATTTAACATTTTTGACTCTCAAGCTACAATTGAACTTACCAGGCACAAGAGGGTTTACAAACTTCTGATAAGACCTGACCACTTTCTGCTATCTCCCTTTTGGTAAATACACAAAAAAGTCCAGATATCATCAGTCCCTTTAGACAGAAAGGACAACAGTTAAGAGAGAACTTGAGGAAAGAGAGAGGATGGCCAGTATGGAGCAAATGATTATCCACAGTTAAGTGCATAATAGCCAGATGATGTGTTTGCTTCAGAAGAGGCATCACGGTTAGGCTCAAGCCGAAAGCCTGCGGTGTTTGATAAAGCACTCCTGACAAAGGATGCTATGAGGCGGCCTCCTCGAGATCAGCGCAGAAGCCTGTCACAAAGTCGTTGAGGAGAGGATGGCATGAAGGGCTGAAAGAAGTGCAGCTTCATGCTCTGTCTTTACCAGAAGAGGGCATGCAAGGCTGATTTTAGAAGAGCCTGGGAAAGCTTTAAAGAGCCAATTAGCAGCTCAGCTTAGGATATTTAGATAGACAGATAATTAAATTGTCACGATAGATAGATAGATAGATAGATAGATAGATAGATAGATAGATAGATAGATAGATAGATAGATAGATAGATAGATAGATAGATAGATAGATAGATAGATAGATAGATAGATAGATAGATAGTTAGTTAGTTAGTTAGTCTGGTCACTTTTGGAAGCATTCCCAGTGCTTATTTTCCATATCGTGTAATATGTGTTATTCTGCATTGAATTTTACCACCAGCCTTTATTTGATAGGATACCTTTGAGAATGAGTTATATCCCAAAAGGTTTTAGACTTGCTGCCACACATGAAAGCCTAATTTCTCTGTATTTCTGCATTAGACATTCTTAAATTTAAATAATGGTTTACATCTTGCCTGAAGAAGGGGCCTGAATTTCCCCAACACCTTACATATTGTAATCTTTCTAGTTAGCCAATAAAAGGTGACATTTTGCTTAGCCTCTCACCACATCCATAATGGCTAACACGGTACAACACCCTAGTATTAATGGACTAATTAATACAACAGATAAGGCGTAAGTAGGACACGAACATTGTACTCAACTGTGAACTTGCTTCTGTTTGGTCACTATGCTGCCTGCTAGTGGTCTATGCTGCCTTTTTAGGTGATGAGCTCTCTAAAAGTATTTTGAACCCTGAATCTGTCATGTTTTTGTCTTTGTGTAGACAGTATCTATAGGTAGTTTTTATTGTCCCCAACTTCATTTTTCTTTAGCTAGAAACACTGAACATCAGCCAGCACACATTCTTAGGTATTCAGTTAGTTAGTACATAAGCTATTATGCAACACAACATCTAACAAAAAGCTGCACACAATGAAGCATTAAACACAAATACATGAAAGAAACTATGAAGTGAAAGGCATTATAAAGTATGGCTTGCTAAAATGTAAAATAACATTCACAATGAGTGATATGATGTGATTTAACAGAAGATAAAGCTGAACACGTGCTAAAACATAGCCCAAGATGAAGCTAAAGATAAATTGTAATAAAGCAAAAGACATGACAAAACATGAGCAAAGAAAAAGAGTAAGACATGCCACACTACAAACATGATGAAGTATAAGACATGATATGGTATAAAATATAAGATAAAACGAAATGCAAGATTTTAGAAAGTATTACACATGACAAAATATAAGTCATGGTAAAAGGTAAGCTATGACAACACATACACATTAGACATGATAAAATGTGAGATGTCATGAAGCAAAAAACCTGATAAAACTTAAAGTAAAATATCAAGTGTAACAGCTATTGCAACACAGAATATGACAAAGTATAAGACATGATATCATGTAACACATGTTGAAAATAAAGTCAAGGAACTATAAAAGTCACACCATAACAATTAACCGTTGAGGGCTAACACAGGCATTGAAACGGAAGCCCACTAATCTCCACAATGTTCATCCACCGAAGCTGAGCTGCAGATCCATAAAGAGAAGGTGCTAATGACTGCTAGCTAAACAATCTTGAGGTGCTGAATGTGACTTCATCTCTTAATAACAATAGAAGTGCGGGCTCACGATTTCAAAGGTCACTACATCTCATCATATAGAAGAGCTCTTCACAGCCCGTTTTCTCCTGGCTGCCTTGGACAAGTTGCTGAACTCAAAGATAGTTTGGAAATCGTAACTCTCAGCCTCAAATAAGCTGTCATTTTAGCATCACTCAACTCTTTCAATATGTCCATCACAAAGGCTCATTTGTTTACTCCTTAATTGCAATGAGGCAGAAGTCGTCTAAGCACAATACAAACTGACAGAATTCTTGAACCACTAGATGACCTTCCTGCTGCCATTGTGCCGGCTCGCTTCTGAAGACACTGCCACTCACGTTTCAATGTCACCAGTAAACCCGAGCGCTCTGTTTGCACCACACTCACCAACATGACGTCTGAAATTTCCTCATGTAGACATTCGCTCTTTTTCTAAAGATTCTCTGTTTCTTTGAGCAATGACCATTTTGATCTTTAATCTGTGATGAACATTTTTTGCTTTAATGTTGCCCTTCGCTGTATTCGCCCTTCTGCCTCTTTGATCTAATGCATAAGCACATTGTCATTTTTTTCCCCTCAGATATTTGGGGCTTCTTTTTCATACTTTTTTTGTTCCTCAGGATTGTTCTGGAGTTCATTGTTGTGTTCCGACAAGTAAAAATTAGGTAAATGACTTCTAAATTGTCACGGGTCAGCACTGGCATTGGTGTTGGTGTGGCTTCCTGAACTTTTTGTCTGTATTCTCATGGACCAACAATCAACCAACCATCCATTCTTGAAACCCCATTTTCCATTTCGAAGACACAGCAAACAAAAGCGTACCCTGGCAGCACTGAATGCAAGGCAGGATCTGGTTCTGGGTGGAGTGCTGGCCAATCGCAGGACATGAAAACATCAACACAGATGCTCATACCTGATCATCCTGGGATGTAGCACTTTGAGATCTTTGTCTCTAGTGTTGTATATTGGACTTATGCTTTTACCAAGGGTGAGCACAGGCAAGCTAAATGATTTACTTAGTCACAAAGTGAGGTAAAGGCAGCAACTGACTCTCCAGATTTCTCCCTTCAAGTCCAATGCCAAAACCACTACACCACAATGATATCACAAAGTGGTAGAAGACCAGAGTGCTGAAAGAAAACCCATGCAGACACAGACATATACAGTAATTCTGCAGGTTGGGATTTGAACCGATGGCTAGCTACTTTACTTAGATCTTTATGTGGAAAAGTAATCAAAGCAGGCACTTCTTGGCAGGTTCCACTGATGCCTTAATATGGCTGTTAGAATGCCATCTGCTGCTACGTTGAATATCCTCCTATTTCCTGAATCCGTATAATTCAGGGTTCTGTTGAACCAGAGCATAAACAACTAGGGTCAGATAAAAGGCATGAGCCCTGGATGGGCTGCCAGTTTAGCATTTTGTAAAAGCAGGCTGTGTCCATTTAGTATGGCTGTTCCTGACCTTTCTTTCTATATCTGTGCCTCATGCTAGTTTCTAGTTGTATTATTGTGGGATGATTGTGTCTCACCACCTTCTTTACTAGATTTATCTACATTGTCAGTTTAAGACTAACACATTCACAGATACACGCACACAATTATGTATGAGTAGTTCCTTACATGCCAGTCACTGTAATATTTCACATAGGACCCCATCTATATAAGTCTGATATGAGTGATGTATGCTCTGCCAGATACTCCCTAGTACTCCACAATACGAATATGACTTTCACAATGTATGGGTGTCTGGAGACACATGAATGCTCACACACCTTTTGGTTATATGCCACTTACAACTAACAGTGTCTCAGTTCTTCCACACTGTTCTTCCTATTGGGCACCCAACCTCAGCCTGATAACCTTGCAGGCTGGAGCAAATAGCAATCTCCCCTGCATCCATCCATGCATTATCCGACCCGCTATATCCTAACTACAGGGTCACGGGGGTCTGCTGGAGCCAATCCCAGCCAACACAGGGCGCAAGGCAGGAAACAAACCCTGGGCAGAGCGGCAGCCCACCGCAGGGCACACACACCCACACCCCAAGCACATACTAGGGACAATTTAGGAATGCCAATTCACCTAACCTGCATGTCTTTGGACTGGGAGAGGAAAGCAGAGCACCCGGGGAAACTCATGCAGACATGGGGAGAACATGCAAACTCCTCGCTGGAAAGCGAACCCAGGTCTCCTAACTGCGAGGCACCACTGTGCCACCCCTTTACTACTTTAATTGCTCTAAATATAAAGACAAAATATAGAAACTTGAATGCAACATGGTATCTATCTATCTATCTATCTATCTATCTATCTATCTATCTATCTATCTATCTATCTATCTATCTATCTATCTATCTATCTATCTGTCTATTATAATAAGACAAACTTGTTCTCTGAGAAGCCAAGTAAACCAAGAGCAATATGCTGGCACAATGCCGCACTATGAATGTGACTGCCAAGTCAAAAGGTTTCTTTCTTATAATCTGCATGTGTATACCGGTATATTTATTTATCTATCTCTTTATCTTTTTATTTATTAAAGAGCTTCTGTTAAAATCCAAAATTATCCCTAGGGACTATCTATCTATCTATCTATCTATCTATCTATCTATCTATCTATCTATCTATCTATCTATCTATCTATCTATCTATCTATCTATCTATCTATCTATTATAATAATCACCAGAAAAAGTGTAATAGAAAATATAAATAAATTGCAAAGTCTGGATTATATAGTGTAAATGTTTGAGAAGAAGAATAGGCAGGATGGATTCCCACATTCAAGTATCTCTGCAGGTTTCCATACTGAGAAACCACAAGAGAACAACTGCCCCTAGCATTATGGGGGATGGGACTGCTCCTTGCTTCCGGTTTCCATTGATCCATATATTCCTCCGGCCGGGTACAAAGTTGTTTCCCTGTCCACTCAGCAAGCTCATCTGGCCTCCCATCCGGGTAAGAAATTATCCTCCATGTTAACCAGGATACCTGTTCATCTTCTCAGGCACTGTCTATGGCAAAGGAGGATGTTATCATGGGAAGCTTTTTGATGTAATGCATGAGTTACTTCTCCATCATCCAAACAAAATGGTCTCTTTTTGTTTCTCTCTCTTGCTGATGTGTCTGTGTTTCACGTCACTTCATCCTGCCACTCCTCTCTTCCCTCATGAACCGGCTGTTATTTATGTTAAAATTGTGGATCAATTTGTGGGTTGTGGATCATGTGACATTACACACATATGATTGACTAGCTATTCTCCTGATGAATAACTCAGCCCAGAAGCTTGAATGCTTGTACATATCTGTGCATTCTCTTATTGTTTCCCATTTCTTTTGCTATTAAGTTTTAAACTGACCATTTTAAACTAAAAGCACCATAAATTACTTGACTAACAAGACACATGCATTAAAGATATAAACTATTGGTACAAGAAGACAGAATGTACAATTATTGATCAACACAAAGAAACAATGCAAATGCACTTCCAGGAGTCTTGTAAATTGCATTTTGTAAACTAGTTAGGCAAATTGCTTTCAATGGTCCTATAAATTAATTTTTAAATTAGTAGGGTCATTAATAGTTCATCATAGTTAATTTGAGTAAAGAGACTGCAGTTTAAAAAAATGACAGTGTTATCTTCCAGGACACTGGTTACTTCCTTGCTCCTACTAGAATACTCCAGATTGTGTGGGGTAATTGATTCTTTTGGGTTAGTGGAGTGTTGGCTTTGTATTACCTTGTACTTTTTCTTTTATTAGTAACTGTTGTAAATTCTTGAATGGTAAATTGTAATAGAAGGGCTGATGTGAGATTCCAGGATTACCTTTTAATACCTTATCTCACAGCAATATAAAGAAGATATAAAAAAAAATGGCCGTTACATGTCAGTGTATCAAAGCAGTTACAGGAAAAGAAGTCCAATGCCACATCCTCTGCCTTCTTATTCAGATGACTTGGCTAATTCTAGGTGATGTTTCAAAGGACACCACTTGTATGTCTAGCTGCAGGACCAGAGCTGCATTAAAGGAGTTTCCTCACTTGTCTAATTTTTGCTGAAACTTCAGGCAAAAACTCAGAATCTTTCATACGTTCCACCGGGTGTCCACTGTGCCCTGATCATCATTCACTTTTCTGGTCTATTTTAATAGTTGAACTGACCCTTCATGCAGTGCTTACATTGCTGAGGACTGTTCACACAGCTCTTCAATTCTGCAGTCGGCAGAAGCTCCTTATATAATGCCGTCTTCAGCCACCAGGTGGCAGTGCACTGTAGGAAATCATTGGCAGCCTGCAGATGACATTTCTCTTCATTTTTGATTTTGCATAAAGGCTGAAGTGAGCTTTCCAATCTTCATACTGCTGGCCCCTGCCTTAGGACTGAGACCCTCCTTCAGCCTGTGGCAGGGGGCAGAGATCACACAGCCTGGGTTATGAGATTTTAATTGAGACTGCTGGCCTCTGTTTCCAGAGAATGCTTTAAGAGCGGCTTTTGTACTCTCGGTAACAGAGGTCATTTTTTTTTTTTTGGGGCTAAGGGCTTCAGGCACTTAACTCAATTAAAAGTTGTGAGCAGCGACTACAGACTGGAGGCCATGCATGCTATTTAGATATCATACGTACAAGAGAGTGACGGGTGAGGTCTCCTCAGTGCTCTTCTGCAGCAAATGAAACATTTCACATCAACATTTTTCTGTTCGTCTTTCTATAGTATTTTTTTAAGCAGAAAATACGAGAAAGTGAGATAACATTTGCATTCATTATTCTAGTATTAAAGCCTGAGAAGAGTGAAAGCATCCAATTAGATTGATTGCTTACACCCCAAAACTCCATTAAGGGTTTGATTGATTTATTTATTTATTTATTTTTATTGATACTATGGAGATAACAGATGTGATACAGCCATTTCAAAGCACTTCATTGATTTAAGTGTTTGTGTAAACCTTATTTCATAGCAATTCATTATGGTTACCTACTGCACCATACACCTGTCAGGATACAGTAGAATGTGATAATTATTTTTGCCTTCAATGCAACTTTTATTGTCCTCAAAATGCAAGGCACTATAAAATCTCAAAGTTATTAAAAAGTTTTAAATATCAAAGATTTCACATGTATCCCATTTATATGTGCTTTATTCTTATCCCCATAATCACAACTATTGTATCTTGTAGCTTCATTACCACAATCCAGTGATCCAACAATGCTAGGAGTGCAGTTCTGAAAGGTGTAATTGGTCTCCTATTCAACATGATGATTTAAAAGCCAGCACCGCATGTCAATCCAAGACTGAGAATATTCTAAATTTAATTGTCTCATGTGCTCCTCTAGGATTTTTTAGATAATCAGTTTTGAAGTACTGATTCTTCTTTAGATAGCTATTTTGGTTTAGGATGAGGGCTTGGGTCTTAGGACTTGTGTCCTACAGGGACACTCTTGGAAACTTGTTAAAGGTAAATGTTGCCCAAATGTAGAAAGTTTTTGTCTACACCATGAACCATAAAAACATGGAACTAATGCCCAAGTAGTGTGGTGGACAGTAGGACTTGGCTCAGTGTTATTTTTGGTCCTCTTGGTTTTCTTAGAATTAATGGCTTTTGATCCTGAATGTTTTGTGACTGATCTTCTGCTCCTTTAATTTGGACCTTGTGGCCCGTCTTCCTTCCCACCGTTGGCAGAGCTACACCTTGTCAATATAATAGCCCTAATACTTCCTTTTCTTCACTTGTAAATTGTCCCATTTCACTTGGCTCTCATATGCTTTTGGAACATCGTGTCCCTCATGAAAATGAATCTAAAGTACCTGTTAGCCGATTCATTAGTGATAAGTGTCCCAAAACTACAATCGATAGATGACATTTGTGCGATAGACATATGCGCCGACAAAATAGCGCTGATTAAAACGCGCTGTCAAAATCGCGCCGACAAAACCGCGAAAGTTTCATTAAATATGAATTACTAGTTTAAAGCATATGTAATAATGTTTATTTTAGAAGTCAATATTATGAGACTGTGGTTGGTTGGCACCCTGCCCAGGATTGGTTCCTGCCTTGTGCCCTGTGTTGGCTGGGATTGGCTCCAGCAGACCCCCATGACCCTGTGTTCGGATTCAGCGGGTTGGAAAATGGATGGATGGATATCATCAGACGCGGCATGCCATCAGCACAGCACGCAGGTAGTCCTTAAGATCACGCCCTGCATATGTAGGTAGAATTGCAGCAAGGGCGTCCCACTCTCTTGGCCTCTCTCGCGATTTTGTCGTGGCGATTTTGTCGAAAAGCAGTTAGCGGGTTTGTCGGTGCTCATTTGTCGGTCAAATCCAGCTGCCCTTGCATTGAAGGCTTACAGCTGTGAACCCCTTTAGGTGGTCAGGGTTGACTTCTTCAATCGGTCTTTGAAGCTAAGGAAGTTTAAACCATCTAGACTATCATCATCGTGACAGGAATAATTTTTTTTTGTGCAGGAGGAGTTCTTTGGAAATGTTTACTATTTTATATACAGTATATTTAGGTAAAGGAAGGACTATGTGTTTATATCATAAAGATATTTTTGGCAGATTTTGCACTTTCTTTAGTTAAAAGGGTCTGCTTATTCCCTCCACTACCAATGAAGAAGAATTCACTCTAGGGATACTGGACAGAAGGCCTGACTGGCTTGTAGACTGTGTGGAGCCATGCAGAGTCAATCAATGTTTAAAGTCTCTGGTAGGATGTGAGCCCTTACAGTTAAGATATAAACGCAGCACATAGGCCTGACTTATTAATGTCTATTGCAGAATCAGAAAGCAGCATTTGGTTGCTTTTTTATATCATTTTATTTCTGTTTCTTTTGTTTTATTGAGTTTTTCAGGTTTTCTTTTCCAGACATCATCCTTTGATGTTATCCTCAAGCGCCACAGGAGTGCGTCCTTGCATTAAATGTATATGTATGCCTCATTGTGTGATGTCACAGGCACCATTTTGTAATTGATTGGGAGGATTGCAGTATTTCCTTATCTGATCTTTGTTTTAGATAAGAGACCAGAAAGCTTTACATGAGCAGCAATCTAAAGCTTCACAAAGAAAAATCAAAGTATTATTTATGTTTTTAGACTAAGCACATTTCGCCAAAGGGATTTAAATGAGCCTGTTTTGGAATGTTTAGCAACTATACTCTTACCATTGGATATAAATCTCTGCTACAAATGAAAAAATAAATATTGATATAATGATAATTTTCATTTAGATCAGTTAGATCAAGACACAGTGAAAAATATCCCCAAAAGAGGCTCACCTCTCCGGGTCGTTTCTCAACCTGGATTTATTGGTGACCACCAGTGAATCAGGACCTCAGTTTTTATGAGTGGACTCACTGCGCACCAGTCTGGATCCACAATTGTTTTCTAGGTGTCAGTGGGTACTCTCAAAGAAAGCTTCATGAAATAGTCATAAAGTCCTTACGCATAATTGGCTCACATTATATAAAAGATTCTCATCATTTATTCTTTTTCTTTTTCCTGTCTGTCCTCACGTGGCAGTTGTCTGCTGCTATTCTCTTAGCCAACGCACTGTGATCTACACTTCAGCTGACCTTCCTGACACCCTGTTTCATCTTTCTCTTTTATTTTGTTATGCTCATATAGTAGAGCATGAGGGGATGAAAACTTGACAGAAATGTTAACAATTAGGAACACCACTGTGGCCTAGTGCAGGTATTTTTCTTTTTATGTGTGCAGATGGTGGTCTTGAAATATTTAGAGAATTGATCCATTCATTTACATAGAAGGAGTTTAAATTGCTGCTTATTAGTCAAACAAGACCAGGGATTCAATAAAGAGTCATTGGCATTCTAGAAATTTTTAACATATTTTATAGTTAATGGTACATGATGTACATTTTCATGCAAGTTAGAGCTTCTCTATACTGTGTACACATGTCTATACTACTGTTGCTTTTACTATTTTATAGGAAAAATCAATTTTGCTAAAGCAACACCTAAGAGGAATTGTAGTTATAAAAGTGAACCTATGTCAATATAATTTTCATTAAGCTGAATGCAAGAAGCATCAACAGTAAATAATTAGGATCAAATCTACATAGCGGACACAGCAAAATTGCTAGTATTAATTAACATGTAAAGTCTACATGTGAAAACAATCTGCCTATATACACTTTGTAAGGGTTACTTTAACACTATGTTAAATTTAAAATTTCTGATTTTACTATGTACGTTTCAAAGTGATTGGTGTTTTACCTCAGCAATAGAGAGATCTTCCAAACCTCAATAGAAAAACATTACAAACCTGACAGTTTTACCCAACTGGCACAGGTCCTCAAAGCTTCCCTGACTTTACTCTGATTTATTACGTCTACTATTTATTAAGTGGCTACATCCACACCCTGTGGTGGGCTGGCACCCTGCCCGGGGTTTGTTCCTACCTTGCGCCCTGTGTTGGCTTGGATTGGCTCTGGCAGACCCCCGTGACCTTGTAGTTGGGATATAGCGGGTTGGATGATGGATGGATGGATACATCCACACCACTATGTTTTTATATATATATACCTGTATATATATATATATATATATATATATATATATATATATATATTGGCGCCTCCTCCAGACCACAAGGGGTGACCGCTCTGGTTGTGGTGGAGGGCTTGGAAGCCCAACCCTGTAGGGGCCCGTGGTCACCGCCAGGGGGCGGCCCAATGCCTTGGGAGGCTGGACCTCAGCACTTCTGCCACACCAGGAAGTGCTGGGGGGAAGAGGAGCAGGGACACCCGGAGGGCTTCCGGCTACACAGCTGGTGCTTCCGCCACACAGGGGTGTGTCGGCGGAGGCTCCTCAGGAAGCACCTGGAGCCCATCCGGGGGTGCATAAAAGGGGCCGCTTCCCTTCATTCGAGGGCAAGAGTCGGGTGGAAGAGGACAGAGTTCGGAGGTGAGGAGTGGAGGTGGTCTGAAGAAGACTAGAAAGCATTGTTGTGCGGCCAGGACTTGAAGGGGTGATTGGTGCTGCGGCACTGGGTTGTGCACTTTACTTCTGTAAATAGTATTATAAATAAACGTGTGTGGTGAACCAACATGTCTGCCTGTCTGTGTCCGGGCTGTACCCCAGAATATATGTATATATATATATATATATAAATAAATATAGACATTAGTCGAAAATTGGAGATGCTGTCCAGAGCCATACACGTCTGAAAATGCTGTTTTGGTGTTGCAATGTGAACAGTTGAAGAAAAGGGTTTTTAAAGATGCAGTCTCTAATCATACATCATAATGTATTCCTGCTTGTTATGTACCCCTTTTCTGATTGGATCCTTGCTCATTACAATATCTTATTCCCTGATGGGTCACCTGTCACAGAAGAAAATCATCAGATGAGTTGCTTTCCATTGTGTGTTTGGTGTTGCTTACCTGTATGCTCCTAAATACACAGAAGAAAATCATGGCTGCTTTTTACAGTTTAAATGCTGCATACATGCACAAAAGACAATTCATTTAGCTATACAGTTTTGAAATAAATCCTCAGGCCAGCCTTTTAAGGATTCGTCACACTGGTGTGTGCATGCCCAGTGTAGGCGAACATCTACGTCATATGTGTTTTTTTGTGGACGGAGATATTTCTGTAAATGATGTGAAAATGCTAGTTTGGATAGAGAATGTTTTCATTTTAAATGAAAGCGTAGTAATAGTATTGAGCTAGCATAATCCTTCTCTAATGCTTTCTCCTTTTTAGGCCTCTGTTTATTGCCCCTTTTTTGGCAAATCTTATCCAAACTTCTTCAGACAAATGCTTCTGATTGATCTCACTCTTCTTCTTCTTCACCTCATCAGGTCTGCACTTGTTAACTTTCAATAGCCTGTGACTTTCCCTCATTCTCAGCTCTTAAACACTTTCTTTCTTGCACTCGATCCAATTAGTTCTCTATATTTTTTTCCATAAGATTTGGTCTTTTACAACCTTATTCACCTTGATTCTCTACTCTTAAAAAAGATCTCAGTACTATGAATTTTGCACTTCCTTTGCAGCCTTAATTTATACAGTATTTCGTGCAGTCTGTTCATATTACATCCAGGAACACCATCAATTTACTTCCAAGAGTCTGTTCCTACAAATCTCAATAGTCTGTATCTTCAGCACTTAAAACACTTGTTTTGATAGATCTCGCCATCCTTACATTAACAGATTGACCTTGTGAAGTATCAATACTCAACGATTTTTCCCTGAGTTTCTGGCTGTGTTAAATCTCAACTCCATGCAGGTTCTTTCTACTGTCCAGGTTAGATCAAGTGCCGACTTCTTTTTCTTTCTTTCTTTGCTTAAGGCTGGCACTGTTATTGATCCTTTCCTTTTAGTAACCTGACTTTAGAAGATTTCATTAATGTGCAGCTTCATCTCTATGGTCTCTGATCTGGTTAGAAATTAACATCTGGTGTCTTCCCATTGTCAGCCTCGACCCTCATAGGACATTAGATTACGTTGTAGTTTTACTGCCATAGTATGTCCCTGTCAAACGTCAGAATTCTCCTAGAATCCTGGTGCTGGTACATCAGAGCACCCTGCAGCTTTCCCCCCTAATATCAATTGGATAAAAGTAACCGCTTCAGCCTGCATATTCTTGTCTCCTGCAGCTTTACTTTAGTGGAGGCTGATATGGTCTATCAATTCGTTACTTCCTGCAGCTGACACATTTCACAATCCAGGCTCTGTATCTTAATGGTATAGCCTGATCTTGCCAGCACCATGGTTTCTGGCTCTGTCACCTTCCAGATGGCTGTAGCTTTTCTCTCTAAGACACAAAGCCAAAGTGAAATTATATCCCCTCATCATGTTTTTCTTCATCTTCTCTGACCTTTTCGATAATTAATTTGTGCAAGATACTTTTGTTTAGTTTTAACTTTGCTCAGCACTTACCAAAGGAGCTTGTTAATGTCATGATCATTATTTTGCTAGTCTCTTGATTTGCTTGAGTTTCGGTGGTCAGTTTCCTTCTGCTGCATTTTCTAGTGTTGCTTACTTTGTTTTGTCTTTTTAGTCAGTTCTTGTAAAGCTCTTGTTTTGCCTGCAGGCATATTGGCAGAGAAAGAATCTGCTTAAATAAAACAATACATTGATTGATTTTATTATTATTATTATTTTTAACCCACTGAATTTCCCTTGTTCTCTGTCTTTGTGAGACATGCTACAAATGACGAGGGCGGCAGTGGAGTGTGCATGTATGGAATTCCTCTTTATACGCATTCAAAGCAGTGGCAAAACCCGGCATTTGGAAAACATTTGGCTTGCTTTGCATTATGTGGAACGTTGATCCACATCAGTCATGCATTCCAGAAGGAATATTTTTTGTGACTCCATTCTGACTGGCCTGGGGGGCTGCCTTCTTGCATAATAATTCTCTTTATCCCTGCATTCATTCAGCTCACTCCGAGCTGACTCGTCCCATTGGCAGCAGACACTTGCTGTGTTGTATGATGATAGATTCAAATCCGTTTACAAAGGGATCCCTGAGAAGACTTCCTTGCAGGCTCTGCTGTCCGTGGTGCTGAATGAGCTGCTTATCAATAAGCACTCTTGTGTCTGTTTACAAGAGAGCTTTGTTGGAAATCAGTCGAACATGTTAGTCCTAATTTGATGACAATAGAGAACTGACAGTCTTTTGCCGAACTGACTCTATTACATTTGCTTCATTTATTACTCTTCAGTCAATCAGCCTTTGTAAAGCTGCAGTTTATCATTTTGTGATTACTAAGCTGCCACTTGACAGTGCAACATACGATAGCTGCTAACACTGCTCCTATGATTTATGTCTTCATGTTCTATTACAATATATAGTGCCTTTCAGAATATGTTAAAAGGAAAAATCTCTATCATTAAGCAAACAATAGAGGCAGACAAAGGAAATGTTTTACTGATGATGTATACTGCAAAGGACCATTTTTGAAAAGAAATTCAGCATTAACATTACATGTAATATGGTGAGAGTAATGAGATGTAAAAAAAAGTGAAGGCAAGAACTTGGACATTAGGTGTGTGAAAATTAGATTTGAAAAAATGGGGAACATTTATAAAATGTATGTAATGTTTTTTTAATCTGGGAAAAGTGCAATTTAATATGTTTCATGGAAAGTGTTGAGGCATTATAAGTTCAAGAGATCACCTTTCCCAGCTAATTCTGGATTTTTTTTTTTTTGTAACATTCCCCTTCAGTTTCAGCAGCTGCCATCTTTCCTAGGTGCTCTTGCACAGCATTTTTTGATTTCTGTTTTTCGGCTTTCTCATATGCACATTGTCTTGAACCCCAATGGTAGTGTCTTGGCAACAGCACACTTCAGTTTATAAAAAACGTGAGCCCCAAATGCACCCCTTAACCTCTCGAGTCAACAAGAACATTTTTTATAGAGCATATTCTGCTTCACAGAGAAGAACAGAAAAAAAGAAGTGTAAAAATCCATTTGTCTGGAATATCATTAAGGCAGCTTCTTTTGTGAGGCACTTTTTAACTCATTCAAGGAAAATCAAAATATAACGAACTGAAGTTACAAAGCACTGCACATTTGTGTTCCATGTTCACAGTTTTGTTTTTCCCATTTGTTATCCAGCACCCCTCTGACAATTGTCAGTTAACAACAGTTGCAAGACAGGACCCAACCCCACATACCCACTTACCCAGCCACAACTGTCTAATTTAGGACCACCAGCTAACCTGAAATTTGCGTCTTTAGCAGGTTCTCCAACTGGTTATAGGATGTCAACAGCAGGAGGGACACACAACAGGACTTACTTAGAAGTAGTTCAGCACTTTGGGCAGCAAACATTGACCGATGACATTGATTAGTAGTGACTGCAGCAGCTTCATGGCATGTTGCTCGCCTGGGCTATACCCTTCATCAACTCCCATATCTCACTGGTTTATATAGCAGTAGAAACCACAGAGCATTTCAGTCACGCGATTGATTGGCATCACAGACCTGACCTGATACTTCTTTGGATTACAGTTGCTGAACTGACCAATCTGTCTACACTTCTCTTTGTTCGTGTTTCCATTTTCTGTAATGGTTCTACCCAAATAAGTGAAAGCGATCACCTTGTTGACTGTCTTGCCTTCTGTTATGATGGGCATTTTGGTTGAGGCTCTTATCTTTTTCTTATTGATTTAGAGGCCAGTCTTTCTGGCTTCTTACTCAAGGTACATGAGTGCATCCTGATGTGCCATATGTGCTTCAGCTAGTAGTAACATGTTGTCCACAAAATCCAGATCAGTGAGCTAAACTTATTCAGCCCATGGAATGCTCCCTCATGAATCACTTATTGCCCTTCATGTGGTGAAATCCATGGCTAGGATGAATAGAAAAGGTGACAGAATTCATCCTTACCTCACACCAGTCTCTTATCATCTGTGAAGCATTCCCCAGTTTTGATGTAACAGGCTGAGTTGCAGTGATCGGAAGCAGAAATGAGGGAAATGCGGCAGTGTTAGCACAAGGCTAAAAACTAACCCCAGCAGACCTGCAATACTGTCCATTCTGCTCGTGAACATCTGATCGCTGGACAAATAGCTGGATTACAGCGGTGGGAAATGAGAGACTGTTGCATCTTGATTTTGCATGTGCAAAAGACACATATGTGAGGATGCTATTCATATACTTTAGCTCTGCCTTCAACACAATCATCCCTCAAAAGCTGGTCGTAAAACTGAGAAGGTTAGGCCTGAACACCACTCTCTGCAATTGGATCATGGACTTCTTGACAGAGAGGCCCCAGTCAGTTCGGACGGGCTGCAACACTTCCAGCAACATCACACTGAGTACTGGAGCACCACAGGGCTGCGTGCTTAGTTCACTGCTCTTCACCCTGCTGAGTCACGACTGCACAGGCACACACAACATCAAGCACATCATCAGGTTTGCGGATGATACGACAGTGCTGGAACTGATAAGCAGGGATGATGAAACAGCATACAAAGATGAGGTGGAATGGCTGTATGCATGGTGTGAAGACAACAATCTATCTCTCAATGTCGACAAGACAAAAGAGATAATCGTGTATTTCAGAAAATCACATCCTGCCCACATCCCACTCAGCATCAACGGTTTAGACGTGGAGACTGTTAGGAGTTCTAAGTTCCTCAGTGTGTACTTAACCTGAGGAACTTACATGGACGCATAAACACCTCATCACTAATCAAGAAAGCCCAGCAGAGACTACACTTCCTGAGGCAGCTGAAGCGAGCAAGTCTTCCCCCTTCCATTCTCACTATGTTCTACAGAGGCACCATTTAGAGTGATCTGACCAGCTGCATCACTGTCTGGTATGGCAACTGCAACATATGCAACATCCGACCGCCAGTGCCTGCAAAGGATAGTGAAGACAGCGAACATTATTGGGGTGCCTCTCCCTTCACTACAGGACATAATTCGCAAACGCTGTATCCGCAAGGCCTACAGCATTGTGCAGGACCCCTTACACCCCTCACATGGACTTTTCACACTTCTGCCTTCCAAGAGAAGATCTGCCAGGCTGCAGGAGAGTTTTTACCCCCAAGCTGTCAGACGTCTTAACACCATGCTGCCACCTGGGATCTTCCACACTGCCTCAACTACCTCTAAAAACAGAACTTTTATACATGCAAGCCACTTTCCTGCAAAAATGAGTGTACATGTAGAAAAGAACTGAAAATCTCATACTGACCTTTAAGTATTTTGACACTCTTGATATCCTTCTGCTGTGAAACATTCTGACCTGTCATTGTTTACACATGTCTTAAACAACTATTATCATACACTGATAATTTCTGTATTATCTATATCTATTATTTATTTATTATATTACATATCTATTGACTATATTTATGTATCTATATTGCAAATACCATACATTGCATCAATGTTCATATTGCTAACTACACATCAATATTGCTGCTACTTCTTTGTCTTGTCTTTGCATGATGTCTTGTCTTGTTTGTGTTTTAATTTTAAATTTAAATTTTAATTATATTTTTAATTTATTATTTGCACTTCATGTTGTTACTCTGTGCACCCTGAGCTTCGCAATTGCATCAATCTGTATACTTGCATATGGTTGAGATGACAATAAAGTTCACTTTGACTTTGATAAATCCTAGAAGATGCTGACATAGTGATGTTTAATGCCAAAATGTTGTAGGATTTGCCACTGTTTGCTGTTTGCCTTCACAAAGTCAATAAAATGAAGTAGTATTCCATCCATCCATCCATTATCCAACCCGCTATATCCTAACTACAGGGTCACGGGGGTCTGCTGGAGCCAATATCAGGCAGGGCACCAGCCCACCACAGAATTAAGTAGTAATGGCTTTTGGAATTCAAGGCTCTTTTCACCACACAACAAGTTTCAAATTTTATAATTTAGGGACTAACACATCCATAGCATCCTTTAAACAAATAGGAGTAGCATGCCTGGCACCAGTCTGTCCAACCTGGCATTTGCTGGAGCTTTCCAGACATCAGCATGAACTTTTAACTTTTTCAGTTTGTTTTTTATTAATTGTGAGTAATTTTTTACGTCTGTCTTTCTTCTTTTTCCTTTTTTTACATCTAACTGTTTGAGGGTGGCTCACAGAATATTGTTTTCTTGCTGTTATTTATGCATTTTTTGAGTCTTGTTCTGACACAGTCTTGATTTTCAAGAGCCACCATTGCAGTGATTGCTACAGTTCTGCTATGAAATTTCACTTGGAGGTGCGCAACACTGTTGTCACTATTAAAGGTGTGCATTGTGCAGTTCTGGTCGTCTGAGTTTACTGATATCTGCAAATAACAGCAAGCCTGGTAAAATTACACGCTCATGCTGGAAAGCCCCCAGCAAATGCCAATTTGTGCAGGCAGCTTCCAGGAATGCTATTCGTATTTGTTTAAAGGATGCCCTGGATGTAGCATAAGGGGGCTGAGCAAAGGCTCGTATGGTAACAGAGGGTTACCATGTGGAACAGATAGGACTACGTGGGAGTATTTTAATTAGAAATCTAGGGATAATGGGTTAGGGACAACTGGGTTTTCTTTGGTGGGCTGGTCCAAGGAGCCAGAACTATCAAAGAGTGTTTGTGATCCTGGAAGTTTTTCTGGGGTTCAAAAGTTGTTCCTTTCTTAATGGCCCACCTAGCTTATAGTTAAAGTAAGAACTGAAGTTCAGAAAAGTTAGTGGAGAGTGTGTTTACACAAGGTGAATTAGTGTTCGAGGATACCATTCTGGTGAATCCCTACCAGACAGACAGGTGACACAAAACATGCAACAATTCTGGGTTGTTATTTTTTAATTTCTGGCTTAAGGTGGCAAACAGAAGTAATTCAGGCAGGAATCAAAATAATTGGTCCCTTGAGATGTGAGGAAACAGGACTAACTACTGTGCTACCCATTCATTGGGTCAATCAACCAACATTTTGATATTTCTGAATGTAAGCATTGCTTGCTGATCCAAGAAGCCTGCATTTGGGAGATAACTTTGAGAGTACATTTTCTGTGAATGTACATCTGCAACACAATTATTATTTTAGGATTTTCATGGTGGGCACCAGGCCAGAGCACTTTAAATTCACACAGTGCTAAGCTCATGTTGGATGAGTGGTTCACTCAAACTTGCACAATCAGTAAATACAGCCTGCTGCTGCATGGCTTTTGGGCCAGATCCTTAAGCTAGCCTAGTTATGTACCATTCGAGAAATTCCAAGCACAGCCTTTTCGTGTTGTCCTGGAATGGCAAAAGTTCGGTAAGCTCCTTCTCTGTGATAGTCTTGCAGTACTCGCACTTTCAACCTCTCTGACATATATAAATATTTCAGGTGTGAATTCTTTAAAACAGTCTTAAAGCTACTCAATCCATTTCAGGGTCGTGGCGAACCTACCTTGGCAGCAGGACAGGACAAGACCCACTCATACTCCTACAGGGCTAACTTTACAACCACCAAATACAACTCCCATTCCAAAAAGGTTGTGACATTATGGAAAATGCTAATAAAAACAAGAATGGAGTGATTTGTAAATTCTATTTACGCTGTACTATATTAAATACTACAACAACTCTTTATTTAATGCTTTACCTTGTGAATTTACTTGTTTATGTAAAACTATACACTTATGTTAAATCTTCTGAGCCACAAAAGTTGGGACAGTCAAATGTTAATCACCATTTCTGTTAATAACACTTATTAAGCATTTGGCCAGTGACATCACAAGTTGTTTAAGTTTAGAAAGTAGAATTTTCCCTCAATCATCCATTATGCAGGTCTTCACTTGCACACTCGGTCTTTGCTGCCCGATTTTGTGCTTCACAATGCCTGACACATTCTTAGTCGGAGACAGGTCAGGACTGCAGGCGGGCCAATCTAGTACCTGCATTCTCTGCTTACATAGCCATGTACTTGTAATGTGGCTTGGAGTGGTCCTGCTGGAAAATGCAGGAATCTCCCTGGAAAAGATGGCATTGAAGTGGTAGCGTATGTTTCTCTGCAATTTGTACATATCTTTCTGCATTCATGTGCACTGACACACCACACTGACAGTTGGTGGCTTTTGGACCTGATGCTGATAGTGAGCGGGATGGTCATCATACTTTCTGGCCTAGAGAAAATGAAATCTGTTTTTGTTTTCCAAATACTATTTGAAATGTTGATTTGTCAGAACACAAAATATGATTCCACTATGCTACTTTTTATGTCAGATGAAAGCAAGTCCAGAGAAGTTGGAAGCACCTCTGGACAGTGCTGATGTATGGCTTGTGCTTCACACTTGTGCAGTGGATGCAGCAGTGAATGTTGTTGGCTGACAAAGGCTTATTGACATATTCCCAAGCCCATGATATACTTTAAAAAATGATGACAGCTTTTAAGACAGTGACGATTGAGGGATTAGAGATCACGCACATTCAGAAGTACAGGGTGATTCAAAAAGAATCATACAATTTCAAAATTATTTATTTCACTTGTAAATCTTTACAGAACAATGCAGTAAAATGTAAATGGTTTTGGTGAGCATAAAGTTTATTATGTAATTTTATAGGTGATATCCAGCTGTATGGACAACATCAACACGATAGTTAAATTCATCAGCATATCGGGTATCACTGTACTCATGGCTTTCTTAATGTGATTTCAGAGATCATCCAGTGTTGTTGAGAGTAATGGCACATAAAAAGAGTCCTTAACGTACCCCTACAAAAAAAAGTCACACGACATGAGATCTGGTGATCATGGGGGCCAGAAGTGGAGTGCCAAATTGTGGGCTCCTTTATGGCCAATCCAGTGATGAGGGAGCTTGTTGTTGAGAAATACTCAAATTTCTCAGGTAACATTCAAATACTCTATGACTCCCTCTTTCAGTTGGTATTTGATTGGTTCCTAGATGTCTCACGGTTGTAAAACTATGGCATTTTGAAACTGGATGAATCTTTTTGAATCAGCCTATGCACTGACATTTGACTAAATTTCTTAAATCTTTTTAATTTCATTGTGCACAGTAGAAGATGAAATACCCAAAATCCTATCAGTTTGTGTTTGGACACCATTGTCCTCAAAGCTATGGATTCTTCACTGATGCATTTGTTGTCAAATTAGTTAGTCTCGACATACAGCCAAACAACATTCAGGCATCCACCAGACCCAGCATTTGAATCCAGGATGCTGGAATTATCACACTCGAATGGCAGCAAGTTACGCACCCTATGCTGGAGTAAAGTCTAAACTCAGCCATGAGAAACCATACTTAACATTTGAATTTTTCACCTGCCCTTTACTCAAGCTCCAGTCGATGGACAAAAGCAGATAAATAAGTCAAAAATAATAGTTACGTAAATGTAAAATGAGTGTATTAGAAAAGATAAAATTTTACACACATCCCAAATTCCCTCATCCTGATGTAAATGTAAATACTTACAATGATAGAAAAGGAAGACCACAAAATGGACTCCAGACTCCCTTGTCTTAATTATGAAATTACCAAACGAAGAACAAACATCCATATACGCAAAAATTCCAATATGGAAACATGATAGCTGCCGAGATTGAAAAATGGACGAAAGCCAGCAAAATCCAAATGATGAAATGACAGTAAAAACACGGCCTACTCTGAAATGTGAACCAAAACAGTCTCTCCTGTGAGTCGAGATAACAGTCCGACAGTCATGGGCAGTGGATGATGAAAAGTCATTAGACCTTACAGGTGTGTTTAACCGGATGAAAAGTGATGATCCATCCATCCATTATCCGACCCACTACAACCTAACTACAGGGTCAGGGGGTTCTGCTGGAGCCAATCCCAGCCAACACAGGGCACAAGGCAGGAAACAAACCCTGGGCAAGGCGCCAGCCCAGCGCAGAAAATGTGATGATCTGTTGCTGAAATGATAGCAGCATTTGTTATGTTAAATCCTGGCCTTCTGCTGATGCCTCCTTTTCTCTCCTACCTACTTGTGAAATGTGTGGTCCTTCCTATTAATGTATACAGCCTGAAACCTGACGACACGCATTGTTATCCGTGATGTCCTTGTGGTTTACAAAGGGAAACTCTTCTTTAGGTATTTTCTACCTCTGCTAGAAAAACGTCAAACACAACACAACACAAGGCAGAGCATGAACCACTGTATCACCCCATCCTCTTCGTAATTTCACTGATTCCTTACAGTAGTCCTTTTTTATCCTCTCTTTTCTTACCTCTTTATTTATTTCTTGAGTTCTTGTGCATTTATTCCTCAAAAGCATGATTTTGCTCTGACTTTACTCTTTCATTCTCAGCTCTATATTTTACTCTGTTATCTCTCGCTCCTCCTTTACTGTAATGTTACTTACTCTCGTGTCTTCTCTTTCATCTTCTACCCCACACTGTCATCATGTTTCATCGTTCGGTTTTATTCATTGCCCGGTTGCTCATTTTTCTCTCCTACACCTACAACAATCATCTCTCATTCTTCATTCTCTGTGTTTTACACTTTTATTTCACTCCCCACTTTCGTTTAGTGTTTGGTATATTTTACTGCCATGCACTCTTGCAGTTGTGACCCCCGACTATTCTTTCGTTTCACTCCTTCATTCTCCCTCACATTTTATTTTCAGCTTTCGTCTCGGCCTCCTTCACTTCACTCTCTCCTATCTATTTTTCCGTCTTCCTTTTCTCACTCTCCCTTTCTTTCATGTCCCACTCTTGTCATCTCTTACTTTTTGATTTTACTCTTTCATCTCCTTTTCACATCTCCTTGCTCTACTCTTTAATCTTTCCCTTTCTCGTCTCCCTTTTTGCTTTATTCTACACCTCTGTGTCTGTGTAAACAGCACCCATGGTATTTCTTTGGTGTCTTTACTAAGCCTTGGATTTTGTCACCATATCTGACACCCACTGGTGAAGATCACTTTTATATGAATCTACCATATTTCTCCAGACTGACAACTTGACGCAGCTCCTGACTTTTGCCTTCTCTAATGACATTTCTTTGCTGCTGGATGAGCTCTGTCCATGAGTTTGGAATTGGACTCAACTGATTTAAAAATGGGTGGATGGATGAGCTCTTGCGTAGAGGAGCTTGGCTGGCTTGAACCAGACAATTGGTGTGCCAATCTTATGCCCACACGTCACTTCCATCATCTTGGTAAGTGCCTCCAAAACCCATTGACTTTTGAGACAGGTGCATTGCAGGGACATCCAGCTGAGTTTCCATTCATTCTCATATAAACAACCATTGAGGGGGGAAAAAGAAGCTCATGCCGGAGTTGCAGTGCATCGTGAGGCAGCCGAACATCGTGTCAAAACCTTTCAATCACGTTGCAGCTGCTCTCTGCTCATCCCCGCTGCTTGACATGTCGCACTGCTGTAGTATCAATGACAAACATGCTCCGGAGCACAGAGGAGATTTGAAATGGTGACTCAAGGGTAAGAATGCAGAGATTTATATAAAAATGTAAAAGAAGAGAGCTGAAACCTTACAGGCAATCTCATTATTTTCCTGGCACAAAGCTACAGTAGCACAGAAGAAAGGTGCAGGGAGCTGAAAGCCACCGCAATCAGGCTTTCTTTTATCTCCTTGCCCAAATCTGAACAAGACCGAGTCAAATGAAGCTCTATTATATTTCTCTGTGTGCATTCGTTACCCTTTTTTTTAATGCTTTCATTTTATTATCTTTCGTTTGGATGTGTTTTGAAAGACCATCAAGCTTAACATAAAAATTGATTTTGAAGAAATGTCTCTTACAAAGCCTGCAGAAATGTAATATTATTTGTTTTTTAAACTGGCCTTAATCTGAAAGGCACTATATAAAAAGATTATTTCTTTGGCTAAAACTGCCACAAAGGGCTTTATAATTTTCTCACAGCCCTTGGATCCAAAGTCAGTTTAGGCAGTGCAGGATTTTTGAAGTAAGAGAAGACAGACATTTTGAGGTAAGGTCGTCATACTCACTAATGATGGCACTAGAGAGTAGCGACGTGTTGCATGTTGATTAGCACGTGCAAGTATGAGTTTCCCCGTACTCTGTATATGAGACAATAATAACCTTACCAATGTATAAATCTACGGGAGACACTAGTTTATTTCCAGAGTCCAGAAGGGTATTTCACTTTATGTTTGTTTGTAGACGTGACAGTGTTTGTTAGTTGTCTTAATGAACTGCAACCCTGCCCAGTGCTTTTTCCTGCCTTGAGTCTGGTGCTTCCAAGATAGAACTGAATTGGGCAAGTGGATAAAGACAGTAGCCAGGAATTGTGACTATATTTTTCAAAGCCCTAGCATTACCTTGGTATTTTAGTTGTGGTCCATTGCACAGTGAATTGTGCTTGGCATGTCATAAAGTTTGCTATGTAGTGTGACCCACCGGTCAGCTTGCAAGCTTGCATATAGGCATTTATATACTGGCAAATAGGCAATTATATTCACCTCATTTCCTACACAGTTTTGCCAATTTAGTTCTCCTGCAGAGTTCGCGAATCTTACCTCACAACAATTACACTGCCAATAATTTTGCTGGAATAACAGTAGTTAAATATTAAGCAGTATATTATATTTCGTGGTATAGTTTTAAAGGTGAGGGGGCTAATATTAAGGGTAAGCCCCTGATGGACTTAAAAACAAAAGTATAATTAAAACACTCTCTCTACAGGCCACTCTCACTAAATGATGAATGACTAATGCAGCAAGCAGTAGAATGTTTAAAGTGCAGATCCATCGCGGAATGAATTACACCGAGTGAGGACATGGATTTGCAGCAGCTGTTTCAGTGTCCTTCCCTCTGTGTAATTTCACTTTCTTCATTTTAAACTTCAGGGTTCTCTGTGCAGAAAAGACTCCTTGTTTGATTTTGCACTGTTATTACTTGTAAATATAATCAAAACTTTAAGAAAAGAAAATGGCCTTGTTTAATACACCAAGGCAGCTGGAGCTCATGCCTGTCAGCTGGTTGCCAGGGCAACCCACCAAGCATCATGACATGAACAATGTTGTTTGTGGGGTGAATCTGCATTATATAAAGCATGGTGCCAGTGTCATGAAGAGAAAGCTGCATCCCCGAGTCAGGACGTAATTAGATGACAGCAGCCTGACCTGCTGGCGTTTAGCTCATCTTTCATGAATGTACAGTGGGTATTCTGTACAGTATATTGTTAAAAAATCAGTACAGATTCATTTTGTATAGCGCTCTTCACTGAGCACAGGCTCTGAGCAATGGAACACACTTAATACAAATCACATGATTAACACACATAAAAACACTAGTTAGGTTAATATAACAACTATGACTATCTATCTATCTATCTATCTATCTATCTATCTATCTATCTATCTATCTATCTATCTATCTATCCAGAGGAGACCTGTTCTTTCTGGTGTGCCACCCAAAGTCCAGAAAAAGGAATAAAAATTAGTGTGTGTTGGTTTAACAGAAAACAGATGGAATAACTTCCTATGAATCCTACTAGGCTTGTCAAAAGGGATGCATCTCTATAGTGGATCACTGCTGGAGAGCTCCATGGTCCAGGAATGCTTCCCAAAACCTGATCCTCTATCATAAAGGAACTCTTGGTCTTATACTGTCCAGACCAGAAGAAGCAGGGCTTCTTAGAGTGCATTAGGAGGGGATTAGTTGCCCTCACTGGGCATCTTGTCGACACTGTTGGGAAGAAAACGATCAATACTGTTAGTGACAGCACCCCCTATCACCCTGGTGTGGTATTACGTATCTTATCAGACCCTTTACGTAAAGTGATCATCAGATGCCTATCTATCTATCTATCTATCAGGTAGAGTTTGCACAAATTGGTTAGCTCATCACTAAACATGTCTTTGTCTATTGATTATGTACCTAACCTTAATGAAATGATTAAAGGGATAAAAATCGGTTTATCTTAAATTATTCATACTAACAGTAAATATGTTCTTAGTAGAATAGGCTTTCTTCTCTGCCTTTCTTTGTACCTTGCGGGCCTGTTCCCTGTCCAGTAGAGGTCAGATGTCACTTGCACCCTAGCCTACAAAATACACTATACTATATATATATAGTACTGTATATATATATTGTGAAGTATAACGGCCTGGACACACACAGGCAGACACCGGTTTAGCCATCACCACACGTTTATTTACAAATATATAACAAAGTGAAGTACACCGCCACCAAACCCCCCAAAGTCTAGGCTCTCAATAGCCACTGTCTTGAAACACAACACACTCAGGCCTCTCCTCACCTTCTCTGCCACAACCTTGTCTTCCTCCTCACACGACTCCAGCCTTGATTGCAGGGCGGCGGCTCCTTAAGTAGGTGGCTGATTGGTGACCACACCCAGTCACCTGCGACAGTATATATATATATATATATGCATACATATAATATACTAGCTGTGTAAGCCCGTGCTGTAAAAAAAAAAAGCTCAGGCTCCAAGAAACCATGGATTCTGTCAGGCACTTCAATCAATTAATTGCATTGGTCCTCCGTTGTCTGTCGGCAGCTAAGTGAGTTTTTTTCTTCTCAGAGGTTTCATTTTGCTGATGTGCTTGCCTCGCTTGTGTATTAGCAGCGGCGTTTTCACTTTGTTGACAGAGTCGCTTTCTTTGAGCTTCATGCTGTAGCCTCGCACTTTCGGGCTGCCTCGCAGTTCCGGGCCGGACAGACAGATACACACACTTCCACGCGTAGATGTTTATATATAAGATATATACATGTCTTCACATCTGTATAAGTGAGAGTATTTGTTGTACATCTTGGTATACATTGAAGCCATGTAATGCAATATATTCTTGTTTATCACTGCACTGTGTTGCATGTTGCTCAGATATGGAAGTAAGGTTTTCATTGTACCCTTCACAAGGACTGTACTATCACTGTATCTATTATACCCAGGATAGATACAAGAACAGTACAGGGCAGCTTACTCTGCTTGTGAAATACAAGGTAAGCTCTCAGATTCTTCTCCCCCATACCATACCAACAACTGATGCCAGCTTCAGTACCCTTCCCCTATATAATTTCATGCCAAAATGGTATATCCCAGAGTGTTAAATGCACTCTTCACATTCACTTACAGTTTGTGACATGCCCAATTTATTTCTTGGCTTGATTCTTTGTGCAAGTAAATGGATGTGTGAATGTGAAGAGCTCTGCAAATCACAAATATTCTTTCATAAACTGTGGAAAATCAAGACAGAGAAAGAGATGGCACTGCCTACAAGAAGGAGATCTCCTGAAGTCAGCCAGAATTACAGCAAAGAAAAATCAATGCATGTGCCTTCTTCTGGCCCATGTAATGTCTGAGGGTCCCGACATTTGACAGAAGGTGTCTCACCCTCATGCTGCTGCAGCAATCCAGTCATGCACGCAAAAGGTCAGAATAATCATTAAGATGCCAAAGTCCCAAAAAACACACCAATCCAAAGGGTTAAATAAAATTTCTATGACTCCAGAGAACCTGTTGATGTGGAAAGTGTTTCTAAGAGAAAGGTCAACAAAAATAGCACTACTGTCTAGTGAGAGCCAGGGTGCCAGTCAAAATAAATGTGCTTCAATGACAAGGTTCCGGACGCCACAAGAGCCCTAACATGTATGCATTTGAGCCATTCATAGCCAGTGTATTGAACTGTGAGATCTCATTTGAACCATTGTGGTCAGAATTATAGAATACTGTAGAATGCCCAGGAGGGGGTGAGTGGCGAGTTGGCTGTGGTCTCCAGGGCTGTGACTGCATCTGACTTTGTTTGTTATAACTGACAGTAGACCTCTAGACATTTATTTTCTCCAGTGTTGCTCCAGATTTAAGTGTTTGTTTGCTCCTCTTCCATTGTCATTTGGCAACAATAACTTTAAACGGACATAGATTGTTAGAATTCATATAACATAATCAATTTAAATGTGCGTTTATCCTCATCTATTGTTTTATCTGCATGCATCTTTTTTTTAACCTGTAGACTTATTACAGGGCACTGAGCCTGCAAACAGTTAAAAGTGTGATACAGAAATAACTAAATTGAATTGAATTACGTCTAAGTGCTTTCATTTGTAACGAGTCGGGGGTGGTAGATACAGGACCATGCCAGGGTTAGGCAGTGCCATCTGTGCTGGAGTTCAAATCTTTAATCAGTGAATTCTGTCACTCAGCTTATTTCTGAACTTTATTTTAGATCACTGTTTGATGTATGAAGTTTTTGCCCCTATTATTTAATTGGTAAAAATGTACAATAACATCACTTTCACTCTAGTGTGTCATTCTAGGCAAATAAAGGAGGATGGCATCAGAAAATGTCCATTCCAATACACTCAATATTTTGGAGCAACTGGCCAAGTTAGGTGAATCCAGAAGATGGCATTTAAATGGGCCAATAGATACCCCCAAACAGAAATGTAGCACAGCACCCGAGTAATACCAGTACTTCTACATTTAATGGTGTTTGGTCTGCTTGTAACTGTATGTATGAGGACAGTACTGACCAATAGCAATGAGCATACACTTTTGCAAAACAATCATTTGTTTTGCCTTCTATTTACCAATGTTTCAATTTGGAAAAGGATGTGTTTAGGGAGTTATACAAGGAATACTGCTCCCTGAAAACTCATTCACACTTTTGTGTTTTTTGCAGCTATGTACGGCGTGTAATCTGTAGAATATTAGAACAATTTACATGAGAAGAGGCCATTCCACCCAACAAAGCTCCTATCCACTTAAGTCTTCCAAAAATACATCAAGTTGAGTTTTAAAAGCCCCTAAAGTCCTTCTGTCCACCACACATTACATGTGTCTATGGTTTCTGTGTAAAAAAAAACTTCCTAATGTTTGCACCCTTAACAAGTTTCCAACAGTGTCCCTGTGTTCCTGTTGAACTCATTCCAAAGTTTCAGTCTCGATCAAATATATTAATTCCCTTCATAATATTATAATCTTCTTTTGCTTAAACTGAAAAGGCTCAGCTCTGTAGTCCTGGAGTCACCCTAGTCTCTCTTCTCTGGACCTTTTCTAGCACTGCTATGTCCTTTTTGTAGCCTGAAGACCAAAACTGCCCACAGTACTCCAGATGGGGCCTCACCGGTGTGTTATAAAGCTTCATCATAACCTTCTTGGACTTGTACTCTACACATCGTGCTAAATAACCTAACATTCTGTTGGTCTTCTTAATGGGTTCTGACCACTGTCTGGCAGTTGGTAGCGTAAAGTCCACTACGACTCCTAAATCTCATGAGATGTACTTTGGATTTTCAGAGATACACTCTCCAAGCACCATGGAGCTTCAAGTGTCAATTCTGCCCCCAATGCATTTTAAGATTGTGATCTTTAAGATTGTCATCATAATTGACAAAGTGGAGATTGATCCACAAGAACACGGTCTGGTGGCTTAACAAAATGTCTATATGTGACATGACGTGAGTCTGGTGTTGTTTTTTTTTTCTAAATATCCTTATTTAAATACTAACTGATAGGAAATTAATAGGCAGAATGAAAATATTAAAATGATTCAAAACAGGACGTGAACAGATTTGTTCTGAAGCAAAAGATAAATTATTTTGCAAATTCTTTTGTGAACTGAAATACCAACTTCTGCTGTGAATTCAGTTCAACTCATCGCTACTGATCAACTTATACATACCAAAAAACAAAGCACTAAAATGGACAAGAGGTGAAGTGACTGCATTTGAAATAAAGAGGTACTTAGCAGGGTACAATAACAGCACACTTAATCTTAAATTAGAATAATTGTTAAATAGAGAGTGGATGAATGTAATTGTATAGAAAATAGTGTAATGGCTGAGGGATTAACACTGCTACCTCTTGGAAACCAGTGTCCAGCATCCAAAATATGTGCCAGGTTGTTTGTGTGAAGTTTACATGTATGCACAGATATTTTTCCGGTTTCCCCCATGCCAAAGATATGCTTTTTAGCTGTGGGTGTGTGTAGGTGTACATGAGTTGACTCTGTAGTGGACTAATGGCTCACCTAGGGTTGGTTCCTAATTTGTGAATACTGCTTCTAGGATAGACTTTGGCTTCTCATGATCCTGAATTAGATTAAGCAAGCTAGAAAATAAACTTGTATTGGTGATAATGTATTTCTGTGGGCATTCAAGTGTCCAATTATATATCAGCTCACCTAAGATTTGAATCTGATCATTATTGGTTTAATTTTGAAATACCAAATTCTGATTTGAACCATTGTATTCAAGCTTATACATTTACGTTTATTTCCTTAGCAGATGCTAAACGACTTATAAAGGATGTTAGCATAATTGAGCGGCATCAGTCTAGGGACAGTCTTGAACAACCATAGCAAGATATTACAAATATTGATCATCACAAGTGAAGAGCTAAAAAGGTAGCATAACACATATCATTTAACAATATGACAGACATTCACAGAACAAAAAACATTTAAACACAATTTGACAGATATTTACAAAACAGTAGGGCCTTCAGCCACACACGGAAGAAGTGAGAAAATACAAAAAGAGAGCTAGGAGCTACACATGAAAAGAGTCTGGATGGAGATTTGATACCACAAAGAGGTGGCATCACCACACACTGTTCACTAGCCATTCTGAGTGGGCAGGAAGGAGCGCAGCACCTCTCCAGGGTCTCCTTATACACAGGCTCTGAACCATTGACTACTTTGTAAGCAATCATCAAATAATGATAATAATACTATAATAGCATCTAATATTTTAGAATGCTCAGGAGGGAGCTGGCCAAAGTCCCCAGGACTGTGACAATGTCTGACTTTCTATTTGGCTTTGTTATAACCAGCCATGGACACCCAAAGGGTTTATGTTCTCCAGGAATTCTACTGATTGGAATTTTTGGATTTCTCTCCTACATCATCAAGTTGCTGTATCTCAATTAAACATGAATGGATGTACAATATATTGTTAGAATTCCTTTGTGTTAGTTAATTTTACTGTGTGTTTAACTAAATCTGTAGTTTTATGTGTGTCCATTATGTAAAAAAAAATCTTGTATTCTTGTTATACAGCACTCAATGGCTGTGTGCAATGAAACGTTTTATACAAAATTCAACTGAAATGAACTGAATTATGGTAAATGCTTTCATTTGTACTTCAACGAGGGTAGTGCAGGGTCATGGTTAAGCAGAGAAAGAAAGCAGTCATGTTCACGCACACTTTTGATTAATTGTCTTTGCCTCATCATAATGCTACCTACCAAGTGGGAGTTCAGGGTGATGTTTGTAGATGGATCGAGAATTAGCTCAGACACAGGAAGCAGAGGCTGATGGTGCGAGGAACCTCATTACAATTGGCCAATGTTAAGAGTGCTGTTCCACAGGAGTCAGTAATAGGGCCGCTGCAATTTTTAATATACATAAATAATTTGGAAAAGAATATAAGCAACAAGCTGGTTAAGTTTGCAGATGATACCAAGTTAGGTGGATTAGCAGATAATTTGGAATCCGTTATATCATTACAGAAGGACTTGGATAGCATACAGGCTTGGGCAGATGAAATTTAATGTCTGTAAGTGTAAAGTATTATACATAGAAAGTAAAAATGTTATGTTTGAAAACACAATGGGAGATCTGAAAATGAAATTACACTTTATGACAAGTATTTAGGAGTCATAGTGGACTCTAAGCTATCAACTTCCAGACAGTGTTCAGAAGCCATTAAGAAGGCTAACAGAATGTTAGGATATATAGCACGATGTGTGGAGTACAAGTCCAAGGAGGTTATGCTCAACCTTTATAATGCACTGGTGAGGCCTCATCTTGAGTACTGTGTGCAGTTTTGGTCTCCAGGCTACAAAAAGGACATAGCAGCGCTAGAAAAGGTCCAGAGAAGAGCAACTATGCTGATTCCAGGACTAAAGGGAATGAGTTATAAGGAAACACAGAAGGATATGAACCTTTATAGTTTGAGCAAACAGAGATTAAGAGGTGAAATGGTTGAAGTGTTCCAAATTTTGAAAGGAATTATTACTGAGAATGGAGACTTAGTTTTAAAATGAGTTCAACAAGAACACAGGAACACAATTGGAAAGCTGTTAGGAGTAAATACTGCACAAAAATGTCTAAGCTTTTCATCACACAGAAAGCTGCAGATGCATGGAATACGTTATTATGTAGTGTGCTGTACGGTGGACATTCAAAATTTGAGTGGATGTTGTTTTGGAGGAATTGGTGGATACGATTGACAAGCTTTGTTGGGCTGATTGGCTTGTTCTCATCAAAAGTTTTTCTGATGCTCTAATGTTCTGTTCTGAAGTCTTTTTTATTTACAGCTATCTTTTAATTAAGAGGGCCTAATCCAGTCACATGGCTGTGAATACTAAAGTGTTGCCACAAGCCATGAACACACCCAGAAGCCAGTTGTGGAGAGACCACCTTCCATCTTCTACCCACACACACACATGCACACATTGGGTGATTTTACAGTCACCGATAAGCTGAAAACAAATTAGAAATGCATTATGGTTTTATTTGAATGACTACCACCCAGATCAGTGCTCCTTTTCTTGATAATCCTCTTTCTAATGCCTCTCCTAGTATGTCCATAGTTTTTAGTTTAGACTCAGTTTTGATGTACACACACAGGTTGAAGTGGACAGATGAAGATATGTTTGCCAATATGCCATATTTTATTAAGATGAGCATCTCAGCTGCCATAGTGGGCTTTGCAGCCCGGATTGTTTAGTCACCTGTCCAGGAAGAAGCTCCAGCTGTGTGAATATAACACACATCATAGTTCTCATGCACATCTGTGTTCACAAGTATTTAAAAAGAGAGCAGTGCAGGTGATTGCTTTAAAGTATATCTTAATGCGTTGCAACAGAAGGTAATTACTGCTTAAACCCCAAACTACAGATGCGCTGCACTCCTTCAAACAGTAGCAGAATGTAATGAAGGTATTTCCTTTAAGACATTGGATTCAGCTAAAGACCCTTCCCATGGCTCTGTTTTCAGCCGGCAAGAGGAAATTTGCTAGAAGCATATTACCATTAGGCCACTTAATAAAGCGAATGCACACCTCTCACACACAGCAGCTGCAGAGCACACGAAGACATGAGGCCATCTGAGATAAGGGTGCGTCATCCTCCTATAAAAAGTCAAACAAGGTTTCCATTTTAAATAACCTTTTGAACCTTAAAGGACTTTGTACTCTATTTATTAGTGTCTGCTGCTGGACAGATCAGGGTCATTCACATCTCATATCCCACTCCTTGGCCAGTAAAGCACATTGTGTCGAGTATGCTGGCTGAAACGGGGACCTTTAATTATAATGTGATTTCGATGAGGCACTGTCCTGCTCTTCTCTCTTGTCTAGTGAGCTGAACCATGCAAAAGCCTCCGTTCCTCATTCTTCCAAAATTTGGCCCATCAATACAGCATTTGCTTCTTTGATTTTCATCCCCTGTGGTGCAGATGCAAATGTCTGCCTTTGTATGCTTTTATTCTTTTTTGTGACTGACTGTTAGTATGAGATTGCTTAAAGGAATCACTTTCTTCTTGTGTAATTTGCAAGGATTTAGAAGTCATGGAATGTCTGATGTGACATCACAGAGTACACAGCAGAGAGGGAACAAGGACAAAATTTAAAAAAGGTGGCAGATGTAATGGAGGACTGCATCTAATCTCCAGCTATATAGCGGAACTGATACTGGAATAGATTTAATAAGGAAATGGGGTCTGCATTACGAGGACCCTCTAAAAACACGGCCAAGTGCATAACCAACTGGCAGAACCTAAACCCTGTGGTATGTACTGTGTGAAATGCACATGTTCTACCCGTGCTTGTATGGAAATCCTGCCGAGATACTGCTGACCTGTCAAAGCCCAGAAATTCACTCTTTGGTTGACTTGAGCCAACATCTCATCCACATTTCTTTTTTCAAGATATGAGAAAATGATGTAAGAAAATGAAATGATATTTTTATGTCCAAATTTTTATTGAAGCATACCAAAAATGCTCCAGGATTCTCATAAATTGATATTCAGTAATAAACACCAGCATGTCAACAAGGGAAAAGTAAAAAGAAACAATGAAATTGGAACAGGACCCATATCATCCACCCTTATCACATCCATAAAGAGCTGGATTGCTCAAAAAAAATAAAGGAACAATTTAGAAACACATCAGATCTCCATGGGAAAACAAATCCTGCTGGATATCTATACTGATATGGACTGGGTAATGTGTTAGGAATGAAAGGATGCCACCTCTTTTCATGGAAATGAAAATGATCAACTTACAGAGAGGCATGAATTCAAAGACACCCCAAAAATCAAAGTGAAAAAATGATGCGGCAGGCTAGTCCATTTTGCCAAAATTCCATTGCAGCAACTCCAAATCGTACTCAGTAGTTTGTATGGCCCCCACATGTTTGTATGCACACTGCACAACGTCAGGGCATGCTCCTAATGAGACGACGGATGGTGTCCTGGGGGATCTTCTCCCAGATCTAGACCAGGGCATCACTGAGCTCCTGAACAGTATGAGGTGCAACCTGGCGACGTCGAATGGACCGAAACATAGTGTTCTATTTGGAATTAGGTCAGGCGAGTGTGAGGGCCAGTCAGTGGTATCAGTTCCTTCATCCTTCAGGAACTGCCAGCATACTCTTTCCACATGAAGCCGGGCATTGTCGTCCACCAGGAGGAACCCAGGACCCACTGCACCAGCATAGGGTCTGACAATGGGTCTAAGGATTTCATCCCGATACCTAATGGCAGTCAAGGTGCCGTTGTCTAGCCTGTAGAGGTCTGTACGAGAGAGGATATGCCTCTCCAGACCATCACTGACCCACCACCAAACCGGTAATACTGACCAACGTTACAGGCAGCATAACGTTCTCCACAGCTTCTCCAGGCGCTTTCATGTCTGTCACATGTGTGCAGGGTGAACCTGCTCTCATCTGTGAAAAGCACAGGGTGCCAGTGGTGGACATGCCAATTCTGGTATTCTATGGCAATTGCCAATCGAGCTCCACAGTGCCAGGCAGTGAGCACAGGACCCACTAGAGGACGTTGGGCCCTCAGGCCACCCTCATGAAGTCTGTTTCTGATTGTTTTGTCAGAGACATTCACACTAGTTTCCTGCTGGAGGTCATTTTGTACGGCTCTGGCAGTGCTCATCCTGTTCCTCCTTGCCCAAAGGAGCAGATACCAGTTCTGCTGATGGGTTAAGGACCTTCTACAACCCTGCCCAGCTCTCCTAGAGTAACTGCCTGTCTCCTGGAATCTCCTCCATGCCCTTGAGACTATGCTGACAGACACAGCAAACGTTCTGGCAATGGCGCATATGGCACTTTAATTTTTTTGAGCAGTATATATAGACTGACAATGGATACACCAAGAGACACACAATGAATTAATGACAAATTAATGCTTCCATTTAAATAAAGTATATTATTATAAACCTACTTAATCCAGTTCATCATGGGGGGGCTGTAGCCTATCCCAGCAGCACTCGGAACAAGGGCAGGAAACAGCCGTTCTCTGCATGTCTTAGGGGTGGTTGGACAAAAAATCCACACAGGCTTGCAAAGAGCTAGTAAACTCCACAAAGGCATGGGAAGAGCACGTAAACTCTGAACACAGACATCATTAGGGTGATGGATTCAAATCCAGGACATCAGCACTAAGCACTGCACTACCATACCATCCATCATCATAATCATTCTTATTATTATTCCAAAGATGACTTTATCCCCAGAGATTACAAAATAAGATGTATAAAAAACTAGCGTATGCACAGGGTATTTTAGTATTTGGCAAGAAAAGACAAAGTTAATAGACAACAGAGAATGAGAATTAGGTTAGAGCATAAGAAGCTTAAAAATGCACATAGGAACAATGTGATACATTTTTGGAGCTGAATTAAGATAATTTGACACTCTGTATGATTTGAGCCTAAATAAATGCGACATCCTAAGGTAGAAATGTGGTTCTACATTACAGAAAAATTATTATTTGACATGTAGTTGGTTCTGCTTTTAGAAATAAAGAGTAACTGCTACACTTCTTGATCGCTGGGTAGGTTGTATGCCCCACAATCTATCCCAACATTAGAAATTTGGGGCAGTATTGATGAGAGCCAGCCATTCAGCCCAGCACAGTTAATCAGTTCAATTCTAATTTTTCAAAATAGCAATCAATGAATTAACTTTTGCAGGACCCAAAAAGCCCTACTCTCTACCACACTACTGCCAATTTTTTTCCATATGTCTATACTTCTACGTGTAGAAAGCTTTACACTGTTTGAGTGAAATGTAGTTTGAGCAAGTTCCTATCTGTGTTGCTGTGTTGTTTTTCAAAAACATATTTTGAAGTGACAGCGGTAATGCAATTCCGGTAATAATTTTAAATGCTTGAATTATATCACCTCTTAAATCTATGTTTGCTTAAACTGAAGGGGTTCAGCTCCTTCAATCTGTCCTCGTATCTCATACCCCTTAATGCTGGAGTCAGCTTAGTCACTGTCCATCGGGACTTTTTCCACCTCTACAATATTGTTTTTGTAGCCCAGAGACCAAAACTGCAAACAGTACTCCAGATGAGGCCTCACTAATGCATTATATAAGTTAGGCATAACCTCCCTTGACTTGCATTGCACACATCATAATGTATAACCTGACATTCTATTAGCCTTCTTAATAGATCTTCTATACTGTCTTGCAGTGGAAAATAGTGACGAGTCCACTAAGATCCCAGGTGCTTCTCATAAGGGGAATTTTCTGAAGTCAAAATTCTTGCTGTGTGTTCATATCAAACATTCATATTTTGTAATTCTTCCAATTTAATTATATTAAACTCATTTGCCACAAATCCTCCCAAATCTTAACGTTCAGTAATTTAGCTAATAGTAAGTTCTCCCCAGGTTTTACCAGCCTTTTTATCGTCTAGATCATTTATGTATTGCTGTCAAAGATGAGACAAAGCACCACAAAAAGGTTTGGGGCAGCCATCCGTATAATTGTTCCAGGCTGCAAAACTATTGAAATTAGTGTGCAGTTGTGTACAGGTTTGAGTCCAAAACAGAACTGTCTTGAAGAGGCAAAGATGGCAGTTTTAAGGAGAGTAAAAGAAATGGCATCAGCGGGGCCGGAACCAGAAGTGGCATCATCGGGAGCCACAATCGGAAGTGGTGTCATCGGGCCCCGGAACCGGAAGTGATGTCATCGGGAGCAGGCGGGATTTCCCATACACGTTCTGCAGTGGAAAGAGAGAAAGGATCAGTACACTCCGCCACCCCTTGGTCTGGTGTGGAATTATCCTCATTCAAGACCTTTAGCTGCCATTCATTAACATGTGTGTGACACAGTATACTAAAGTAGCAGTTACCCCAGCACTGACTCCTGATAGACACTACTTTTAACATCACCCAATTCTGAAAACGTTCCTCTTACTATAACACTTTGCTTCTGGTGTTTAAGCCAATTATTGTCCAATGCGCTGTGAATTTCCACATCTTTCAGTCTGAAACTAGCCTCTCACGTGGCGGCTTATCAATCAATTATCATAAGCACCTCACTGTTCGTATGTTTTTGTTACCTCCTGTTAAAATTCCAGCACATTACTGAAGGCCAGTCTCCTTGTCTGACTATTTAGGAGTTACCGCCAAATGCCTGATATTTGGCCTACACGGCAGTACGCTTACAGCTTTAAGAAGAGACATAAGCTAACAAAAAGCTCTAAGAAAGCTCTTCCCTTTATTATGAATGTCACAGGAGAGATGATTAAACCATCTACAGATCTCTAACTCTTTACTTTAATGGAATTTATCTCTGTTTTTTAGTCCAAGGCAAAATGCAGCTTGTAGTACTTTGTGGACAACTTGGTCTACGATTAGCAAAATAAAATAACTAAGACTTTTAAGAGCATACATCACAAGAAATGTAAACTGTTTCATTAAACTTCAAAAACATGCTTCCCAGTCATCCCAGTGGCCATGAGTTACTTGCAGCGCTGCAAACATTTCAGTCTAGGACTTCAAGCCATGTTCTAATATGAATTAATAATGCACATCCTTGCACTTTAGAAGCTCTGGGACCTTCATTCATCTCCGCATTTTCTGGAAGCGCACTAAGATAGATTACCATCCCGCCCATGGTTGTTTCATGCCTTGTGCACCCTGCAACCAGGATAAGCTCCGAATCCCTGGGATACTGTAATGGAATGAATGATTTCAATAACTAGACAGATGGTTTATAGAACAATTACATAAGATCTGAACTTGGACTAGAATTCAATTGTGGAAAATCATATAATGTGGTTTTGCTGCCTCACAGCCTTGGTGCTGGTTGTTTACTTCTCATTCATGGATGTTTTCTATGTGGAGTCTGCTCCTTCTCTCTATGTGAGTGGGTTTCAGTCCATGTTCTCTTGGTTTGCATCCCAGGTTCAGGTTTGGTTGATTGGCAATTCCAAAGTGGCCCCTGGGAGAGTGTGGCCGCTATGATGTTCAGCTTTGCATCCCGTTTTGCTGAGATAGGGTTCAGCCCTCCATGAACATGTGTTCGATTAATTGGGTTTGAGGATGGGACATAATATAGGATCAGGTTTGATTTATGATAACATTATCCATATTACCTGTCGAAGATACTGTATGTAATAGAATAAATTTAAAAATATTTGAGATTTCTTTTTTTACATGCACCTTCAGTCTTTCCTTAGTATCCTTTTGTGTCTGAACCTCTCTTAACCAGTGCTCCCTCTGTCACACGTGTACCCATAAAGCTTGATATTCATTATTTGTCATTTTAAGGCATGTTGCTCACCTCCTGTCCTCTTTTATACTTCACATCTTTGAAGTCAACTCTTAATGCAATGTGCTTCCAATGCCTTTAATCCTCCTCATGTGTCTCACACTCGCACTTTCAAATGTGTCAACAAAGCCATACTGTTCAATCACGCCAAAGCCAAACTGACCTATCAGATTGCTCAGAGGAACTGGACACCCACCCACACCCACACCCACACAAACCTTAGTATTTTATTATATCATAGATAAGAGACTATGAATTCTATACATGATTATGGAACCAAATCAGAACTAAAATAAGGATAGAAAAGACCAGATAACAATATATTTTACAGGGCAGAAGAAGACTGGGGCAACCACATTTATAGTTCACACTGTCTGTTCCAGCACAGTACTCTGATTACTTATCTTTGCTCTAACACCCCAGCAAGTTAAGTCAATTTATTTTTTCATTACATAAATACAAGTCTTGTAATAATTAAGAAGTAGAACTGGCCGTTGAGCTTGCTTGCACACTAAAAGAAGACTTTCTTCAAGACAAACAATGTGTCATCTTCATCAATCAGGCTAAGACAGCCCCTTTCATACTGTCACAGCCTTCTGTGTGGAGTGACATGTCTACATTCCAGTTTTAGGTCTGCTCCACTCAGCCTTCACTGATGTCCTCTGGTATTGCTGACTGTAGTGCTCATTTAGGCAGCCCTCTCAGGTCAAGACTAAATGGATTTGGTTCTTTCTGTCTGTCAGATATCTCACTTAGGTTTAGAATGTTACTGTTTGTATTTCTTTTAACCATTTATGTGCTGGTATGACTTTTTTTTTTGAGCTTGGCTTAACTACACTTGAATTCTACAGATCCTATTTTACTTGATCTACCTCTTGATTATGAGCGTGGCATCAGTACAGGCCCCAAGTCCTTTTTATAAGCCTGTGCTTTCAAGCTTGCTTTCACTTTTCCTGTACTCATGGATTAATTCCACTCAGATATCAGCCAACCTGCAGACCGTATTTACATACTGCTTTAGTTTTATGGCATGTTTGGATCCACCCCATTTTACTAGCTTGTCCAGTGAATGACTAAGCTAAATCCTCCTTTCTGTTTGAGTCTTGGACTACTTTAAATTGAACCCAACATACCTCCTTTTGGTTCTTGGCTTAAATCCAACTTGGGTACAAAAATGCCCTTGTGACATTGTGCTATCGATCAGTACATTGTTGAAATGATCAAGCAGAATCCAAGTAGCAGCACTGTATGGTCAACATCTCAGACAGACACCATTCATGTTCAGCTCCAACATGCATTCTCGATGCGATGCTGAACATGTCTGTAAATGAATCCATACCTTAATAGACTTTGGATTACACCCAGTGACATAGAGTTGTACAATTTTTGAATAACAATGCTGTTTTCTGCAGGTTGTAAGTGCCATCAGAACAAAAGAGCCCAGGCCCATCTGTCAGAAGAGCAATATAAGTGAGCAGAATCAGCACTAACAATCATGTCTATAGGAGATGACACCTGCTATATGCAAACTGCGCCAATCGAAAGATGCAGCAAAGAATATATAGCCGAGGAGACATATTGCAGTCAGGTTTTATATTAACATGTAAATAGTCAATAAATCACAGTCTCGAATGAGGGACTGCTAGCCAAATAGCCGACACACTTTCCCTTCATCACGATACCAGCAGCTCATTGCTCAGTACTGATAGGTGCATCACCCAAAGGTGACACTGTAATGCCTATAATAAGAAGTGCGGAAGCGAGCGGGGCTCCATCTCCAGCATGTGCCAGGGAGGAGACGCTAGATATTATGATTGGATATTCCTTCACTGATAGGGGGCAATGGGGCATGCAATTCAAGTTAATACACTGCAGCGTCATTGCTGAAGCTGTCACACGTTTCTTATTGAATGATGTTCGGAGTTAAATTCTTCATGCTGCTAAATGCGAATGTTGAAAGGGCAGAGTAGAGTGGCAGCTGTATTACCACCCAATTCCAATTTCTTTTTACTAAAGTCATTGTTTATTCAGATTTATCTACCATTAGCATGTTGCATTTGCCACTACACACTTCACAGGTGGTAAATTGAAGTGTAATGTCACCTGAAAGGACTTTACAAGTACATATAAATAAATATTAGTGCAAAATGCCCACAAGCTAGTGCTAGTAAAAAATAAACAGAAAGAGTCCTTTCTGTTGGAGAGCCGGACAAATTTTCCTTGAATACCCCTTACCATCGGAGAAGAGTTCACTGGGATAAGAACTTACATAGGAGTATAATACAATTCTCAGACAAGAAGAAGCCATTCAATACAGAGAGCTTGTTGGATTAACTAATGGCCAAGTTGTAACTAAATTCAACTAACTAAATTTAAAGTGATAAGCTCGCTAGTTTTTTTTTTTTTTTTTCAGAAACCCTCAACATCTTTGGTTGACTTAAGATAAGTTATGCACATAAGGACTGCATGAGGTCTCCATTGATTCTCTTGAAGGCTGGAATATAAAAAATAAACATTTGATGATGAATGCAGTAGCTTAGTCAAAGGTGATATTTAATTTTCAAAGGCTCCCCAGAAAAACAATTTCTGATTTTGTGACTGTGGCATGAGTTTGATGCCAAGACTCTTGATACTTTCTACTTTGAAATACTGGGCTTGATATTTCTAAGTCAATGTGGACCAAAGTCTTTTTCCTTATTGTGGAGCATCATATCATTCTGGTATTGTAGGTTTCTCTTCTTCTGTAGCTCAATGTCAGTCCAGTTTTAAGTAAGAAGTTCCCAACAGGGTTTTTTAAATTTTATGGATATGTGTCTTGTTGCTTTTCTTCAAATAAATTCTCATTAAATGAGATAATCAAAAAGGTGGATTCCTGATTTCCTCGAGTGCCTGGTGTTCTAAATCGAAGATGTCATTTTGAACAGTCATTTACCTTTAGCAAAGCAACTTAAAAATGAGCCTCTTACCTCGTAGAGACTGCACAAAAGGCATGTGCAAAAATCATTTGTTGTCATGTGAAGGGAGGAGTGCATTGAAATATATGTTGGGGTACCGACTTGGTCGTCCCTGTTCAATTCTTCAGTCCAAATAACTAAAACAAAGTCAATTTTAAACAAAAATACAGCACTTATGACTTCAGATCAAATGATAAATCATAGACAAACAAAAATACAACACTTCTGGCTTTGAGTCCTCATGTGGCACGGAGCTCCATCCTCTGGGTCGCTCGAGCTATCATAGACTCTCCTTCTGGCATGCTTGAACATTATGGAGCCCCAGCAGGACTGGGCAGTGGAAAGAAGGAGATAACACAGTTAGTGAAAGCACCTCCTCTCACCCTGGGGTGGTATTACGTATCTCAGATGAACCCTTGAGGAGATCCTCTGATGTACATGCGTGACACCTTGTTAGAAGAAAAACTCATCTTTTCTTTCATAATTCATAAAAATGTATGTAATTCTCCAAACTTGCAAGGGAAACAGGACATCATTTAAATGTCTAAGGTTGTCAGATTATTAGAGTATGAGATATGATGTGCCTGTGTTGTCACACTGCTGAAACATTGCTTCTACTTCATGATGTAGTTATGGTTGGAAATGTATAACTGCCCTACAAGTTTGAGCTTAGTGCCCATATGTATCAAGTGCCTCAGAATTATTCCTAGGAATTGAACTAAAAAGTCTGACTAAGATAAAAATATATCCTACCCTAGAATAGAACATGAGAAGTATTAGTAAAGTATCCAACTCCCACCCGAGCTGCACAGTGGTACTCATAATGACAGTTTTCCGATACTAACATTAAGGAATCACCACAATAATAATAATTATATTACTAATAATAATTTTCTAAAAAGAAAAGAATGAAAACATGATAAAGCAGGATATTTGCACAAAAGCAGCTTACTTTAACATTACCTCATATGGAGTGTTATGAAAAAGTGTAAATCCCCGTATTACCTCACACATTGTAAGGGCGTTTAAAGTCTGGGGCAGCATTTAAGAAATGGTTGGTTGTGGCATAGACAAATCATGTCTATTGCAAAGCTACATTAGCAAAATTTTCATTTCAGCAAACCGCACATGGATTCTCCTCGCAGATGGATCAATCATGTAATGTACAAGATTTCTTGCTAATATTATTCTGCCTTTGTCAGATCAATATCTTATTACAGGTTCATTGTTATTAAGCATTCCCAAAACATTCCACCTTTCCAAGGTTGCGTGTGATGATCTCTGTCTGAATGCCATCTTCTGGTAGCTCCTAGCTCTCCTAAATTCTGTTAAGTGTAGGAGTGGTTTACTAGATTAGGAAAATCGATAATGGGGGCAACAATTTTTTAGATGATCCACTGTGGTAACCCCTAACGGGAGCAGCCGAAAGAAGAAGAAGATAAAATGCTTTTAGTTCTACTCCTAACGGTAGGACCAAATTTAGTCACGCTAAGATTTTTGAGCCTGTTAAGATCATTTCATACTCTGATACGTTTGATAAAAATGGGCTTGTGTCTCTTAGGATCATTTTAATGTTTTGGAAAATGACATCACCACCCATTGGAGACTTTGGTTTAGCACACACACACGACAGACACATTCATCTTGGCACAGGGGTGTCTTCAGAATATAAGTAGTTGTGTTAATTAGTTTCCTTTCTGCCCAATTGTCTCCTGAATGGCATGTGACAGTCACGCTCATTTGCATAATATTTTGGAACAATTGGTCGTCTGGAAGCAAAACAGAAATTAGGTATTGTACCAAAAGTTCAGAATGATAGCAAATAGCTTGCATGATCACACTTTTTATTCACCAATCCCACCACTTACTTACCTGTTAGCTAAAAACCTTCCAACTCTCTGACATTGGAAAATCACTCCCAAAGCAATTAGCATGTTTTTACTCCTTTATTTTTATCTTACATTTTGTGCATTTTAGAGTGAATTCTAAAAGCAGACTTTTGGTAATATAGAAAATTGGGAAAGAAATGTTTTATGCTGTGCAGATCTGATGCTACTGCACCTTCACTTGCACTTCTCAGTGAGTGTGGGGGTGAGGATGCAAAGATGAATGTTGCTTGCTAGACTTCCATCAGTGCTGGCCACCTAAATCTTCCTCCTTTTCACACTAGCTGGAAAGATTCCTTATGGTGATTAAGGTGTGATTTGTGCAAGGTAATATCAGAATGTCTCCAATAATTTAGTGGGACTATCACCATCATGAAGCACTTGCTTTGTCTTTAACTTTGCCCTTCCTATTCATGGCTGCTTGTCTATCACTTTCCCGACATAAAAAAACACCCAAGAATTGTAGGTTTTAATCGAAATATTGGGATTGGGATCTATCTATCTATCTATCTATCTATCTATCTATCTATCTATCTATCTATCTATCTATCTATCTATCTATCTATCTATCTATCTATCTATCTATCTATCTATCTATCTATCTGTCTATCTCAGAATGCATGATCTGTTGCCAAACCCATTTAACCATGTACACTCTCATGGAGCTGGAACATATCCAGGCAGCGGCATGCGCAAGACAGGAATCAACCCTAGCCAGGTTACCAGTCCATCATGTGGCACACTCCCATACAGAGCTACATCTTATCAGTTTAGAGTCATTATGGATGTACACCCATTAAAATACTGGTTCTTTCCTGGGTTGTGTGGTAACTCATAGAGCCTTTGCTTGCTTTTTTTGCCTATGAAGTTGGTTCTTTCTGCTTTGAAAAACTTCCTAATATGTCTCTCTATTATAAAAAAAAATCATGGGAGGGTGACTAGGGAGACGAGACGTGACCTTATCAGAAGACAATATGATGACCCGCTAGAGACACTTTAACTCACGTGAAACAAGGCAGTGAGACAACATTTAAAACAAGTTCATGGACATCTAACCTAGCAGTTGTTGGAATGCTTTTGACAGACAGACATCATTTGCTCCTAGCTTCTAAAACAATGACAAGCGACAAGCAGAACACGCAGCTCACTAGCAGCAGCAAGCCAGCAGATGATCTGACCGCTTCTCCTTAGCGTGCGCTCTGCTCCTCCCTTCACAACGCAAGCAGTGTTATAAGTCCTGTGAGAAAGAGATTTAACTACGTCCATGGCCGGAAATAAAGTATTGTTTTTACAAAAGTTTTGAAGTAAAAGTGAAAATAATGCATATGTAACCATTCCCATAAAAATAACAATCTCTTTAAATTGTATATCCGGTAAACCAAACCTGGGGTGGGCGAGCAAAGCAAGCAGGGAGCAGAGCCCCCTAGTAGAAAAAGAAAACCAAATCTTTGATGTATAGTATACTGCAGGACACTAGCAGCTTTAGAAAACCTGGACTTACCCTTTGTTCTTGTATACAGCAAGAGTTCTTTTAAACTCATGACCCATTGTTATTTCACAAATCTGTTACCATCTATTCATGGTTATTTACTGTGGAGCATGTTACAGATCTAAATAAATATAGGTTCTTTCAGGAACATTCATGAGGGTGGGAACTAAATATGGTCCTCCTATGGGCAGGGCAGCGTCATGGCTCTGAGGCTGGGGATCAAATCCCATAAACGACAAAAGTGACTGCTTCGTTGGGCACTCGATCAAGGCCTTTAACCTGCAATTGCTCCATCCTGGGTATGACGTTAACCTGCATCCATCCCTGCACGTATGCCCTCCAACCTGCAGGGAAAAATCTTGGGGTTGGTGGCAGAATTGGCACTCCAGCCACGATAAAAAACCTCACACTGGTTCCATTCCATCTGAACTAGTGTGGTGCTGAGGTGTCACCTGCTGCATGGATGCACTCGGGTCCTAATCTGGGATCTTGAGGTGGTTTGTCATGTGGTGGGTACGGCAATGCACTGTATCAACGTGTGCCCCTAACCTCTATGGCAAAGCTCTGAAGATCAACTCTGGCACTTTTATTTTTAAGAGTGTAGGAGTAAATGAAAGTACACAAGTAAAAAATCCATACACAGGGAGAAAATACAAACTCCATATAGACAAGGACTGCACTAAAATTCAAACACAGTGCCAGTATGGCCCTATTATTTCTTATTTATTCACCCATTGTTTTTCATGTACCAATTTTACAAGCCCTCCTGTCCAACATATGGTTTCAGGGTGTCAGAGTTGATCCCAGTAGCACGAGGTTCAAAGCAGAAATCAACCAGTAATGCCAGTCCGCTGTGTGGTACGCACTCACACTTGGTCACTCAGTTAATAGGGATTACTCCGCCTAATATTGCATGTTTGAACTGTGGAGGGCTTGGTATTAAAGTCTCTGCAGAAAAATCTCAGGAATTTGGCAACATAAAACTCTTTATGAAAGTCACACCAGCAGGGGTCCAAACACAATGAGGCGGTAATGCTACTTACTTCCACAATGCCCCTTTGTTCTTTCCACTGCCACTTCACAGGAGACTCTGTGTCCCAGTGGGCTGCCTTTGCAAATATGACCTCAGATTTATTAGATTAACAGGAATTCACGATATTGCATGATTCATAATGTGTTCACTAAAGTGTCTTTCAGACTAAAGGTAATCATATGCACAATAGGGTTACTCTAAATATTTAATAATCATCTTTATTTTATACAGGTGCTACTGTATCTTCCAGCTCAAATCTTGAAATGTCTTTAAATGGTGTAATGCATAGAATTAATTTGCCAGTTCTCCATACCTACCTTTCCATCTCCCCTTCTGGCCTAGTTGTACACATGCCTTCTCACTTCTGTTTATGACTCCATTGCTCTTGGTATGGGTAGTCAGCATGTTGTTCAGTTTCTCGACCTGTGCAGTACAGGTGGCAGAGTCAAGGAACCTGCAGTCTGTGCACAATGAAAGGCGATACACGTGATAAAGAGTGGATAAGAAAAGCATTTTAGTATGTTTCATTTAATTGTACTAATTCATTTAAAACTACAAAGGACTAAAACGTGATACACCTCCTGCTGTTTCTTCTTTAATGTACTCTTTAAAATGTTTGCAATTCAGTTCTTTCACAGCGATTACCACCTGAAGACTGCACTTGAGGGCATAGACAGAAACTAAGGAGCAGTAGATTCAGGACTGAGATAGTGGGAGCTGCGTATACTCTGATATACTGAAAGGGTGAGCACTGCTTCCTCACAGATCCTGTGTCCTGGGTTCAAATTCTGATGTGTTGAGTTTGCATTTTCTTGCAGTGATTTTGTAGGCAGTGCCAGTGCCAGGTTATTTTGCACCCTTGGCTAAGCTTATTAGTGTGGCAATTGACTGTTCAGTTGCTAACCCATGTGGCTGCGTTCCCCCCTCCCTTTATTATCTGCACCCTAGACAAATGCCTAATTTACTTAATGGTGACTTCATCCGTTTGTGGGTGCTACATTTTTTCATCCATATTCCTAATCACATGCAGGGTAAGTTGACAGGAGGCTCCTCAGTGGCCTTGTGATGATCTGATGATGGGTTATTTTCCAAACCGCACTCAGTGCTGCAGAGACTGCACTTTAAAAAAAAATGTTTGATTTACGGTAAAAAACTGGCAGCTGGGGTCGCCAGGATTTTACCGTAAAAAAAAAAGGTAACAATATTTTTTGGTCTACAGTACAGTATAATTTTAAAGTAAAAACTATTTGGTCTTCGGCACAAACTCCAACAGAAATTCATGTTGTGTAATAAATATGATAATCAACAAACAATATGTATTGGCGGGATCAAACCCTAGTACACAGTTTGCATTAGTTAATTAACAACAACCAATAGCAAGCATGTACCATTGAATTATACACATTGAAAACAATTCGATGTTTAAGGAAGTAACGGCCCGTTGCCTGGTGGGGAAGTAAAGTTTTCTCTTTTGTGGTGTCTTACTTATCGAATACAACCCACCATAAATCAGCTTCCATAACCTCAAAAAAACCTTCAGCACGTGGGGAAAAATAAGTCTGCTAACTTAGGTTAAGTTTTTTTCCCTACTGTTCAAAGGTATGCGGTTCACCAGGAACAATATTGTAAAAAGGGGCGTGTCCTTATGCAAATATCGTAACCAGTTTTACTGAAACAGTGATTTACCGTTTTATATTTTACGGTTGTTTACCTTCGTTATTTAACGGTTTTACACTGTAAAATTAACAGATTTTTTTTCAGTATAACTATAATGCATCAATAAACGGTATTTAGCATATTTTGAAGGTAGAAAAATATTGATTTTACAGAACTGTAAAAAATAATGAAATTTATTGTTTAAGATATACAGATAATTTTCAGTAGAACATAAGGTAACTTTCCTTTTTTTCAGAAAAGGTATTTTACCTTCACCATTTACAGTATTTGTACCGTTAAATTTACTAACATTTTTTTACAGTGTGTAAACGATGAATAAACAGGTAAGGTAAATAGGGAGAATCTTGGATTTTGTGCAGCAGAGTGGCTCAGTGTTTAGAGCTGCTACCTCACAGCCCTGCAGGTTTCAGAATGTTAGGCTATGTATGCATTTTTGGTGAAGCAGGTTGTATAATCGAATGAATGAACACACTATGACTTGAAATGAATGAGACTGACAGAATGATGTCTCATTTCTAACGTTTTTAATTCCTAATAACCCACACTTTTTTTCATTTATGCCCACGCCCAGCTGCTATATTAAACTGAGAATTGTCAGTTTATGTATTGTTCACTGCTATTTTCAATATAGCACACTTCACAATCCATGCACCATTCCTTAATGATCCACATATTATCATGCTTCCCATATTTATGTTTTACACTTCAGAGCCTAGAAGCTTATTTATTTTTCAACCTCTCAGGTGTTACATTAAAAAATGCAGCTAGCAAACAACACTTCAGTTAATACGCCTGAAAATAAAACAGTGTCTTGAATATTCAGTAGGTGTTTCCCACAGATTAGTATATTTTTAATAGTGAGGCTCCCAAGGCTCTCGAATTGCAGTTTTTAGAATGTACTTGTATTATGCCGCCTGCTTTTAATATACACTGTCTTTAGAGGCGATCACTAGCACACAAGTGCTTCATTATGGCTTAGTGGCTATTGCATTGGACTGGAAAGCATAAGGCTCAAGTCACATACGCGGCTTGTCCTGCAACTTTAGAAAAATAGGCATAATTGTATACAACATTGTCGGGCAACCGAATTTTCTAGGGGCGCCGCGAAAACTTTTGTAAAATATTTTAAATTGCTAGTGTTTTTGAACTTTAGTTGATTAAAAAGATAATGTTTAAAAATATATATTTTATGTTGGAAAACAGATAACGGAACACTTATGGAAATGAAGTCTAAGAAACGCGAGAGGCTTCAAATTTTCGACAAAGAAATGCGCGTCTGTCCTTCGAAAATTGATCCTCGCATCAAGCTCATATGTGCTGAAAAACAATCTCAACGTTCACATTAATTAAATTTAAGATTTATCCTTTGATTACTTTATTGATAAAATGTCTTTCAAACTTGTAAAATTAACTGTTTTTATTGGCGATTGTCCATAGATTGTGTCGTCACGACTTTATTTATGGGCAGTCCCTCAGGTGCGCCGCGAAAGAAAATTTTTGGACTTAGTGTGCCTTTCATTGGTATACAACTATTAAGATTTGTAAGCACTAACAATAAAGACATTAACTAAATTATTAAGTGGTGTTGTGGGGGTAGAATTGCTGCCTCACAGATCCCGTGTCCTGGGTTTGGATTCACTGCCTGATTGTTTTCTTTGTGGAGTTTCTCCCGGTGTCTTGTTGGTTCTCTTCCAGGTACTGCAGTTTGCCTCCCACATCCCAAACAAGTGCAGGTTATAATAACTGGTCAAGTTTTGGTGTGTTCATGACAGACTGGCACTCCATCCTGGAATGTTGGGATATGTCTCCAGACTCCAGTGATCATGACTTGAATCAAGAGGCTTTGGCAGTGTTATAATGTGTGGTATGTGAATGAACTGGCTAAAGAAGATGACGAGTGCAAGGGTTCACTCCCAAGAGTTGGTGTTTCAATAAGGAGTAAATCATTCTCAATTAGTAGGCATAATAGACCACATGTGCCTGAAGGTTTCCTCCAAGTCTAACACCTTGAAGATAAGGCAGATCTCTGTTTATGTGTATTCTGACTCTTCCCGTCATGAACGGAGCTTACATCATTTCTCTCTTGGTATTGAGCTAACATTCCCATCCATTGGCTTACATGACAATTATGATAGTCCATTCAGCCCATCAAACGTATTTGGTTAATGAAAACTAAGTTGTCCCAACATCTCACCCAGCTACTTCTTAAACGTTTCTTTTTTTTTCTGCTTTAGTTAAATGTCTCAGTTGTTTGCTCCAGATTCCCATGAGTCATTGTGTAAAGAAATGCTCCCAGGGTTCAGTCTTAAATACATTTGCCCTCTTGTTGTTTAGTACACAATTCACTATTCTGCTGGATCAACTTCACTGAGAGAATTTTGAAGATTATGTCTCTTTATTTTTGAGTACCGGCATTTTGTTCCTTATGCGGCCTTCTAAGCTCCAGAGGTTTAACTTGCTGTCCCAGTCACAGTAGGACATCCTCTTTAGTCCTGAGATGCACTTTGTTACTCTTCTCTGTGCAGTGTCAAGTGCTGCTATGTCCTTGTTCTAGCATACACTTAGGACTCCAGAAGCAGTCTCACTAATGCATTTTATAGTCCCTTGATTAATATTCAATAGTTTTACGTTATTAATCTTACATTTGTCTTTTTAATTGCTGACAATAATGACAACAATGTTGCATCAGCATAACCCCCTAAGTCCTTTCCAGAGGTTGCTCCCCTTACATAATTTGCCTGTGTGTTGCACTTTGCACATGTGTTCATGCAACTGCTGAGAAAGCCCTCTCAGGTTACACTTTTGTGTCAGATCTTCCAGGTGTTTTGAGGTTTTTGTGGTACACTTGGAGATCCAGAACCAAGTATTGAGGATAACAAGAAATTCATGGCCATTCAGACTCATAATGGATTCCCCGCTAACCTACAGTGGTTCAATTTGCATTTCCACAGCAATCTGTTAGTCTTCAATTTAATAACACTATACTGCATAGAGGATAAAACATCATATTTTTATTGCGTTGTATTTAGTGTATAAATATAAGTCATTTGTGCTGTTTGTTACAAAAGAAATTCAAAGTCCATCTCGTCTGGTTACTGAGGTTCCTTTGTGTTACAGATTGATTTCAGCGCAGCAAAAGAGTAATATTCAGCACTTCAATTTCCTCTTCAAATTACTTACAAACTGGGAGACAATTTGTACTTAAAGCCCATTTTCAAAATATATTTGAACTTATAAAAACGGCATCAAAGGTTTGAGAAAACACTAGGGAAGGAAAAAGAAGTCATTTGTGAATGAAAGCGATTCCGCCACCTCTGAGGTGATTTGCAGCCATGGCATTTTGTCTTAGGGATTGGAATGTAGAACGAATGTGCTGGTAATGACAGCGGTGAAGGTAACCAGTGCTGCTCAAATCTCTGAACTACCCAGTCTCTACTTCAGATTCTCACACTTTCATGGTATATTCAAAGTTTTAATTTTAGTTTTCAGTTTGCTCTTCATTGTGTATATATATTGGTGGCACGGTGGTGCAGTGGGTAGTGCTGCTGCCTCACAGTTAGGAGACCTGGGTTCACTTCCTGGGTCCGCCCTGCATGGAGTTTGCATGTTCTCCCCGTGTCTGCGTGGGTTTCCTCCCACAATCCGAAGACATGCAGGTTAGGTGCATTGGTAATCCTAAATTATGCCTAGTGTGTGCGCCCTGCGGAGGGCTGGTTTCCTACCCAGGGTTCGTTTCCTGCCTTGCGCCCTGTGTTGGCTGGGATTAGCTTCAGCAGACACCCTGTAGTTAGGATAAAGTGGATCGAATAATGGATGGATGAATGCGAATGTATATATATATATATAGAGAGAGAGAAAGAGAGAGAGAGTGAGTGAGAGAGAAAGATATATATATATATGTTGTGAACGCTGGCCCAGGCACACACAGACGGACAACATATTGTTCACCCACACACCGTTTATTGTACAATTTTTACAATTTGTGCTCATGTGCAACCCCAGTGCCTCTTGCACCGATTCCCCCAAAGTCCAGGGCTCACAGTCCTTATGCCTTTCCTCTGGCCGCCTCCTGTCCTCTCTCCAGCTCTGCCAACTACCTCCCGACATCCATCAATGACTGGAGGGATGCGGCCCCTCTTATAGGAACCCGGTATGGGCTCCAGCTGCTTCCCGGCAATTGATCTTGGCCACACCCCTGTGTGGCAGAAGAGCCGGCTGCGCACCCGGAAGCCGTCCGGGTGTCCCCTGTCGTCTTCCCCCCCTCCCTGGATAAATAGGCACTGGGGCGCCGCCTGGCGGTGGCCACGGGTCCCTACAGGGCTGGGCTTCGAAGCCCCCTACCCGAGGCCTCCTGCATAACCAGGACGGACGCACCCTCTCGGTCTGGAGGAGGCACACGCCCTCCTCTGGTCCTCCAAGGTGTCCCGGCCGGGCTCCGCCCCGGCCGAGGACCACACGGGATAAACCAGCATCGGGGCGCCGCCTGCCGGTGGCCACGGGTCCCTACAGGGCTGGGCTTCCAAGCCCTCTACCTGAGGCCCCCAACATAACCAGGACGGACGCCCCCTCGCGGTCTGGAGGAGGCACAAGCCCTCCTTTCGTCCTCCTGGGCATCCCGGCCGGGGACCACAATGTATATATATATATATATATATATATACACAGTGTTGCCTTAACTACACAATGTGCATAATTACATACAATGTTATTAACAGTGCTGAGCAATAGGTGGATACACTCACAGTCCCCGACTGTTTTGACTCCGTGTCAAGCTGCTGACAATCTATAATAATCCATGGTATAGCTAATCATCCCTACCAATTTCCTGTGGTGCTGAATAATGTGCACCTCTTTCCTGACATGCGCACACAAGCTTCTCTTTTTCATTCACGTCTCACTGTTGCGGTCCACACTGAGTTCCCCCATCTGGAATGATGGAGACCAGAATTTGGAGAGGGCTTCTATATTACATACCAAAGCATTCACGTTATCTTTTATCTGTTACTTTCTCCCTTTTACTATTCCTCAGTAATTGTGGCCCTCTTCCCAAGATCATTTTTCGGTGACTTGCATCGAAATGTTCTGGGAGTCCAGTTTTGCCACCAGATCCTAGCATGTGTGCCATTTTGCCATTTACTACTTAAGCTATCGCACAAAAAAATTAGGAGAATGCAAGTGTTTGCTAAAAAAATGATTTCAGCTTCATTAATTTACTGCTCTCCTCTGTCTTTTCTTCACTGTATTAATTGTGTTTTACATTAGGAATGCTTACTGATTCAGTCAGGAACCATAAAAATTGCATATAAGACCGTCTGGAAATAGTAAAAATCATCGCTCATGCTCTCTTAGTTACTAAGGATTATTTCAGTGTTGGTAGTTTGAAAGTCTTAACGTATCGATAATATACACACATTTTCAAACTCATTTAATCCATTCCTGGGTCATAGGGAGCCAGTGCTTATCCCATCAGATCTTGGTGAAAAGTGGGAAAGTCCTCACACATGCCTACATGCACACTGGGGGCAATTTAGAGTTGACAAATTAGCCCAATCTGTGGGAATGGGTGAGTAAAACTAGAACAGTTATAGGAAAACCCGTGTAAACATGTGTAGCGTATACTCATTCTCCACAGGCAACAACTGGGCACGATCAGGATATTGGATTTGTGAGGCCGCTGCATTAACCACTCAGCTATCATGCCATGCAGTCTAAATTTCACCAATAAAATTACCACCACATAATGGATATAGATTTGCTACCACATGCCTTTAGGTGAGAAGGCCCAGTTTTAGGGAGTCTGGGATGTGTGAGTTGTGAGTGGGGCTTCAGTCAAAGCCAGGGTTGAGCCTGTTCTGCATCCAATGCTGCCAGGAAACTCAGTGACTCCTTTGTTCAGAAGTTTTAAAAACAGACGGTTGTATGGTGATAATGAAGTATTTTTATAATCTCAAACTAGCAGCATTACAGACTGTCACATAAAGTATATTTTTGATCAGTTACCGTTAGCATACATAAAATGCTTGGATGAACAGATGCTTAGATACAGTTATCTTGTTTCTGTTTGACTGCAGATGAGTTAGTAATCAATACTGAGAGCCACTTTAAATTGGCTTCCAGCAGGGCTACATCAGTGAACTGAGTAGTTCCCTGAACAATTACTGAAGAAGCACCCACAGAATCTTTAGCTGACACTGCGGAGTTGATCCAAACATCTGTCACAAGCGGTGAGGACTGGACATCCTCTTGCCAACTTCTCATTTCAGTCTATTTACAGACAAAGACAATTAAGATCTGCTCCAACATGTCCATGGCAGAGATCTAAATCTCATGTGCAATGGAAAAACCTAGTAACTGCCATTTTTTTTTTCAAAATTGATTTTTTTTAGTTTTTGGAGTTACTAGGTCTTTCCTGATGTTATAAGGTAGTGGTGATGGCCAAATATGTCTTTATTCCGGTTACAGCACGATGGAAGAAGTTAGTATGTACACAGTATTTTACATACTGCAGGGCAAAAACCTAGCAACTCCACTGGCCAAGAACAAGTGACATACTAGATTTTTTCCATAGTGAGTGAGAAATAGCAATAGGACCAAAGTAATGGCCCAAGTCACTCCTAAAGATGGGAGTCATTTTACATAACATACATTCTCAAATCTGCATAATTCAGAAATCCCAAGTCTATCTCTTTAGGCATAATGTGAAAGCCAGCACTGTACAAGTAGATCCTCTCCATCACAAGATCCATACACTCGAACAACCAAACATACTCACTCACACAGGACCAGTTTAGAACTGCCAAATATTCTTAACACATGTGTCTTTGGGGTGCGGAAACAAAACCAGAGAACCCAGGTACTAGGAGATCATGCTAAAGCCATGCAGTCAGACCAGATGAAGGATTCAAAGCCAGGATGTTGGATCCATGAAGTCAATAAGCCACCATGCTACCTGAGGTAAAATTTGGTAAATACAATGTTCATACTACCTTAAATGTAAAATCAGTCTTTGTGTGATGCTTGGTGGGTTCATGTCTGGCCATCCACTGCTGCTTCATTTCAGTCTGAATTAGATTAACACAAATACTTCTCTACCTACAGTATCTGACTGATGAATACCACACAAAACCTACCCCTACCACAGCCAACCACAATTCTAATATGAATAAACAGCTTAAAACATCCTTCTGTTTTGAAGAAATCCCTTTACCAACCCTTGGGTCAGAGCTTAGTTAAAGCTCTTGGGTTTCTGCTCTGTCATCATCATGATGCTTGGTTTTGGTTGCTGACCAATATAATAAGACGTGGCTTCAAATGACCATGAGACGGTCTCCTTGAAGAGGGTGAGGAATACACTTTTGAAAAGATAGGACTGACTGAGTAGAACCAGATGAAGGGTTCCACCTACTGCTATGACTAGGCAAAGCACATAAGTACCAAAAGCACTTCTAAAAATGCCCACTACATGGGTAAATCCTGTCAAAAACCACAGCTAGATATAAAAAGAATCTTTATAAAATAAAATATACTCCATAAGTATACAAAGGTTTGTAAAGCAACTGAGGCAAAAAGGACTTGTCAGCAAGTCCCATCCAAAGAGAACAACTCCCAATACACAATCCAAAGGTAAAGTCAAAAACAGAGTAAAACGGTCAGAAATCTGGACAAAATCACAAAGCACAAGAAAACTCACCTGCTCCGTAGTGCAATTGAAATGAACTGCCAGGAACTGTGAAAGACCCTCTGAATTTATAGGGTGGAGCCCAGTTCCTAGTGGTGATTGGCAGGTGCCTTGCCTTTTGAGGGACCACCCACATTATACATGGAATATACCACAGGGATATAAAACGAAGCAGAAAATAAACAAAAGTAAAGATGACATATCTCAACTAATCAATATTGAGCAAAAAAAGGTATTAAACAAGACTGATATAACAGCTACCTGTTATAGCTACTAAATGGCCACTAGGTGGCTAAATCCTAATATAAGGCCCCGTGGCCAGCAGCGGGCACTGGGTTAAAGACTGGTTTCCCTTTGATCTCCTCTCTTTATGCAGACAGATGGGTGGATAGACAGTTAAAGAATGACCTCATATTTTAATTAACCATGAAGACGGAGGACTTTCTCCCCATGTCTTTTTGAGTTTGAGCATCCAGTATTCATCACGGTGGGTGGCTGTCTCTTTAAGGCCAGGGCCAGCTTCTTGTGCCTAAACGGACATTTGCCCTTTAATATGATTTCTGCTAAATGCATATTAGTCAAATGCTGACTTTAATTTCTTTTAGGATAAAAAAGTGACAATAAAGAAGGGCCTTTGAGCAATGCTCTCAGTGCCAGGAGATTGGCTCATCTATTTTGTCCCAACTGTCAAAGCTGGGAAAGTAATTGAGGAAAAAGTACAGATGAGCATTCGGCAGGCAACAAGTGTGCTGCTGGCAGTTTGGTTGAACCAGTCGAGAGAGTCAACATGGACAAACCAACATGCTGGCTCCAGTTGTGTCCTGCCTCAAAATGCAGCATAATGAAAGGTACGGCAATTAGCCTAGCCACTATTGGAGGGGTCCGATAGTGGTGGTGAGCAATGAATCCTCCAGACTGTGACAGAGAAGTTGGCCGATGAATCAGGAGGAGGCATTATTCCTCATGTCACCCGGCGCCTCTCTCACTGCGGCTGACATGAATGAATGCCTTCCTATTAGTCTTTGGTGCAGAGGGCATTAAATCACGGCAATTGCTCACGATCATTCAAATAAATCATTTTACTGTCTGCTGAAAGATAGTGTTTTAACACCTTGATGATCCTGGCAGCTCTCACATGGCAGCGTGAGCGGAGGATACTCTGACTTTAGTCTCCCAGAAGGGAACCTTTTATTAGGTAAAAGCGGAATACCCTAGGCCAAGGAGAGAATTAATACCATTTCTTATCTTTCTCCCTTCATTGAAATGGCTGAAGAGGGGAGATATTTCTTTTATATTTCAATTATCTTTACGACAGAAAATTGCTGCGAAAAGGGAGCCGCTTTTGAAATGGACAAATACAATCTCTACCTGTCAGCTCTGATCAAAGTGATAAGAGGCCATTTTTTTTTTAATGGCCTTTTTAGGGGCAAAGTTTTATTAATGTCTCAATCTGGGAATATCTGCGGACGCAAGATAGAGCTGTTTACTTCAAAGATTGTTTTATGAGTGTAAAACTAATGAAGGCAGACAAGCTGGGGCTGTTTACCAGCAGGCCTTTCCGTACCAAGAAGGATTTGTATTTTTGGAGCCCTGCGTGTTTAAAATTATTTATACGATAGCTGCGGACTGGAAAACTGTGAAATGAATCTGTTTATTTTCACGCAAGTGAGAACAAACACATTTATTCAACATATGCTGTGTAAAATTTGATTTATGTGGTGGCCTTAAGTCAATCAAAAAGAATGCTGCGCTTTTGCATCCGTGTAAAAATTGAACTGAGGGGACCGACTGCTTCTCAGACTCTTTCATGTAAATAATGTTTGAATAACCCAATCGGGGTCAAAGTGAAACAGCGAATGACTGTTCAGGTAAAAAAAAAATCATATTTGACCATTATATGCACTGAACAAGGGAAAAAAAATACTGTATGCATATGAAACAATTGTTTTGTGCTGTTGTGCTTGTTTAATACCACATTAACAAGCAGGCACTGGGCATTTTTTACACTTTGGTTTTTAGGAGCTGCATATTTTAATTAGTTGCTGCTGTCTGGTATGACAAATATCGTATAAGAGTACAAAACAGACTTCGGTCATGTTAGTTTATGAGCAACAGATTAAAATGGGATTGTGAAAATCTGTGTGTGCACGGGGTGATACAACAGTGTTAAAAAGAAAAGGCAAAGAGTAAATGCTAAGTGATTCGAACAGTGAATGCACAGCAAACCTTAGAGATTCACTTTGTAAAACATTTCACAAAAAAAATTGTGTTTCATCACAAGCAAAATATGCATCATTAATTTATTTTTTTTCATCTTGTCTGCATCCTTTTCCTCCCAGTGTAGAAGTGTGTAACGGTTTGTTATGGTGAAAACTGTGGCTTGAGAGTAAATACCTGTAAGCACTTCAAGTTGCTAAAATCCATTAGCTCAGTATTTTGCTTTCGGAGTTTGGAAAAGTGAGCACAGATGGTGTTACCTGAACGAGTCGTTCAAGGCGGAACTGGTAGCACGGATTTGCAGGCGAACAGTGCGATGGTATTGCATGGGGCTGAATAGAAGAGCCATGAAACTTAAGGGCAGTCAAGGAAATACAGAATAGTTTTGGCTGCGAAATAACCCTTAGAAAGTAACATTCCTCCTTTTTTACCTCAAAATACCCATAATGCCGCGGTTATCAACCTGTGGGGCCTGCTAAGTAACAAAAAACGGGGCGCGAAGATGTGAAAAAAAGAAAACAAGAATCGAAAATATGAAAAATACATCTATTGAAACCAAAACATGTTAACTTAAACTACATTCTGATACTAGAAAAATAAATGTAGAGTTAGATAAATGTCAATAAAAGTTAAGTAGGTATAATAAAACTTGTAGCGGTGTATCAGCAGCAAAAAATATAAGAATACATTTTATTAGGGTATCAAAAAAATGTTAGGGGGCGATTAAAACTGTTATGAAAACTCGGGTCGCAAATACTTAAAGGTTGAGAAACGCTGCCATGATGTCTTGTTTTAGTTAGTTTGCAAAATCACACGTAAGCAAATTTTAGGAGCGGTTTTGTAAAATTGTATCTAGATTAAACTTTGATGTTCATCACAAGTAAAGAAGTAACATGAACAGCAAGAGCCATACTGTAGGAGCTGTAAAAAAGAAGAAAGGCTGCAGCCATGCAACGATAACCACAAAATGGGGGCAACCATACCAAATGGTGTTGATAGAATAACATTAAAATTTGATAAAAAAGTAAACAAATTGGTTCAGGTATATTAAAATCATAACAAGAGCATAATAATGAACTGAGGTGAATAAAATAACTGTTAATAATATGTTTACTCTGTGAACTTATTTTATTCATAAGAGAGCCATAAGGGGTCAAATATTGCAATGAATAAGGTGTAATGTCAATTGTAACCTATTCATTCCAATCAGTATTATTATGCACAGACAAATACAGTAACTCATTGATGCAGTAGTTAGCGCTGCTGCCTGGAAGATCCAGAACCATTAATCCTAGGCCATCTCTGTCTCTGTGGGGTCTGCGTGTCCCCCCCTGGATCTGTGTGGGTTTTCCACTGGGTTCTCTCGTTTCCTGACACATCACTAAGCTTGTCTATTTTATGCTGTCTCAGTCACAAATATAATAAACTGGTCACACGTAAAAGGAACCTCATAATGACACCCTGAAATATCACTAACTAACACACCTCCATAGACTGGCCATTACCCACCAATACACTTCTGAACTCTTTTTAAATTAAATTTTGAGCTAACCAATACTTTGGACACTTAAAACATTCAAATAGCTCACTAAATAACGAAATTGCAGAGCCATAATGCTTGAAGTATCCTCTTATTTTGGCCACTGTATTATTATGTTACATCTATATTATAGCTTTTTTATATTTAAAAAACATTAACTTTATCTTGATTTGTTTCTGCAATAACTGAAACTGTAGTAGAAATGATATATGGTATAGTCTAAAATATGTTAGTCCATTAATATAAATAATACATAACATTAATAAGGTCATGCGAAAAGTTTACCTCAGGGATTGATACAGTGTACAAAATAAAAAAATAATAATCATCCTTCTATATAAAAGCGGTCGGGATTGTCCTTCCGTCCCGTGAGTGCTACGCAGGTGTGAAGTTTCACACACGCCCCGTCCATTTTGCAGTGCACGATGGGATTTGTAGTTTCGTTTTTCCAGGTAAAAGATGATTTTCTACTCAAGACTGCGCAATATCTTCTTCTTCTTTCTTACTATATAAAAGTGGTCGGGATTGTCCTTCCGTCCCGTGAGTAGAAAGCGTAACGGTATTCCATTTATCACAGACTTACTACTTGCAGCTTGCGGTACGAAGCGACATGATGTGAGGAGAGTTCTGGTGCTCCCGTCGTTCCCTTGCTTTTGTGCGCGATGCGCTGGAAAAATAGACAAGATTATGTCTCTGGAAATAATTAATGTTAATGGAGTACAAAAGCCTCACCACGTAGTAAATATCAGGGGGGTTCAAAAGGGCGACCTCAATATAGAAAAAAAGTTAAAATTTCATCACAAAAATAACAGAAACTACGAGTATTAAAGTAATACCGCTCAAATGCAATATAACCAAATTAATGAGTTTGTATAAAATATCAAATTGATCTACATATTGAATTGCCTTAAGAAGTGGTCAACTTAAAAGTCGATCACCTTAAAAGGAGGGTCAGCCTAGTAATAATAATAAATCTTAACTTGGTTCATCCCACTTATTTTCTTAAATTGTGAAAATGTATATAAATTAACTCATCAGTCTCTACAGTAAGACTAGAAATACTTTAAATTTGTAGTAGAGTTGTTGGAATAATAACTTAAGTTTAATTGTTTTCAGTTGTATAATATGGTTTAACCACATGTAAATATGCACTTAAAACTGGAAATATCTAAATATACACACTATAATGTGCATGTAAATGATTAATTCAGAATATTTCACAATAAATTATCAAATGCTTATCCATCCATCCATTATCCAACCCGCTATATCCTAACTACAGGGTCACAGGAGTCTGCTGGAACCAATCCCAGCCAACACCGGGCACAAGGCAGGAAACAAACCCTAGGCAGAGCGCCAGCCCACACGCCAAGCACAATTTAGAATCACCAATGCACCTAACCTGCATGTCTTTGGACTGTGGGAGGAAACCAGAGCACCCGTAGGAAACCCATGCAGATATGGGAAGAACATGCAAACTCCACGCAGGGAGGACCGGGGAAGCAAACCCAGGTCTCCTAACTGTGAGGCAGCAGCACTACTCACTGTGCCACCCCATCAAATGCTTATTCCCAAGCAAAAAAGTGTTGAACACTATTCAGTTCTGAAATAATGATAAAAGTTCCATGTTAATTTACCTGTATTTTCTCATTTTTATGCGCAAGATTTTGTCTGGCTCAAGTTTTATTTATATATGGAGATTTGTTTTCTGACCATAGGTTTCACTTTAGATTTTGTTTTCTGAGTACTGTATTGATTTTTGTTATCGTCGTTATTTTTTCTTATTTACTTGATACCATTTTGCCTACACATCATCATGGTCCTATTCTCATTCAGTCAGTGACATCACTGGTACGTATGCTATGAATATAGTAGTAAATCATATTCCTCATTGGATATTCCAAGCAACTTCCTAGATAGTTAGCTTCTATTCCAAATAGACCCTAGTGTTAGATTTCTTCATTTTCACTTCAGTTCTGTTTTTATATATGTTATTAATTATATTAAAATCAAATAACATTCCATACAAGCAAGTCAAATTTGACAAAACTAAGTTTGAAACAAATGGACACCCCGACCTCAGTTCTGCTTTCTCACCTCCTGCTTTGTCTTGCCCTTTATTAACTTGCCTCTCGGACATTGACTTGTACTTAACTTCTGGCCACATCTTTTGTATCCTGAATCATCTCCTGATTTTTGCTATTGCTTGCAATAAATCTTGGACACGTTGTTTCATAGTTCTTTAGTATGACTTTCTTTCGGTGGAGGGATGTTAGCCTTCTTCCCTTTCGCTTGAAGAGTTTTGTTACAGCTTAGATCATATATATTTTGGATGGTCAGCATGGGGGTAAACAAATAGGGCACTGGAGGCTGAGAAAACTGCAGTAAAATGCATTATAACTGTGTTAAGAGAACAGCCAAAAGGCTAGTAAATAAGATGGATTGAAAAATAAAGAAAGCTCGAATGGGAGAGACAAAGAAAGAAAAGATCCAAAAAAAAAATATTTGCCAAAACCACCAAACATTATTCAAAATCTAAGCCAAAATAATTAGACCCTGGTCTATGTTCTCTTTCTGTATCCTAATACAAAAAATACTCAAAAAAAAAAGGATGCTTCTTGTATTTAATACACACATGATGAGGTAAAGAATCCTCCAGTTTTTAAAGGTTAGCATATTGTTGTCACAATTATGACACGTGACTGTCAATGAAACATCCTCACTAACAGCACTAACAGCATGGCGAGCAAAACAAAATGACATTACTGCCACAAAGATGAAAATATTAATTATAGGAAAATCTAGTCCAAAACAGTGTAAGCAAACATGAATGAGATCTTGGTGCACAAAAACGGTGGTTCATTGCTTCTTTGACTTCTCTTTCATTCCAATAGTTTGTGAATTCTAAACTTAACATAAATCAGCCTTTGTTTGCCTGAAAGTTGGAGAGACGGCCCTAGTTTGTAATATGCCTGAGAACCTGATGTTATTATGACCATGCTTAGGGACTCCATGTTTCATATTATGCTCTTTACTTTAATGTCAGATTGTGACAAATAAAATAAGCCCAAAGATTTGACTTAAATGACAACAGACCACTTTGTACAGGAATCTCTGCAGAAGTGTTGTCATCTGTAGTCTGTGCCATCTGTGGAAATAAAAAAGCTATACATTTTTATGCAAATAGCAGTAAAATGCGTTGATTCTGCATTTTGGCAGATGCTGCATTAGAAATGGTAGGACTGCTACGCTCAAAAATGCAAAACAAAAAAATCTGAAAACTTATCCTAAGTGCAATAATAGCATATAGCACCAAAAATATTGTAATATTCAGTTTTCTCCTATCTGTTCTGGGAGATAAAAACCTCATTTTGAAACTAAAAAGTACTGGGCTTACTAAATGTTAGGTTTTCACCTCTAATTTGTTTTAAAATAACATTTAAAATTGCTAAAATGTTGTCTCTCTCATTCTTATTGTTTAAACTTAAGCACATAATAAAATGCCCTTCACTTGCCTGTGTTGTAATAATCTGACTTGCTTAGTGTTGCAATCAAAGGATCAGCATATAGTACTCTGAGCCTGAGCACCAAGTTAACAAGAAGAAATATTAATAATCTATATGTCTCCACTTCCGAAGGCAACTTTGGCTACCTGCCACTTCTGTCTTTGTAGATTGGATTGATTTTGATCTATTAATCCAATCCACTTTCTATTGCTGCGTTTAATACTTTAGTGAAATCCTAGCCTTTGTGGAAGATAAATTAGATAGATAGATAGATAGATAGATAGATAGATAGATAGATAGATAGATAGATAGATAGATAGATAGATAGATAGATAGATAGATAGATAGATAGATAGATAGATAGATAGATAGATAGATAGATAGATAGATAGATAGATAGATAGACACTTTGGTCTGAACACATACCAGAATGACTAAAAAGACAGGAAGTTAAAAAGAAAGTAAAAACGTCTGACTTGGCTGTCACAGTCCCAGTGATGCATTATGCACACATATTGCTGTCAGTATAAAGGAGCCCCAATAGCATTTCTTGACACAATTCTGCTTAATGATGAAAGTCAATGAAAGTACTTGGTGTGTGATAGTGTGGTGTCTAAAAATTTTAAACATGCTGTTGTGCAACCACTAATGAAAAAAACGGGCCTGGACCACTGTTTTGTCTAACTTCAGGCCTATTTCTAAACTACCTTTTTTTGTCCAAACTCTTGGAAAAAGTCATTTACACCCAACTGAAGTCCTTTCTGGACGAACATGCAATTCTGGAAGTGTTCCAGTCTGGGTTTAAAACTCAACACAGCACTGAGTCCTCTCTGTTAAGGGTTTTTAATGATATTCTTTTAACAGTGGACTCCGGTGACTGTGTATTACTTATGCTTTTGGATTTAACAGCTGCCTTTGACACGATTAACCGTAAGATTCTCATCTCCAGGCTGGAGCAGTGGGTGGGCATCACAGGTTTAGTTCTCCAATGGTTTAGGTCCTATCTCTCAGGTAGAAGTTTTTGTGTCAGTATTGATGATTTTACTTCCACCTCTGTTGCCCTCCCCTGGGGGGTACTGCAGGACTCCATCTTGGGACCTCTTCTGTTCTCCTTATACCTGCTGCTACTCGGTGCTATTTTTCGGAAACACAGTATTTTCTTTCATCTTTATGCAGATGACTGTCAGGTTTATTTCCCTCTGAAGCGCCAAGGTCTATGTTCTGTCCAGCCCCTTCTTGACTGCCTTATTGACATAAGGAGTTGGATGGCATTCATTTTTCAAAATTTTAATGAGAACAAAACAAAAGTCATGCTATTTAGACCCAATAGCACCAGTGGAACCCCCTGCATCGACCTTTCCACTGTGGCTCAATTTGAGAAATCCATGAACACAAATTTAGGTGTGAAAATGGATCCCACTTTAAAACTTGATAGCCATATCAACGCAGTCGTAAAATCTTGCTTTTTCCAGTTGAGGCGGCTGTGATACATGCTTTTATAACATCTCGTCTAGATTACTGCAATGTGCTTCTTTTTGAAATTAGCCAGGCCTCCATTGCTCGCCTACAGCTGGTACAAAACGCTGCTGCTCGATTTTTAACTGGCACAAGAAAGCATGAGCATGTTTCCCCAATTTTTGCTTCTCTTCACTGGCTTCCAATTCGTTTTAAGATGCTTGTATTTGTTTTTAAATCCTTTAATGGTTGTGCCCCTCTTTATTTGTCAGAACCGCTGCACCCTTATGTACCGTCTCGCTCTCTCAGGTCAGCAGACCAAAAGCTTTTACGTGTTCCCAAGACACGATGCAAACTCCAAGGTAACCGAGCTCTGGAACGATTTGCTGTTGCACATTAGCCTGGTTCCTTTGCTAGCTGCCTTTAAATCCTTTTTAAAAACACATTTTTAATCTCTGGCTTTTAACCCAGTATGATATGTTAGCTATCTGTATATGTTTTTATTAAGAATCTCCTCAGTTCTTATGTGTTTATGTGTTTTTGTTTCATTTACCCTTTGGTTTTGTGTGTCTGATATGTTGGGTTTTTATTGTACAGCACTTTGGTCAGCCTTGATGTTGTTTTTAAAGTGCTTTATAAATAAATAAATAAATAAATAAAATACTTAGTGGTCATGTGTCAGAGAGAAGATGTGGAGCACTGTTCATAATGGCACTCCGTTTTGTTTTAATTGCTACGACCTTTAGGAATCCAGAGTGTGTCCCATAACTAAGCCTGCCCTTTAATTAGCTTGTTGATTCGGTGGGCTTCTCTTGAAGTGATGTTACCAGTCCTACACCCTACAGCACAGAATATCATAGTGGCCATCAAAGAGCTGGAAAAGATGTAAAGGATGTCACTACACTTGACAAGTCACATACTACTACCACATTAAAGGAACGCAGTGTCCTAAGGAAAAAGAAAAATCGCTATTCTGTCGTATACAGTTCCTCAGTGTTACAAGATCAGTCTAACCTGTCATTGATGTGGACACTGAAGTACTTGTAGGAACGCATCACCTCTGCATCCACTCCTGAATAGTGACCAGACATAGAGGGTCTTTGTTGCAGTGAAAGTCAGTAACCTCTCTCTTGGATTGCTGATGTTAAGATGCAGACAATTCTCTTTGCACCAAGAAACAGTGTTTTCCACCTGTCTCGTATATTCTGACTCACCCCCCTTATCAATACATCCCATAAGCACAGAATCATCTGAGAATTTCTGTAAGTGGCATGACCTGGTGTTATATTTATAGTTGGAGGTGCACAGAGTGACGAGGAAAGGGCAAAGGACTATTTCTTGTGGAGCTCCAGAGTTGCTCACATCCGTATCAGAAACACAGTCCTGGCGATTCACAAACTGCGATCTTCCCAACCGATAGTTCATTATCCAGGACCCCATAGGCTCATCCACCTGCTTATCTCTGAGCTTATCCCTTAACAGGGATGGCTGAATGATACTGAAGGCACTGGAGAAATCAAAAAGCTAATCCTCTCAGTGCGGCCAGCTTTTTCCAGGTGTAGTTAACCGGAGTTTCCAGACTTTATAACTGCTCTGCCATTCCTAGTCTTTTGCAGTGTGCTTAGTTGTCCTTTAAAACAAACTTGAATCAAAACCATTCTTTTGCCTGTCCTTCAGTTGTTCATTGAATGCACTTCTCCTGTTCAAGTTGCTGCACTGACCCCTTCTCTCTAAGACACTAAGGTCATGGTTTTCATGAAGGCCAGTGATCAAGCCTAGTTTAAGAAACCCAGCAAAAAATCATTCAGTATTGCTAAAGAAAAATAAACTGCGTAGGTCAACAAGTGAATCAACAGCCCTGAGAGAATGTGATGCCTGTGACAGCTCAAAATTGCAAGAGAACATCTTGAAGAATGTAAGGACTTTTAAGTGCTAATAGTTAATATGCCTGGTTTAAAAATGCCCAAGTCTAATGCTGGTTATTCTGTTCAATAAACGTGTTAACCCTACATCACTGGGCAAGTGGGGTGCAGGCCCTAATTCACATACAAAACAAACCTTGAAAAATGCACACACACGCACACTTGAGCACAGACAGGGATAATCTCCTTTGTGCCAGACAGCCGAACCATGCATTTAAACCAGAAATAAACACACTTGTGTTGTTCAGTTTCTTTTTTTATATATGAATGTTAAGGCAAAAAAGGCCTCTGGGTAATATCTGTTTCATGAAAACCAAGCTGCCAATTTATTACTTGCCGAAAAGAGTGTAACCCACAGGACTACGGTGTCATCAGCAAAAGAGTCAACCCCGGCTGCTGAATTTGAAGTATCACATGTCAAGCTGAGAGCTTGGCACACTGAGACGACCACATTAAGACTTTGGTGCCTTTCTTTTTTATCATTTAACAGGTTTTCAAAAGCCATTCCTTTGAAAATGTTCTGTATAATATAAAAGCCTCTAAGCAACTGAGGCAGATAGACACAGTTTAGGATTCTTGGAGAGCTTCTGCACTCATGTATGACTGAGTGGTTGCTCTCGTGTTTAGTGTCATCACAGCTGTCACAATGAACCTCTCAGTTCATTTGACCTCTGCAGAAGTTAGGGAGCAATTAAAATGATTTAGGTGAGAGCAACTGAACACCTAGCGAGTGCGTATGCTGGAGCCTGCTAGAAGTGGTAACTTGTACTTGTTTAGTCTCTTTAGCTTCTAGATGAACTCCTGCAGGCCTGGAACAAACATCACAATGAGATCCTTTTGGAATTCCAGGTGCAGGGAGAAACAGAAACAGAGACAAGTGAGCCTTTTCAAATATGTCATTGTTTCATGTGTAGCATCCCAGTGTACCATTTTATATGAAGCCTTCATTTTTTGTTGTTAACCATTGTGGAAAAGAGGGGGCACTTTGGTAACATCTGTCCATTCAAAACAATGTGTAGAGGCTGAACAGAGCCTGGATGAATAACATGGATGGTGTAAAGTATAAAATGAACAGAAGAAAAACGAGCTCTGCTGTCTCTCTGGGACTTTCCACATGGGTTTGGAAATCTGACTGTCAGGTGGGGAAGAAAAGCCGTCCAAGAAAGGCACACTTTGGAGCAATTCATGTGGATAGGATTGGTGAGCTTTGTTGGTCCCAGACTTTTTCTAATCCTAATGTTCTAATTGTATTTATAAAAAAATTTCTTACTTTGAAATCACTTCATAATTGTTTTTTTTTCTGCTGCCTCCTGACTCACCACTGTGAGAAAACCCTCACCCATTTCACTTGTCTTGATGTCTAGTTATTCAAGACATCAAGTGTTTTGGGGTTCCCACACTTTTTTAGCCATCTGCAATTTTTATGTAATTTGGAATTTATTTTCTGCAGGAAATTACACCATTTTGATAAAGAAAAAAAATAAAACAACAGGCGTCATATGCAGAAATTATTTTGAGTATGTCACATAAGCCGACACTAGTGGTTCATCCCCTAATGGGATACAAAGGGTCAAAGTTCCTTCTTTTTACAATACTTTGGAAACATTGGGATTGGTAATATAGGCATGTAGAGTGTTGCCCATGCTATTTTAAGATTGCTGATTAAGATATTTGATTCTTTAGCAGTGATCTGAGACCTCCCAGAAGGTTACAAATGGCAAATTTCAAACAAGGGCATTTGGGTATCGTATTTCAAGATTAGTGATTAAAAATATTATGTTATCCTTCACTAGTGATTTAGCCTTCTTTGCACCTCTATTAGGGGTCGGGGGTTTAAAAACATGACAAATTTCAAACTAAAACATACGGGTCATTGGGTTAGAATGTCTTCCAGGTCAGTGATTACAAATATGATGTTATTTGAATAAGATGCTGCAGATGTTCTATCAGACGGTTGTGATAAGCGCCCTCTTCTACATGGTGGTGTGCTGGGGAGGCAGCATAAAGAAGAAGGACGCCTCACGCCTGGACAAACTGGTGATGAAGGCAGGCTCTATTGTAGGCATGGAGCTGGACAGATTGACATTCGTGGCAGAGCAACTGGCGCTGAGCAGACTCCTGTCAATCATGGAGAATCCACTGCATCCAATGAACAGAATCCTCTCCAGACAGAGGAGCAGCTTCAGCGACAGACTACTGTCACTGTCCTGCTCCACTGACAGACTGAGGAGATCGTTCCTCCCTCACACTATGCGACTCTTCAATTCCACCCAGGGAGGGGTAAAAGCTAATATTATACAAAGTTATTGTCTGTTATACCTGCATTTTTATCACTCTTTAATGTAATTTATTTTTTCATCAGTATGCTGTTGCTGGAGTATGTGAATTTCCCCTTGGGATTAATAAAGTATCTATCTATCTATCTATCTATCTATCTATCTATCTATCTATCTATCTATCTATCTATCTATCTATCTATCTATCTTAGTTATGATCCTTTACTAATGATCTAGCCTTCTATTAACCTCCATCGGGGGTAATAAATGACAAAATTCTTACAAATGAGAACATTTAGACTTTAAACATTGAAATTGAACCAGGTATTTGAATATTTAAATATCTGACACAACTATCCTTGTTTATTATGGACTACTACCTCATAAAGTAAATCACTATGTTTCTTGTGAACACCCAGTTTACACTACTTCATATTTTTTTATATTGAATCTTTTGTGAGAGTCTAGCACATGCAAGTGAGAATTTCTCTGTGCCATTTAAACCTATAAATGCTGTAATGTTCTCTAGGATAGGTGTCATCTATTCAGAATAAAGATTCTATGTGTCTGATTGTTATAATGACTCCTACAAAAGGCCCTAGAAAGGTTAAAGACCATGTTGATAGCTGACGATAAGGCATCTTCTGCATATAGTCATTCCTGCAGATGTCAGATTTATGAACAAACTAGGAGTTAAGGGCCTGCCTGTGCTGTGTGCATTTTAAAGTGCATGCTTCACTGGCTCCATAACAAATAAAGAAATAACGTCCCTCTAAAGAGCACCAAGGGAATGAGGCATCTAAGAACTAAGAATGTCTTTTTTTTTTTCCGATGTGAAATAGGCTCATTTTCTTTTCTCCCAACAAGCAGGCCGCTAATCTGCATAGTGTACAAGGCTCAGACTGAATCCCGGTAAATCCATCCCCTCCACTTCCCCCAGCACCTTTCCCGAGATGAAGGCTTAGCTGATCTCAAAGTAAATTCAAGCCATTCCTTCTGTTTAAAGAAGAATGAGGCTGGTTCATCTTAACGAGCTTCCAGCGCTACAAAGGAGACGAAAGTAACTCTCGCGGGCATGAGGTTAATAAACTTTGTGAAGTAACCCTTCTGAGCACCGAGTCCTTTACATGTTTAGAAATGCAGCCTCTCTTTCATCTTTTGATTATTTCTTTGAACATTTCTGTGTTATGAATTGAAGTGAAAATGGAAAACATTAACAGTTACTTTCATGAATTGCCTTACGGCATTTTGCCATCTCTCTTATCCATAAAGATCCTTTGTTAGTTGACTTTAAAAAAATCAACCTGGCATTTATTTGAGCATACTTTTATATAGCACCTTCTGTAGTCAGCTTCACCAGAAAGTGTGCTTTACAAAAGTGAATGTTCACGGTGATGGACTGCTATAACAGACGGTGAAGTCAAGCAGACAGCAAATCAAAATGAAAAACTAAACCATGAAGAAAAGCTGGCAATCCCAGGCTCATCACTCAGTTTTGAAAATGCAGCTCCAGCCTAGTGTATACCCACACTCCACGTGTTATTTTTTAATTGCTTCACGATTTATGCAGTGTGTGTGTGTATTGTGTTGATGTTTTGTTGTCTCTCAGCCAGGTCTCTCTTGAAAGAGAAATATACTTCTTAATTAGACTACCTGGTTGGTTAAATTAAAAAAAAAGAATGCTTATTGTATCCAGTGCCAGGATTTCCCCTTAAGCACTATAAACTCAGTGACTAGGGCCTATGAAAATTTTAAGGCCTATAAAGCAGGAAAAACATTTAGAAACGAGAAAAAAATAAGAAAAAAAAAACAATGTGAGGCAGACATTTAATGCAAATAAGACTAATTTCAATTACTCCTTGTCACAGCTATTACAAGTATTGAAGTGAGGGTTACTCAACTTGCACCATAAGCCACTTTTTTTTGCATAACAATTATTTAAAGTGTATAATGCCACTGGACATGATTCAATTGCTGCTTACTCCTCTTTTTGCACATTATGGATTGAAAGAGCCATGGCCTATGAAAATTCAGCCAGAATGTCCTAACAATAAAACATAAGAAAGCATTTGGACTACAATCTCCACAGAGCACTGTCTGAGATGCTGTTGAGTGTAGATATACATCATGGTGGTACTGAAATATAGTAAAGGAAAAGGTTTTTTACAAGGAGAATGAACAAAGATCAGGGGCTTGATGTATAAATAGTGCGTATGCACAAAAATGTTGCGTAGGAACGTTTCCACATTCAAATCGCGATGTATAAAACCTAAACTTGGCATAAAGCCACACACATTTCCATGGTAGCTCATACCCTGTTGTACGCAAGTTCTCTGCTCAGTTTTGCAGACTGGCGGCACCCAGCGTCAAAGCAGTGCTACTGTTCCTGTGTGGTTATCCTTTCTTTTTTAGATCCACATCTCTGACGTGGCTTTATAAATACACTGAAATTAACCGCATATTGTTTATTAGTTTAATACATCTGATTGTAATTAACCTGTAACAATATACTGGTCTACGGAATGGTCAAACTATTCCAAATACCATAACTGCTTTAGTGTTGTTACTCTCACTGCACCTCAGATCCCACATCGGATCATCTTTTTCCATATTATTCTCACTGCACCACTCAGAGTATTTATATCATTGTATCTGAGTGGGGAATCACAGCTCTACAGCAGCTGATTGGGAAGAGAATTATTGGTATACAGCATCAAGCACACGCTGCCTCAGCCATGCTGTCTATTGAACTGCTCTCATATGACAAGCGCTTCAGAGCATTTCCTGTACTTAACTCACAGTTCTATAACAGTTTCATCCCAAGAACTCTAAACGTGCTCAAACAGTCCATCAAATGCTCCTTGCAAAACTGTTTGTACTTATAAGTACAATTACCTCAATGTAAACTTGCGATAGCCACTTTATAAATCGCGTATTTACATATGGTGACGATATAATTTTTAAGATGAAATACAGCAAAATATGTTTATTATATTATACAGATAAAACTTTAACTTTAACTACGTGGTGCCATAGCACGAGTGAGCAGCTGGTGCTCCGTTCATGGATTGTTCCTGCCTCGCGCTGTATTCTTGCTGGTGCTGACGCAACACTGGAAGGATAGATGGATAGAATAATTAAACCTGTACTACGAAGATATTTCGATGTCCCTTGAAATTTTTTAAGAATCTGTGTTCTAAGCTTACAGATGGCTTAACGTCTATTACAGAGCTGTTTGTGTAGTGATTGGGTATTTGGAGAAAGAAAAGTAAGGACAGGAATTGGGGGTTAGTACGTTTGAAAGAGACAGTACTGCTGCAATAAATTATTTAATCGAAGGAAGCACACGGCGCAGCAGGCATCCTGCGTGAGACATGAACAATTACTGCTCGACCGTGTTCTCATGTTTAATAACATGCTTTAACTCCTATCATCATGAAAATGATATCATGTTTACATCTCAGTATTTTAATTATTCAGAGAGCTGTAATATCACGAATGTAACGGGTTCTGTGTCCTGTCAGAGGAAGAGAAAGCCCGGAAGTACGTAGTGATTCACACACACACAGAGCACATCAAATACAAAACTAAGCATTTAAACGTGCTACTTTAGTTATGATGGGATTGAGAAACTAAACGATTTTAAGATTAAGTTTATGATGTTGTACTTTAATGACAAAATAAACTACGTAATTAAAGTGGAAATTTCGAGGTTAAAGTTCACATTTCATGCTTTTTCTCCACTGTGTGACTTTTTTTTTCTCTGTACCCTAATAAGCTTTCATATGACACTCAGACAGTGGGCTACGACTAGCCTTTCCACGGGGACTTTGATATCTGACAACGTCTTTTTTATATCGGGTACTGTGCGACTTTGTGAACGTTAGCTTTCGAGTTTCTCAAATACACCATGTCACTCGATCAACTAATTTTTGTTTTTTATACCACTGTTTAAACCAAAAAACAGTATGTTTTTCTTTGCCTCCACTTGGTATTCACTGAAATTCTTCTATTTTCCCTCTTGCTTTTGCCATTTCCTTTTCACAGAAGGCTGATCTTAAGGGCTATTTATATTGATTTGCATATTTAAAGAGGCGTAATTCTGGGAGGAGTTTGGGCGGGACAGCAGGCGTGTGCACGTGCGTTACTTTTCACGCTGATCGAGATTTATGTAGCAGAAGAGCGTGGAAGTTGGCAAACGCATAGATTTACGCATCTGAATTTTTCTGTTTGTACACACATTCCCGCTTTTGTGCTTACGCCATGTTATAGTATGAGTTCTACGCACGACGTTACACATGAGGCCCCAGGAGATGAGGGTCAAAAGGAAGCAGAATCAAGCATAGTCAAATAAACAAGCAGGGGTATTTAACCTGAAAGGCAAAAACATAGCGGTAAAGTCGAAAGAAATTCTGAAAAGGAAGTCAAAAAACACTGGCAAAAGTAAAAGACAAAACAAACCATAAAAGAAGTTGACCAAACAAAGATATTTTTGAAGTTTGTCCCAATGATAGGATATAATTATTGAAGCACTACGATCTTAAATAGGGCTCTTCACCATAATATTATGCATCATTGCCTCAGCAGTCACAGTTATACAAGATTGTTGTATCATGTAAGGGTTTTGCGGTTAACCTACCCTAACTTTGTTATGTAGACCCACAGATATGTCCTCCACCTCAGCTTTTACTCTCTTATACTTATACTCACCTGGCCTGGAAGGAAACACAGCCCGCAGGCACAGTACATTTGCACTTGGTAATAAATAGGCCCATTTTGCACCCAGAACTGACTGCTTCTGTGTTTTTCATCCTCTACTAGAGGACGTCTTTTGTTTATTCATTTACACCCCAGGCAAAATGATAGACCAAATACTAAAGACCAAATACTAAATGCAAGCAAGGGGAGTAGGCAATAAAGTTTTATTCAGTCATTATGGTGTTTAACATTATTAAATATTCTTAATGTGCCTAAAAACAACAGTAAATTGGGGCGGAAAATAAATAAATACATCCTGGAATGTTTTTGGAGCTGTCATAGATGATGCTGGTTGACAACCCAATATGTGTAGCGTTTAGTCTCTTCACGTTAAATTGATGCGTCTTCTTGTTTCTTCTCGTTTCTCCTTTCTTCTCCTCCTTCCTGGTTCTTCTCTTCAGAATATTTTTTTTTATTTTCAGTTTTGGTTTATGGCTTTTTAAAGCTTTTTTTAAAGCTTGTCAGTGCCAAGGTGAACACCTCTAGCTCTTATCTCCGATGTTCATGGCGTGTCAATGCATGAAGGTATCCAATGGTTTGAGAGCTTCACTTTAGTTCATTGGAAAGTCCATAAAATAACCAGTTTACCATTTAAGGTTCTGACCATTTCATCTACTAGATCAGTGGTTCTCAAACTGTGGGGCAGGCCCCCCTAGGGGGGTGCGAAGTAACAAAATGGGGGTGCGAAAGATGTGAAAAAAAGAAAACAAGAATCAAAAATATGAAAAATACATCTATTGAAACCAAAACAAATTAACTTAAACTACATTCTGATACTAGAAAAATAAATATAGAGTTAGATAAATGTTGATAAAAGTTAAGTAGGTATAATAAAATATGCATCCATGATATATCATTAATTAAAAAAGAACAAATTGGTATTAGTGGGCTCCTTTCAAAGAAACGTTAGGGGGGCACGATTAAAACTGTTATGAAAACTCGGGTCGCAAATACTTAAAGGTTGAGAAACGCTGTACTAGATGACCCTTTTTATAGTGGCCACTTAATTTTTGCTAATTTAGACTTCTATCTACTTTCACTACTAATACTGCATCATTTATGCAGCTAGCTAATCTGTTAAGGAGGTCAATAGTTCAAGTAAAATAAAAGTGCACTTAAATTTTAAACACACAGTTTAAAATACTACAAAACATTGTTGGTAATCCTTTTAAAAATTTAAAGAATTCGAAATATAACATAATAAAATCACATTCTTCTATAAGGAAACTTTAAAAATGTATTTCTCTTTAAATAAATTGTTCATTTCTGTTATTGGTTATTGGTAAATTACAAAAAAATGGCTATGCGATGATGTTAACAAAATGGCGTTAACAATTTTTAACAGAGAAAATGTCCAAAAGTAAATCCTTAGATATCAAAACCTCAAGTCAAGAGAACAATATGGAGTTAGGATGGACGATTTTGTCTACATTAAGAACTTTTTTTTCTGTTGGTGAATACATGCTGGGGCATCTTGACGATTTTTGCTTTAGGTGGCCCATATTTTAATCCATGGTGTGTGTAAGCTTCTCATGTGGTTCTTTCCAAAATGAAATCTAGGTTTTTAGCTGGACAGAACTTTTTGGCAGGTAAATCATCTGTTTCTGTGGCTTTTTTCACTCTGGCTCCTCACTTGTCATAGTTAATTTCATTTATGAAATAAATGGTTTATCAAAATAGATGGAGTGCCAGTGGTTAAAGATACAAGATGGACACCCTGTTTATTTGAAAAAATAAAACAAAAGCAGTATGTTGGCAACACCATCCATACCTGCCAGTCGTAATGGATTGGAGGCAAGCTAATTATTTATTCTCCAGGTCATAGTCCTCTTGACTGGGGACAGCAAGCAAGTAAGTTGTGATGTAACCCCACAATCATAAATATCTACTGTATGTGATGCCAATAAATACATTGCAAATTTCAGATTACTGCTATTGTTAAAGTTACCCAACTGACAAGGGGAGGCCAAGTGCAGAAGTGGTCATATGCAGACATTTATAATCAACACCATCCCGAACATCCAATGCCCATCACCCCAACCCCTCAAGCTCAGCTGAGTTACGATGACATATTAAACAAATTTATGCCAATTGCCGTTTGTTGACCAGCATTCTGTTTTTGCAATAAAGCCCATTAAAATGAAGTATAGTTGGCACACCTCAACTGTACAGGAAGGTTTGATAAATGGTATGGACATGCACATTTTTTCTTATATTATCATAAAATGTGTTACTGATAAAATGTTATTGCTTTTTGCCTCTTTTCCTGCTCATTTACCCAATCACAGCCACAAATGAGGTAATGGGAACTAGGAAATACACTGCCTTCTATTTAGCACCATTGAATGTGTCACACCTTTAAAACGTTGGCTTTAACCATCTTGACATTACACATCAAATGTACCCTGTGATAACAAACTCTATTATTATTTGAGGTGTAATGAACCAAGTAGGAGGTTCGTTTTTTTGTCTGAATTTAGCAAAAGGCGTAAAAAATTCCAAGAGCTATGAGGAAAAACTAAAGGAGTTGAATGTTTAATGAAGATTAAGAGGCAACCCGATTGAAATGCTCAAAATTGTGAAGGGAATCATTACAGTAGATCCCAGCTGTTACTTTTTAGAATGATTACTTCAACAAGACTCTGGGAAACCTTTTAAAAATAGATTTCACATAAATGTTAGAATGATTACTTAGTTGTGTGGTAGAGAACAGGACCTTCCGGTACCCCATACTCCCGGAGCACCCCCACAGGATTCCCCGAGGGACACGGTCGAATGCCTTTTCCAAGTACACAAAACACATGTAGACCGGTCGGGCAAACTCCCATGCACCCTCCAGGACTCTGCTAAGGGTGAAGAGCTGGTCCACTGTTCCGCGACCAGGACGAAAACCACACTGTTCCTCCTGAATCCGAGGTTCAACTATTCGACGGACCCTCCTCTCCAGAACCCCCGAATAGACTTTTCCAGGGAGGCTGAGGAGTGTGATCCCTCTATAGTTGGAACACACCCTTCAGTCCCCCTTTTTAAAGAGGGTACCACCACCCCGGTCTGCCAATCCAGAGGCACTGTCCCCGATGTCCATGCGATGTTGCAGAGACGTGTCAACCAAGACAGTCCTACAACATCCAGAGCCTTAAGGAACTCCGGGCGTATCTCATCCACCCCGGGGCCCTGCCACCAAGGAGTTTTTTGACCACCTCGGTGACTTCAGTCCCAGAGATGGGAGAGCCCACCTCAGAGTCCCCAGGCTCTGCTTCCTCATTGGAAGGCATGTTAGTGGGATTGAGGAGGTCTTCGAAGTACTCCTTCCATCGACCCACAACGTCCCGAGTCGAGGTCAGCAGCGCACCATCCCCACCATATACGGTGTTGACACTGCACTGCTTCCCTCCTGAGACGCCGGACGGTGGACCAGAATCTCCTCGGCCGTCCAAAGTCGCTCTCCATGGCCTCTCCAAACTCCTCCCATGCCCGAAGTTTTGCCTCAGCAACAACCGCCGCAGCTCCGCTTGGCCTGCCGGTACCTATCAGCTGCCTCCAGAGACCCACAGGACAAAAAAGTCCTATAGGACTCCTTCTTCAGCTTGACGGCATCCTCACCGCGGTGTCCACCAACGGGTTCGGGATTGCCGCCATGACAGGCACGACCACCTTGCGGCCACAGCTCCGTCAGCCGCCTCAACAATAGAGGCACGGAACATGGCCCATTCGACTCAATGTCCCCACCTCCCTCGGGGCGGGTTGAAGTTCTGCCGGAGGTGGGAGTTGAAGCTACTTCTGACAGGGGACTCTGCCAGCCGCTCCCAGCAGACCCTCACAACACGCTTGGGCCTACCAGGTCTGACCGCATCTTCCCCCACCATCGAAGCCAACTCACCACCAGGTGGTGATCAGTTGACAGCTCCGCCCCTCTCTTCACCCAAGTGTCCAAGACATATGGCCGCAAGTCCACGCACCACCCACAAAGTCGATCATCGACCTGAGGCCTAGGGTGTCCTGGTGCCAAGTGCACATATGAACACCCTTATGCTTGAACATGGTGTTCGTTATGGACAATCCATGACGAGCACAGAAGTCCAATAACAAAACACCGCTCGGTTCAGATCGGGGGGGCCATTCCTCCCAATCACGCCCTTCCAGGTCTCACTGTCATTGCCCACGTGAGCATTGAAGTCTCCCAGCAAAACGAGGGAATCCCCAGAAGGTATGCCCTCTAGCAACCCCTCCAGAGACTCCAAAAAGGGTGGATACTCCAAACTGCTGTTCGGCGCATACGCACAAACAACAGTCAGGACCCTTCCCCACCCGGGCGGAGGGAGGCCACCCTCTCGCCCACGGGGTAAACCCCAATGCACAGGCTCCAGTCGGGGCAATAAGTATGCCCACACCTGCTCGGCGCCTCACCGGGGCAACTCCAGAGTGGTAGAGAGTCCAGCCCCTCTCAAGAGATTGGTTCCAGAGTCCAAGCTGTGCGTCGAGGTGAGTCCACTATATCTAGCCGGAACCTCTGACCTCGCGCACTAGCTCAGGCTCCTTCCCTTCAGAGAGGTGACATTCCACGCCCCAAGAGCCAGTTTCTGTAGCCGAGGATCAGACCGCCAAGGTCCCGCCGCCACCACCCAACTCACACTGCACCCAACCTCCTTGGCCCCTCCCATTGGTGGTGAGCCCATGGGGAGGAGGACCCACGTTACCTCTTCGGGCTGTGCCCAGCCGAGCCCCATGGGTGCAGGCCCGCCACCAGGCGCCCATCGAGCCCCACCTCCAGGCCTGGCTCCAGAGGGGGGCCCCGGTGACCCGCGTCCGGGCAAGGGAAAACGTCGTCCAAGGTTTTTATCCTTCATTAGAGGTTTATTGAACCGCTCTTTGTCTCATCCCTCACCTAGGACCAGTTTGCCTTCTCCTCCTTGAACCGTCACCTTATCGTGGTGGAGGGGTTTGCGTGTCCCAATGATCCTAGGAGCTATGTTGTCCGGGGCTTTATGCCCTGGTAGGGCCACCCAAGGCAAACTGGTCCTAGGTGAGGGATGAGACAAAGAGCGGTTCAATAAACCTCTAATGAAGAATACTTTCATTAGAAACATTAGAATAATTTTGACATGAACAGGCCATTCAGCCCAACAAAGCTCACCAGTCCTATACACTTAATTCCTCCAAAACAACTGTCTAGTTTTGTCTAGTATTGTCTACCACACTACCTGATATCTTATTCCATGTGTCTGTGGTTCTCTGTGTGAAGAAAACTTAATGTTTGTGAGAAATTTAACAGAAAACAAGTTTTCAACTGTGTCCCTGTGTTCTTGTTGAATTCATTTTAACAGTGTTCAATGTACTGATACTAATATTAATACTATTGTAACTCTTACAATTTTAAACATTTCAATCATGTCTCCTCTTAATCTTCTTTTGCTTAAATTGAAATGGCTCAGCTTTTTTAATCGTTCTTAATAACACATCCCATGTAGTCCTGGAATCAGCCTAGTCACTTTTCTCTGGACGTTTGTAGTGCTTCAGTGTCTTTGTTTGTAGCCTGAAGACCAAAACTGCACACACTACTCCAGATGAAGCCTCACCAGTGCATTACAAGGCTTGTGGACTTGTACTCCACACATTAGGGTGCTATATAACTAACATTCTGTTTGCCTTCCAAATGGGTTCTGAACACTCTCTGGAAGTGGATTGTAACAAGAGTACTTGACTTCTAAATCCTTCTCATGGTGTATACTTTTAATTTTTAGACCTCAGACTGTGTATTTAAACCTTACATTTTTATTTCCTATTTGTAGCACTTTACATTTATTTCCAATCAATTTCATTTGCCACCAATCAGTCCAAGCCTGTATGCTGTCCGTCCCTTTATAATGACTCAATGGATTGTAGATTATCTATGAGTCCTCCTAGCTTAGTATCATCTGCAAACTTAAACAGCTTAGAGTTTATATTCCTATCCAAATCATTTATGTATATTAAAAATAGTAGGAGCCCTAGTACTGAACCCTGTTGGACATCACTCGTAACATAACCCAATTCTCATAAGGTTCCTCTCACTATCACCCTTTGCTTCCCATATTTTAACCAATTCTGCACCCATTTACACACAACACCCTGAATTCCCACTTATTTTAGTCCGATGCCCAGATTCTCATGTGGGACCTCATCAGATGCTTTTCAAAATGTATATACTGTAAATGTATTTCCAATGCCTTTTGTCTGGAAAGCCACCTTCTTCTCATCTTCCAAAAAAATCCATATTGGATTGGCTGGTAACTATAAACTGACTGGACCAAAAAATACCCTGTAATGAACTGGCATCCCATGGCGGACTGATTGCTGCTTTGTGCCCAGTTCTGTCAAGACTACCTAGATTCCCCATGACCTGATTAATGTTGTGTTGTGGATGGCCAGGGTCTTTGCCCAGCTAGGATGCCTCCAAGCTGGAGGGACCGGGGGAGCACATACAGAGCAATACATCCTCCAGAGCACTAGATGACAGCCCCCCTGGGTTGCAGCGGTGCCTAGCACTACTGCAGGGCTTCATGGGAGTTGGAGTTTGGTGCAGCCCTGTTGGGAATCCGTGGGTGCCACAAGGGGGTGCTACAGCTGTTCCTGAGCCTGTATGGGTGATTCTTTCATCACACCCAGAAGTGCTACTGGAGGTAGGTCTTCAAGCACCTGGAGCACTTCTGGGTAATGTATAAAAGGAGCCAGCAGACACTACTTGGGGAACCAGAGTTGGGTGTAAGGAAGACGAAGCTTGCCAAGGAGGAGTGTAAGAAAACAGAAAGAAAGGAAAAGTATTGTATGGTGCTTGTGCTTAGTGGGACTGTGTTGTAACTGTAGGAAACAGGGAAGGCGTTTCCCACAAGGGGAAGACAAAATAAAAGCATTGTCTTTTTATAAGTGTGCCTCTTGTGTCTGTCTGTGTCGGGTTGAGCGGCTGGCACGCCCCCTAGAGTTGTCACAGTTGGTTGAGGAAAACATATGAATGAAGTTCAGAGATGCAGAGATCAAAGAGGAAGGATAGAGAGTGCAACAGATCACTTCAATAAGATTTGCACTATGTAGATATACTGACTCAAAAATTTGTGAGGCAGAATTTTAGTAAATAGGACAAGGCAATTAGATGTTGTCAAAAATATGCAAAGTTTGTAGCACAAAAAAAACATTCCACGCTATTGCCTAAAACCCAGTACAACACTTTAAATCATAGTCAAAAAAATAATTACCAAAAAATAGTTTCCCTCAGAAAAAGCGAAAAAAAAATCTAAATCAATGCCTATATTTCAAATACGTATGTTTGTTTGTTTGTTTTATACAAACATTGAAGTGATTCTCACTTTTCATTTACAGCACATGAGATTTTTTTTTACAGATTCTTAAATCTATATGTTAGTGATGAAATTTTTCACACACACATACAGAGGTGTTTGCTGCCCGCATGTATGCCACTTAATCCAGGCAGAAAATGAACTAAAGCACAGTCCTTTCACAAATGCCAGCGCTCTTGCCCTGCTGCTTATCAGCAGCCTCCCGTCTGTTGGAAAGCTGTCACTCAGCTGGGAGGCCCGCGGCTCGGCACCGCTGCAGTGCTTGAGTCGTGGCATGTGCCGTGCGTCCTCGTGCTGAGGTGAGCCGAAGCCTGCTGCTTTACCATTTCCTTTCTTCTCTCGCTGACAGCTTGTGCCTGCAGAAATCCTCTTTTATCTGCAGTGACTTCCATTCGGGGCCGGTGACAGTAAAATGAGTTATCCGCGCCTGTTTCATCTTTCATTCATGGCCTTATGAGCTTAGTACAATAATCAGACTAAACAGGAGCCAGCTGCCCTAAGGATCGGGTTCAGGCTTCAGGTTCTCCTTAGCTGAGAGTCATCCATCTTTCTCATGTTCTTCTACTTAAGGAGGCTTACAATTATATTCACTACAAAGGTCTTATTAACAAAAATAATATTCTGTGCTGAAGTCATCAGGATTATAAAGAGTACAGCAACCTAGCTGAACTTCTTAAGTGTCATAATTCAATGTTTTTTTAATATTGTTTTGTGCTTTCTATTTTTTTCTCTCTTTATTTTCCACTTTGCCACTGTTGTTATTTATTATAATTTATTTGACATCACTGCACTGTCAATTTGTTTGTGAATGCTGGTCAAAATTGGTATCGTTTTTCAGCATATGGAACATGTGAACTGTGATATCACCATCATGCTGCCATTTGAGAGGGTGGCATATTAGCCTCTAAAGTCCAAGTGTGCATTTTACTTATTTTTAGATAGTTATTTCTTCATATTTCTGACTGGTTTCTGCGTATTTTTGGTGCTATCTGTATTTTCTTGTCTTTTTGCCTATATCCCCTGTACTTATTTGACTTTGACTTGTTCCTCTCATCTCCTGGTCTCTTTTCTATTCAAAGCTTTGTTAGACTGCCTGATTTTAACTTTGGTAGAACATGAACATGGACCTTAGAGAAATGTATCACTTCGAAATGAGTTTGTGTTTTTTGAAAATAAGGAAGTTGCAATATGGCCAAGTGGCTGTCTTGAATGAGACAGAAAAAGATTTTAATGAAAGGAATGGGAGAAAGAGATGTGGTCAAAATTCATTCCAAGGTCAGAACTAAAAGAGACTAGACCTGTCATTAAACCCTACCCAGAATACACACATCAAAGCTCCAAATAACATTGAAAGTGTTCAGTTTAGCCAGAAGATTCTAACAAGATAAAGCTCTTCATATTCAATTGTCAGATGATCTGGTATAGTAAACAACATTCTACATGTCATTATGTTGATGATGTCATGGGTCACACACTCCTGGTGTCATGATCAGGCTTTTTTTGAAGCCTAGATATCCTTCCTTTTCGGAATATTCTCCCAGACCTCTTTTTCCCACTGTGTTCCGGTCTGCCTTCTCTTCTGGTACCTGTAGTTCTGAACTGCCTCCATATTCATTCACCACTGTTCACAGAGCTGCCAGTTCTGCCAGTCACCACAGCTTCCCAACAGTTCCTTGTCCTCACTCTCTTTGGATGCATCACATTCTCTCTGTGCCTCATTCCAGTTGTCTCTCTCTCTCTCTCTCATCTGCTCTCCTGGGATAAATCAACAGGCATGAACTGTAACACAGACCCTTTCTGGAACATTTGCACCACTCACCATCCTGGCTACCTATATAAAGTGCCACTTGACTTCCTCTTCTTCATACCACCCATGTTTTCCTTCGCACAAATCTCTTAAGATAAGCTTTGCTGGCAGTATAGCCAGTGCTAAAAATCTGAGGGGGTCATAAACTGAACTAACGACTGATAGGATACCATGCCTTGTAGCGGGCTTGTATTATAACTTTATCTGTTTCTGTGCTCTACTAGATGTCCAAGGCACATTCTGTTTGGAGCAAACTATGGCTCAATTCTAAATCCCTTAGTTCAAGAGTTATGTCTTCTTCAGGAATAGATAATAAAACTGCTCTGCTGTTACTCACCCACTTGGTCGGGTGGAACCTGATCCTTTGCCAACTTTATTGCTTTCTTACCTTTAGCCAGTAGGGTTAATATAATTTCATCCAGCTCTGTGAGATGAACATGTGTATGGTGAAGGTCTGATTCATACAGCTCCGATATGTGCTCCCACTCGTTTTCTCACTCCCTCTCTCTCATCTCTCTCTCCCTTACTTTCTTTCTTTCTTTCTTTTTCTCTCTCTCATTTCCACTGAGTAGCAATTGAACTGTACTTTCTATGCACTAACCCACTTCCATTTATTCCTTCGGACACGCAACCACTTCCTGCTGATCACCATACCACATGGAATCATCCCATTAGGATGACTCATACTTTGGGTTAAAAAGGCTTCCACTAATACCACCAACAAATTAATCAATTAAAACGCTCCCCCATCCCCTTTTTACCACATTCATGCACTTCTGGATATTCTTGTTTGGATTCTACCATAAAACATTTGGCCTTCATTCTTTGTTGTTTTTGTATTCCTGGTTACATATATTTTTGTAGGAATATGGCAATCACCAACACCAGGTGCTCTTATCAGTATACCCTCCATATATTATCATGAGAACTTCCTATGTTCGTTATTTTGGATGGCCTGAACTATAGTTACTGTTAACTTTATTGTTTATGTGAGTGTTATGTAGATAGATAGATAGATAGATAGATAGATAGATAGATAGATAGATAGATAGATAGATAGATAGATAGATAGATAGATAGATAGATAGATAGATAGATCAACTTTATAGCACCCTACATATGCAGCCTTACCTGCAAATGGACAGCTGCCTCAAGCAAAGAGGCAGAGGGTATTGGTGCGAGTTGGCTGATGTTAAAAGTCGTGTTCCACAGGGTCAGTGCTAGAGCCACTAATATTTTTCATATACATAATTTGGATTGGAATGTAAATAACAAGCTGGCTAGGTCTACAGATGATACCAAGAAAGATGGATTGGCAGATAATCTAGAATCCATTAAATCATTATACAGAGGGACTCAAATGGAATACAGGCTTGGACAGATTGGTGGCAGATGAAATTGAATGTAAGTAAATGTAAGGTATTACACTTAGGAAATAAAAATGTGAGGTTTAAATACACAGTGTGAGGTCTAAAATTAAAAGTACACATCATGAGAAAGATTTAGGAGTCAAAGTGGACTTGTTACTATCAACTTGCAGACAGTGTTCAGATCCCATTAAGGAGGCTAATAGAACGTTAGATTATATTGCACGATGTGTAGTGGTAATGCCCCATCTAAAGCACTCTGTACAGTTTTTCTCTCAAGGCTACAAAAAAGACATAGAAGTGCCATAAAACGTCCAAAGAAGAGCAACTAGACTAATTTTAGGACTGCAGGGAATGACTTATAAGGAAGGATTAAAGGGGTGGAGCTCTTTCAGTTTAAGCAAAAGGAGATTAAAAGGTGTTTAAAGATATGAAGGGAATTAGGAGATGGACTTGAGTTCAGCAAGAACACAGGGATACAGCTGGAACTTTTTAAGTGTAAATTTCACACAGTCATTAGGAAGTTAGTCTTCACACAGAGAGCCACGGGCATATGGAATAATTTGTCAAGTAGTGTGGTAGACAGAAGAATTTCAGGGACCTTCAAAACATGACTTGATGTTATTTTAGAAGAATTGAGTGGATTGGACAGGCAAGCTTTGTTAGGTTGAATGGCCTGTTCTTGTCTACATTGTTCTAATGTCCTAAAACTCTACACTTGTCCCAATAACCAAAGCAGGTGCCTACTAACAATACTTTTTATTGAAGATGTTTCTTCTTGGTTGCTAACCCCAGTGGAAATATGGCAATCACCCACAAGAGGTGCTCCCTAACAAAATACTTTGACCCAATCAAACAGTATAAAATCAAAATAATTATAAAGAAAAATGTATTAAAACAGAATAAAACTGATGGCAGTAAAATTAGTCTTAAAAGGTTAGGAAATGTATTTGAAGAGTTTTATTATAAAATGGCTATTTAGAAAATAGAGTTGATGGAAGATTAGTCTTTTCAAGTCCAGGTGCAGTGCTGTTTCAGAGTTTCTTCAATCCACAGATCTCCAGTGCCAATTTTGTTCACTTCTTTCTTTTGTTGTTCCCTTCTTTGCTCTCCTAGCTTTGCTTTCTCTTCTATGTACAGCATATATCCCAAACTTAAAGGTTTCACTTCAAGTCAGATTATCAATGATTACAAGAATAATCAATAAGTGTTTGTCTTTTTCAAGGTGATTGTCCCTTCAGGTCGGAATTAGCCCCGGGCTAATATATTACAAAAGGTTTTTGTAGCAACTTATTTTTTTAGGATTTTTAAAAAAGATCTTAAATGGTTTATCTATAGCAGTCCTTTAAAAATACACAAGAGTATGTTAGAAATGAGATTTAGAGTCGAGAGTTTAAAAGTTTAAGGCATAAAGAAAAGTTTCCAGGATTTCTAAATGATGCCTGTTTACTCAGGTGTCCTAAATGTTAGCAGTTTATCAGTATTACCTCACGTTTTAACCTGCTGCAGTCCAAGTTCCTGTTTTATCTGGTGTTTAATTTGGGATTCAGTATTGTGAGTTTTGAATGTTTATTCTTCACATGGTATATTTTGTGACAGGACCACTAGGGGGCATGCCAGCCACCCAACCCGACACAGACAGACACGGGAGGCACACTTATAAAAACACAAAGGCTTGCTCCCCCGATCCTTCCAGAGAAGAGGTTTCCTGGCAGGGTAAGGATCCCGGCCATCTGTGACAATTTCTGTGCTCATACACTTCTTAATTTATTTATATAGCACATTTAAAACAACATAGGAATGCTGTGGCCAAAGTGCTTTACAATAATCGAATAAAGGAAAAAACATATAATTAACATAAACAGAAATAAAATAAATGAACATAAATAAAAAGAAATAATAAACAGAAGTAATGTTACATTATCACAATGAGGAAACCATCACAAGCACAATATTCCTCTTTTCCTTCTCTTTCTCTCTTTTCTCCTCCACATCTCCTCGACAAGCTTCGTCCACCTTCCACCCAACTCTGGCTCACTGAGTGCTGCCCACTGGCCCCTTATATAAGGCACCCTTAAGTGCTATAAGTGCTTCAGGTGCTCGTTGCCCCACTTCTGGCAGCACTTCCGGGTGTGGCCGAAATACCACCCACACGGGCTCAGGAACAGCTGCAGCGCCCCCTGGTAGCACCTCCAATTCCTAACAGGGCTGTAGACAACTTCTTCTCCCGTGAAGCCCTGCAGGAGTCCGAGGCACTGCTGCAACCCATGGAGGTTGCCATCTAGCGTCCCAGTGGAGGTAACGCTCTGACCAGGCTTACTCCCCTGATCCTTCCAGAGAAGACATTTCCCAGCAGGGTAAGGATCCAGGCCATCTTTGACAATTTCTGTGCTCATACACTTCTTAATCAAAGCACAAATTCCACCGTCTTCAGATTTCTTGACCTAAGAATTATGTATAACTTTGTATGCATTTAAAAGTGTGAAGAATGGAACGCAGCCTTTAACAAACCCCCAGGCCACTACAAGATATATGTTGGGGATTTTTGTTTTGATTTATACTGATGACAGTTTGATTTTTTCCATGACAGCAAAATGCTTGTAAAGCTCAAGAAATATGAATTTCAAGCATCTTATGTATTACACCTGTCTCGCCCCCCAAACCTAAAGTATTGGAGACATCCAGAAATTGGCAACTAAACCTGCACTGGACCTCCGAGGTCAGGTCTAAGCTGTTCTTTTTGATTTGTTTTTTTTTTTGTTTGTTTTTTTTTTTTGCTGTCTTTCTTACACTGCTACTGTGGCTGCGGCTTCATTTCTGCATGTCTTTTGTTTGCTCAGCCACAGATTTTAATTGAGTTTAGACTCCTGCTGAAAGAAAATCTGTTTCGGTGCATATTCTTTTAAGCCTAATGTACATATGAGAGAATAATAATGATTCCGCTCTGTCTTTGTGATCTATGAAACAGACGCGCCTGCACATATGTTTCATAGCATAAAAATGGGGAGATCCTGGAAAATCTATCTCCCGACGTCTCATTGAGGTGTCACTGCAGATGTTTTATCAGCAGCCTGGCAGGAATGGTCCATATGGCTCACTTCTGCCTCACATTACTACAGTTTGTTTTCCAGTAGTTTCTCTCTCTCTGTCAAAGTCATAATCAAAGCAAAGAAAAACTTCCACATTGCAAGGAAAAGGTTTCACCCACTGATTTGGGATGCTGTCATACTAATTGGAAGGAAAGGCCAAAGAACGTCTGCTAGGCGTCTTGGAGTAGGAGGTGGATTAGATCTCTCCGCATTTACTGATTGATAGGTTGATCTTCTAGATAACTCAGAGGACATGGTCCTTATTTTTCTGCTGTCTATAATGGCATAAACATGCATAAACTAATTTGCAACTTTTATAGGTTTGTGTCTTACTGATCTGCTTTATGGAATAAAGTATTCCAACATCAGAATAATTGTAAACCGCCTATTGGAATAACACCTTGTCTCTTTTTACTGTAAATGGTTGGACTGATGCCCCAACACTCAAACCCTTAAACAATTATTTTTAAGGTTGATATTAGAACATTAGAAAAATTTAGACGAGAACAGGCCATTCATCCCAACAAAGCTCACCAATCCTATCTGTTATGTTGCATTAATGTTAGACAGTAGGTGGCACTGTAAGAAATGACATAAAGAACTGGGAGAGGCAATGGGAGGGGATTTCACAGAACTGGAGATGGGGACATTTTCAAGCAAGGATGGATGTTTCAGCTGTTCCACTACCAGTTGCTTTTTTTCTGTTTCCAGAAAAGTCCGCGCTTCCATTTGATACATGGATAATTTTATTTTTGACAATTATTTGCTTGTTATTGGTGCAGATGGAGACAACTGCTTAGTCACTGAAGGACACAGACTTTTCTATACATCACCAAGTACTGGTAATACATACGCAGAGGTCATATTGGCATTGAAGGTGCATTTTCTGCCAAAGTGCAATGTGGTTGTTGAACGCCATAAATTTCGAAGTAGTCCAACGACAAGACGAAACTGTGGCTTACTATATTTCTGCGTTAAGACCTTGCATCTACCTGTGACTTTAAAGATAAAACTGATGAAATGTTACCAGTTGGTAAAAAAAGGAAGCCTATCCACATGCCTGTAAGAAATTATTATTTGAACAAGACCTCACTCTTCAAAAAGCCATGACGCTTGCTTCACAAATTGAAGCAGCTAAAAACCAAGTGGGTATCCAGGCAGCCTCTTCAGCTTCAGTAGATGCACTTCAAAGCATGATATTATCTACACTATACCACAATGGCCAGGCCTGCACACAGCCTGGTTCTGGCACTTCTATTACCTCCAGTAAGACTCAGTCATGTTTCTTCTGTGCGTCCAAAGCATATCTCACAAATTCTCCAAAGTTTCCAGCTGTGTCAGCCATGTGCAGAAGGTGTGGGAAACTTAGACATTTTACTTGTATATGTCACTCTGTTCTTATAGGGTATTGATATTCCTGAAACTACCAGTTTGCGTGTAAATGATGATACAAACTTGCCTGAAAAAATTTAATGCACTGTTACAATTCAAGCAAATATTTCTAAACCATATCTGGTGCACCTTCTTTTAGAAATGGGCTCATCTGTCTCCATTTTACCAAGCGGGTTATGTAACAGGTATTTTGCTACTTGTAATTTATCTGCTCCTCCCGTATGCCTGCTCTGTTATTCCAAATCTGAACTGCCTGTCGTAGCATAGCATCTGTCATTGTGCTGGCTACTTTCTTCAATGTGCAAACCGGTGCTCCCTTACTAGGCATGGATTTAGCTACGTCTTTGAAACTGCACATCAAAGGTAACACAGTACTTACCTCGACGTCTGTCCTACCAGTCCCAATGCTACAGTTATCTTCCACTCCATTCAAAGGCCTAGTAGGTACAAAAGGGTTTGTGCATAAGAGGAAAATCCAGCCAGAAGTCCCGCTGGTGTAGCAAAAATTGAGGAGCTTGCTTATATCTGTTTGGACTCCTGTTTCAACTGAACTGTGCTGCTTGCTTGATGTAGGAAATATTCAGTCCATGGACGCTTATCCGTGGGTATCACCGATAGCAGTCAAACAAAAGAAATCTGGTGACATATACTTACTGTATGTGTGGACCTCCGCGAGTCTAATAAGGCTCTTATTGTTGATTCTTGTCTGATGTCACATATTAACAAACTGCTTTCTCAGTTACAAGGTGGTACTGTATTCTCCGCTATAGATCTTACCACCAAGTGCTCTTGCACAAGGAAAGTAGGAACCTAACTGCATTTATAACACAGCTTTTGCTGCGTCCACTATGAGCTGGCGTAAGCTGCATTTCAGAATGTACTGTCTACACTTCTCCATCATCTTCCAGGAGTCTAGAATTACCTTGATTATATTATTATCTATGGACCATAGTTCAAGCACTTTACTGTCATTTTGTAACACAACAAAATTACTTTTTGTGACAGCTCCAAGGTGCATTTAAAGAAAAGTCAAATAATTCCAAATATGTCATATACAGTGTTAAGTGATCAAGTAACCAGAGCAAATTATTATTGCTCAAAGTACAGCAGCATAAATTGTTATTGCTCCTGTTAATGAATAGTACATTACATATTCTATATTGTATTACATTAGTATATTGCACTTTACCAATATAGCTTATTGCACAAGTTCAATAAAAAATGATCTCAGACTGAGGAGATTCAGAGTTCAGAAAGTTTATGGCAGATGGGAAAAAGCTATTTTTTAGTCTGTTTGTGCGTAAACACGGATTGACCTAAAGTGTCTGCCTGATGGGAGGAGCTCAAGCAAAGACTTTCTAGGATGAGTTTTGTCCTTGACAATGTTTTTGGCCCTTCTCACACAGCAAGTCTTATACGAGAGTTCGAGTGATGGCAGTTCAGTCCCAGTAATGGCCTCTGCTGTTTTTACAACCCACTGCAGGGCTTCTTTAGCAGCCTTGGTGCAGCTGTTATACCAGGCCATCATGCCGTTAATTAAGATGTTCTCTATGGTGCATCTATAGAAATTAACCAGCAGCTTCTGCGGGAGGTCAGCTCTCCTTAGCTTTCTGAGAAAACAGAGGCGTTGTTATGCTTTGCCTATTATAGCCAAGTTGTTGTCAGCCCAGGACAGGTCCTCTGAGATGGTGACTCCTAGAAATTTAAAGCTGGAAACTCTCTCCACAGCATCTGCATTGATTGTTATCGGACTGTGATTGGTCTTTTTAGTGGTCCTAAAGTCCAGAATAGCTTCTTTGGTCTTTTTGGTATTTAAGACCAGGTTGTTGGTGTTGCACCATGCTGTCAGATTCTGAACCTCTTCCCCATATGCAGCTTCATTCAGTTCTCCGTTACAAGCCCAATGGCAGTCATATCATCCGCAAATTTAACAGTAATGTTTGATTGGTGGATGGGTTGGCAGTCATGGGTGAAGAGTGCATAGAGAAGGGGACTTAGTACACATCCTTGCAGCACACCAGTGCTCAGGGTAAGGGTGGAGGATGTGTGTTTGCCGAGACTGGGGGCAGTTGGTGAGAAAATCCAGTAACCAGTTGCATATGGACGGAGCAAGTCCTAGTGCATAGAGTTTTTGGATCAGCTGGTCAGGTATGATGGTATTAATTGCAGAGCTGTAGTCAATGAAGAGCATTCTAGAATAGGTGTTGGGCTTTTCCAGGTGCAAGAGAGCAGCATGTAGAGGCACAGAGATGGCGTCCTCGATTGATCTGTTTGACCGATAGGCAAACTGGTGTTTCGTCTAGATCAGCAGGGATGGAGGCTTTGATGTGGGTGATTACCAGTCATTCAAAGAACTTTGCGATGACAGGGGTGAGAGCAATTAGTCGATAGTCATTAAGACAGGTTATCCTCTGTTTTTTGGGAACAGGTACAATGGTTGTGGATTTCAGGCACAATGGGACTACACCTGAAGAGAGAGAGAGGTTGAATATGTGTGTAAATACCTCTGCTAATTGGTCAGCGCAGGCCTGGAGCACACTTTCTTGCACATTATCAGGACCTGCTGCCTTCCTTGTATTAATGTTATCGAGTGCCCATCGCACATCATGTATGTGTACGACCAAAGGCTGTGAGTCACTCCGGTCAGCTCGAAGCTGATTGGAGGCTGGTTTTTGTCCTTGTCAAACTGTGCAAAGAAACTGTTAAGTTCCTTATGTTCAGTTAGAACAATCTAGACGAGAACAGGCCATTCAGCCCAACAAAGCTCTCCAGTCCTATCCACTTGTTTCCTTCAAGAAAACATCAAGTCGAGTTTTGAAAGTCCCTAACGTCTTACTGTCTACCACACTACTTGGTAGCTTATTCCAAGTGTCTATCATTCTTTGTGTAAAGAAAAACTTCCTAATGTTTGTGCAAAATTTACCCTTAACAAGTTTCCAACTGTGTCCCCGTGTTCTTGATGAACTCATTTTAAAATACAAGTCTCGATCCACTGTACTAATTCCCTTCAGAATTTTAAACACTTCAATCATGTCACCTCTTTATCTTCTTTTGCTTAAATTGTAAAGGCTCAGCTCTTTTAATCTTTCCTCATAATTCAACCCCTGTAGACCTGGAATCAGCCTAGTCGCTCTTCTCTGGACTTTTTCTAGTGCTGCTATGTCCTTTTTGTAGCCTGGAGACCAAAACTGCACACAGTACTCAAGATGAGGCCTCACCAGTGCATTATAAAGGTTGAGGATAACCTCCTTGGACTTGTACTCCACACATCGTGCTATATAACCTAACATTCTGTTAGCCTTCTTAATGGCTTCTGAACACTGTTGGGAAGTTGATAGCTTTGAGTCCACTATGACTCCTAAATCCTTCTCATAAGGTGTACTCTCGATTTTCAGACCGCCCATTGTGTATTCAAACCTAATATTTTTACTTCCTATGTGTAATACTTTACATTTACTGACATTAAATTTCATCTGCCACAAATCTGCCCAAGCCTGTATGCTATCCAAGTCATTCTGTAAAGAAATAACGGATTCCAAATTATATGCTAATCCACCTATCTTGGTATCATCTGCAAACTTAACCAGCTTGTTACTTATATTCCTATCTAAATCATTTATATATATTAAAAATAGCAATGGCCCTAGCACTGACCCCTGTGGAGCACCACTCTTAACATCGGCCAGTTCTGATGAGGTTCCTCGCACCATCACCCTCTGCTTCCTGTGTCTGAGCCAATTCTGCACCCATCTAAAAACATCACCCTGAACTCCCACTTCTTTTAACTTTATGCCCAACCTCTCATGTGGCACCTTATCAAATGCTTTCTGAAAGTCCAGATAAATAATATCATAAGCTCCACTTTGATCGTATCCTTTTGTTGCCTCCTCATAGAATTCCAACATGTTAGTAAAACACGACCTCCCTCTGCTGAACCCATGCTGACTGTTCAGAAAAACTCCTGTCCTTGCGAGATGCTGCTCAATCTTATCCTTAATAATTCCTTCCATTAATTTTCCTGTAATACATGTTAAGCTTACTGGCCTATAGTTGCTTGGACCTGCCCTGTTACCCTTTCTATATAATGGAATGATATTTGCCATTTTCCTGTCCTTTGGAATCCCTCCAGTGCGCAGTGACTTCCTAAAAATACGTGTCAAGGGTTTATATATGTACTCACTAGCCTCCTTAAGAACACGAGGATAAATATTATCTGGGCCTGGTGATTTGTTTGATTTCATCTTATTTAATCTGAGCAGCACTTCTCCCTCTACAATTTCCAAATCCCTCAGTACCTCCTTAGTAGTCGTGTTTACCTCTGGGAGGTTATCCACTTGCTCACTTGTAAACACCTCAGTTGCTGAACATAATTGTCCCATAATTGTTTTAGAATGCTTGGAGAAGGTGGGGCTGCAATTAAACAAGGACAAATGTCATTTCAACCAGTCGAACCCTTTGTTTTTTGTGGCTTGTAATTTCTGCAGAGGGTATTTTACCAGACATGGATCAGCTTTTCTTATTTTCTTATCCTACCTCTTCCCACAAGTGCTTCTGTTCTGTGTTCATTTTTAGGACTAACGTCATGGTATGCAAAGTTTATACCTCATTACCCCATGATAGTAGAGCCTATGCATGCTTGTTTATGTGGACAATCCAACTTTGATTTCACAGAGGAAGCACAGTATAGTTTCCATAGGGTCAAGGAATTAATTCTGGAAATCATCCATTATGGAATTTCTTCAAATCATTACAGCTACACCACAAGTGACAAATGGTGTTTCAACATTTTGAATTGCTTCATAGGCGCAAGATGTGTACTAAATTGAATGTGTTGCCTTTGTCAACATCTGTTGGACTAGGCGATGCAAGCATAGTTGCTGCTAAACAGGATAAGATGATGAAATACACAGATGATAGAAGAGGAGCTTGTGCTCTGTCACTGGCAAATGGGGACACAGTATGAGTAAAACTGCCTATCCATTGCCACAGTGCAGTAATCCCACGCCTGTACATGACAAAATTGGAGAAAGTAGCTCTGTGGCTGGTGACGGTAAAATTTGGAATGCAGCGTGTCTTTTGTCCTGTGTACCATGTGCAGCTTTGGCAAATGACGTGCCACAAGCGGATCCATCCCATGATGTACCTCCTGCTACTCCGCTTGAATCACACAGAGATTTAACCCTGAGTGTTGCCTGCCTCTGATTCCAACAATGAACCCACCTGCTCTTTTGGCCCCTGAAGGAAATGGAAGGACTACCTCGAAGAGCCCAATATGCCACCATCCTCATTCAAAAAGGTTATTCTGTTGTTGTTCTTTTGTTCTGCTTTTTTTTTTTTTTTTTTTGTTATAATTTTCTCTTTTGCCAGCAAGATTTAGATGTGGAATTAAATACTTAAGAAAGGGTGTGATGTTGTGTTGTTAATGTTATTACTATTGGACAGTAGGTGGCACTGTAAGAAATGATGTAAAGAACTTGGAGAAGGAATGGGAGGAGAGTTCTTAGAGGGAGAGTTATGAGATGGAGATTTTGCCGTAATAAAGAAGTGTCACAAAATCAAAGAAGCCATAGAAAGGTTTGGAGTCCAGAACAGAAATGAGGGGAAGGAGGAAAGGTGATGGCTTTTAAGGTCAGCATAGGAAGTGATATCAAAAGGGCCGGAACCAGAAGGGTCTTCATCCATAGGCTTACACCCAGAAGTGACATCCAAGGGGCTGGAACCAGGAATTATGTCATCAGGACCAGGTGGAATTTCTCATGAACGTTCTATAGAAAAGCGAGAGAAAGAGTCAGAGTACTCCGCTACCTCCCGGTCTGGCTCGGAATTACTCCCATTTAAGCCCTTTATCTGCCTCCCATGAGCACATGTGTAACAGAAGTTATTTGGAAATTACAACCTGGAGATTTCTTTATGTACTGATCAAAATAACACTATCTACTGAATTCCTCCAAAATAACACCGAGTCTAGTTTTGACGGTCCGTAATGTCCTACTGTCTACCACACTACTTGGTAACTTAGTCTGGCTAGCACTTATGAGAGCTACTCCTCTGGACACTTTCTTTCATGAGACCCCTGTGAAGCATTAGAGCTCGGAGTGTAAATTCAGTGAGCTTCCCAGTTTCTTCGGATGGTTTCTAGCCATATGACCCAGCTCAGTTCCACATATCCCTAGCCGAGGTGTATGCGTAGGTGGAGGAGCCCTGTTTTTCTCAAACAGATGGCACGCTTTTGTCTTTGATGCTCCTAATCAGTCTCTGCCCATGGCCAACTGCATGCTCTCTCGTGGGATAGCTCTTTGGATGAGAAGGAGATGAATCACTCCAGCACGTACTGTACTGTACACCTCCTATGGTTTCAGTATTTTCATTTTAAAACTCCAGCATTTAGGTAGGTGTGGGGTTTGAGGGGTCATGAGACCTATTCTTCATCGTGGGTGGTTGGGTGGTAAGGCTGGTGGTCTCAATGATCATCAATGATTTCCCTTGCTTTTTAGTTTTCTCTTTTTCCAACTAGGCTACCTCTGCTCATCTATTTTTCATATGCGTCGCTTAATTGTTTATTTTATTGTTATTTCAATTTTTTAAGGCTTATTATATTTAAAGTAATTTATAGGCAATTCACATTTTATTTTACATACATCATGTAACCCTAGCAGTTAATTTTTATTGTTAGATATATAGAAAATAGAAATTAATTGATTGAAAAAGGATCCCCAAAGAGATGTTAGGAATTATGATTAGCCAGACTGCTGGGGTTTGTAAAGTCTTTTGCCTTGCAGATAATACAAAGTTCTGATTGAACAGACATCTTTGTATTGTTCTCACTAGATAGCTGCATCAAATGCACTGAGCTATGTGGCCTTCTTTTGAGTGCAGTCCCATCTATGATGTGTGTTGTTCAACGTCCACCACCATTAAGGTAAAAGAAAAGGACAGGTTTGTGATATGAGTAAGAAGCCTACGCTGTGCCTGCTGATGGCCCTTTTACATGAAGCTGTATTGTTGTAACTGCGGGCGGCATCATATCATGCTGAGAGGCCTCCAGATGGGATCTGAATGCATTTAGCAAATGTAGTTCATCACAACAGTCTTATGCCTGTCTACTCTTGCCAAGACTTCCAGATTTGCTCCTCAAATATTTATGAAAATCTTTTTTGTGTTTCACACGCCTTACCCAGTGGAGACAAGAGGCCATGCGGAGAGAAGCAGGGAAACAAACCCCCAGTGAAAATATCTGAGAAGATCGCCTTCTGTTTTCACTAAAATGTCCAATTTTTTTTGTGCTTGCAAAGCCAACATTGAATGCGCAATGCTCCAGCGACTCAAGAGCTTATTGGGAAAGAAAATGTCTAAATTGTCTGGTCCTCGGTGAAAGCAGCATAGAGCCTGAGATGAGCTTTTTGAGTTACTTTATTGGATGATACGTGTGTTTCAATTTTTCAGGGTAGCACGCTGTTCACTGCTGTGTGAAATGTTGTGTTATCATGCTTACTGGGAGAGGCACTTTACAAAATAAAGACTGATTGATAAAGTGACATCTTTAAGCTCTGTACATAAAACAGGAGCCACGGGGTGAACACGTCATTTCAGTGCTGTAGCATAATTTACATCTTTTAATGTCTGATGACCTATTAAAAAAGATTTCATTCAGGATGCATTTTCCATTAATATTAAAACATGCTAAACCAGAGTGGTGGGCCCTGGGCTTTGTTCATTTGAGTCTAATTCAGCTGGCTGCTCAACAGCAACCCCTGCAGCGGATGAGGAGTCCTTTGAGGACTGGAGTCAAGCTTAATATGAAACGAATATGAAATGTGCAGAAGAATCCAAAGAACCATAAAGAAAATATAAAACCAGGATTTCTGGGTACAATCAGAAAAGCTGGAAGTGCAGATGCTGGTTGGGAGTTCAGTCCAAAATATGAACTGAACTGAAATAAAAAGAAACTCAGAGCTGGCCAGGTGAGGTAACACACGGCTTAAGCCAGCCATGGATTAGGAGCCAGAGGTTTAACTGGGACACATGGTGACCTCATTCAGAGGCAAACCACTTCTGCAAATGACCTTGTGATCTTTTAAATAGAGGACTCGCCTGCCACCTCAGTTCATTTGTCATTAAATCACAATGGTGTATTTCTGTGAAACTGGCACCATTGAATTGACCTGCTACTTGTTGAAGCACCTCGGATATGCACGAACAGACATACTTTCCACCTGATAATCTTATCACTCACTTTTTTGCCAGTTCTTTTCCCTTCTTAGACCGCAGTTAATGTCAAAGTGGTGTGATGCACCATGGTAGCTAATGAATGAGCTCATACTGGGAAGGACGGATCAATAAATGATGGTGGAGGCAGGTATTCAGTTCAAAAGGTTGCTCATGTTTCAGCCGTTCACGAGAGGATTTTCCTGGAAATGGTTTATTTAACTTTATTTTAGTAGAGGTACATGTGTTTGGGACGTTGTTAGCATACAGCAGGAAATTTGACATACAACACAAGTAAAATGAGATTTTTTATGGAGATGTTGATATTGTTTGCTGTTTGTTTAGAGTTTGAAGACTGCTGTGCCAGGAAATTTGCTCCAGAAAAACATAAGATTACACATTTTTCTCAGCCATTACTACAAACACCACAGGGTAAGTTTTTGGATGGGATATTCCTTTAATTCAAGGGGCATTAGGAATCAGCCAGTGAACATAGAGATAAATGAACATCATGCAGCCAGTTATTTGACTCTGTCAGTGATGTTATGACACTTACTGGCTAATAATAATGAATTCTTTTCGTTTATATAGCAGTTTTCTCACTACTCCATTGTCGGGCCGCTGTGGAATTTTCTAGGGGCGCCGTGAAAACTTTAGTAAAATATTTAAAATTGCTAGTGTTTTTGAACTTTTGTTTGATGAAAAAGATAATGTTTAAAAAATATATTTTATGTTGGAAAAACAGATTACGGTTAATCTGATTGTTGAATAAATGAATGTATTTATTTTGAATGCAAGTTAAAATTTTCGCCGTTCACCATTCATCATAATATCAACACCACTTAAGAAAGTCTCGTTGTTAGAAGATCTCGCTCACTGTACGGATAGAAGAAGGTGGAGCAAATACAGAACGAGAAAATACGAACGCTACATTTCGGCTCTTGCTGACGAGAAAGTATCGCTGTAGCTGCAGCTCTCACCACTTAATCGTCTGAGTATTACTATGGAAAAATTAACCTTATTTTTGCTCTGACACCGCTAATCAACACAGTAAACTTTGTAAACTCAGTGACCTTTTCCAGTTCTTTGTGGTGAAAAACATTTTGTTGTGACGCAAGCATTCGATACTTCCTTGTAATTTAATTCTCAACGATTATCACTCGCTTTTTATTTATGGTAATTTTAATTAAACTTTATCTAGAAAAATTCATACATAGTTAATTCTCGCCACGAATTTATTTATGGGCAGTCCCTCAGGTGTGCCACGAAAGATAATTTTTGGACTTAGTGCGCCGCAACTCGAAAAAGGTTGCCTTTCACTGACTACTCAAAGCACTTTGCATAGAGAGTGGGGAGCCACTTCTACCACCACCAATGTACAGCATCCACCTGGATGATATGACGACAGCTATTTAGTGGCACACATAAGCTATTAGGGGTTTATGGGGTGAGAAAGAGAGAGACAATTAGAAACATCAGAAGGCTAGGCCATTGTTGCTGATTTAGCCCGGACATCGGCCAGATTGAACAGTGAAGCAACTTGACTCTGAGATTCGCTAGGCGTCAGTCAACAAGGTTTGAAATGAGGATAGACACAGAGGAACAGGTAACTGATGAAGTGAGGTGACTTGACTCAGAAGTGCCATGGAAGTTAATGGCTGAGTATTTGTATGTGCCTGTCCAACTAATGTGTCACACGTCACCAGCACAACTTTATTTACTTCAATGGAAAACACACACAGCTTACCTGATGTACTCCTTACACCCATTTCTAGTTGACAAAAACTACAAGTTGAAAGCAAATGTGTGACAATCGAGCTTGCCGCTTTGTGCGTGTGTCACGTGTGTGCGTTGATTCAGTATTCATGTGAAACTGCAGTCCACATCCACTTGTGATTGAGCCTGCACAGCATCTACTGATAAAAAAGAAAAAGCAGAGAAAAGAGTTTATAGTTTTCATATTGGTTTGTTAAATATGTTTGGTTTCAGTCATAATATCCATCGATTATCTGAACATCCTTTGTCCAGTTTAAGTTTGAGAGAACCAGAGCATTATAATATTTGAAATCTTATGTGTACTATTATGATATTCCCAAAGCCAGTTCAGCATCATGGGAGACCATAACCCCAGCATCTCTAAGCACAAGGTTGACATGTTTCACTAGGAGTCAATCCATGAGGCTGGAGTGATCTGACTGAAGTATAAGACACCTGGGGAACTTTTGAAGTGGTGAAGCAAAGTGACAACTTAAAAGCACACCGAGTGTCACTTAATGAAGTGGTTGAACTCACAGATGCACTGATAGTCACTTAGGGAGCATTGAGTTAAGCTGACATGAGTATTTGATATAGTAGGAGCCAAATCATAAATTGATATGGGATGGAAATTAATGGCTGGATCAAGAAGTGAAGTAGGTTGACACAGACATTCACTGGTAGTTTAACAATGAGGACAGAGGTGACCTGACTTGAGTGTGAACCACACAGAGGGGTCCAGAAATGCTGTGGAAGACAGTAGTTGGGCTGGATGGTGAAGTAACTTAACTCAAGCATTCTCTTAGGAGTCAATCAATGAGAAAGAAATGGTCTGTCTTGAGTGTGCGACACAGAAAGAGCCGAATGATGAGTTGACAAAGGAAGGTTGACTGAGGAATGCCATAGTAATTAACAGCTGGACTGGGAGGTAAGGTGATACATCTTAGAGACTATGGGGAAGTTAGAGTTGAATAGCAATACTGTAATAATTCCTGAAATACTTTATCTTGAATTAGTAGGCTGTTAAATGATTAGATGTAGTCACATTTCACCCTTGAACCTTGAATGAATGTAGTTAATTTCACAGTTTCATAAAGGATACAAACTTTAGAATGACTGAAGACTGAAAATCTATTTTCCGAATGATGCTAGTGATACCGCAGGCACCCAGGGTTCCACTGTCACTCAGTGGTCTTGCTTGGCTCTCCCCTTTATCTTTTATCTTGCATCTTGCCATGCAGCCACTTGTGATTCCATGCTTGCTCTCTCGTGCTTTTCGGTGACTTACAATTTAACTGTAATTTAATAGCTAATCTCAAATGCTGCTTTATCGGTACTTCACATGTCCCATGGGTGCTGCCTATAGCTAGGTTTGCTTTCCGTGGAATTGTTTGTCCATGTTATATCATACATGTAATGAAGCAGAGTCAAACGGATGTTTTACCATTCTGACAGATTGCAGAGAGAGATTGTAGGTAAGCGGCAGAGAATGGGAGGATGGGGTCAGAGATAGGTGTGCAGGAGCTTTTCTATATCAGACTCTCTGAAGCTGGTTTTTGCAGAATGACAGCGTGCCTGTTTGGCCTTTACTGAGTAGAATGAGCTCTAATGTTCAGCCCTACCTCCCATGTAACATTTTTCAATTTGCATCAATTGCTGTCTTTTGCTGCAAATCCTTTTCTATTGTGGAGAGGCTCAGTATAAGTGTGGAAGTGATCTGCAGCTTCTGATGTGTCTGCCCAGCTGGAATGATTAGGTTTTCGGCTTGAAGTATTACTTTGGATATATGTTTACTAAATTAATGTTTGAGTTATGCCTTCACTACATATCCGTGTCCTTACTGACAGTTATAAAGATAGGGTAGAGCCAAGCTGTTCTAAATAGTCAAATGGGTTAGTCTGGAAAATATGTGGATCAGCCAAATGCTCATTAATGAACCTGTAGGCCCACCTACAAAGACAGATCCTGGGCATTTGGTAATCATGTAGCAGCTCTGCTGTAATCACAACATCCTCTGTCAAATTAGTAAAAAATTGCAAAACAGACAATGGACAAAGCCTTTCAGTTTTAAGTCCTTTCACACATGCAGTAAAAGTAGCCCATTCATTTATGTTGCTGCTAGAGTTTTCTTCAGGTACTGGACTGTGGTTTTGTGTGTAATCGTGCCCTGCGATGAATTTCTGCAGGATTCACACATTCTGTCCAAAGAGATCACTCTTTGTTGTTCATCAATGGTGCAATGCTGCAGTGGAGCATTCATGTTCATTTATCCTCTGCTTCAACTAGACTAGTGGCGTGTGTGTATCTGCACTATCCAGAAGCCATTGCAATGATGTTATATTGCATCAGCTTCTATCCATTGCAGTTACTACATAATTTTCAAATTACTTTTACTTTTTGATTTACCCTCGTATGTACAGTACAATATGTAGTGACATTCTCAGTTGCCCAACTCCAATGCTTGTGCCTTTAATCAATCAATCAATCAACATTTATTTATATAGCACATATTCATACAAAAAAATGTAGCTCAAAGTGCTTTACAAAATGAATAGAGAAATAGAAGACACAATAAAAAATAAACATAAGTCAACATTAATTAACATAGAATAAGTAAGGTCCGATGGCCAGGGTGGACAGAAAAAAAAAAACTCCAAAGGCTGGAGAAAAAAATAAAATCTGCAGGGGTTCCAGACCACGAGACCGCCCAGTCCCCTCTGGGCAATCTACCTAACATAAGTCAAACAGTCCTCTTTGTATTTAGGGTTTTCATGGAAGGACCTGATGATGATGGTCACGTAGACTTCTGGCTTTCAGTCCATCAATGTTGGTGCATCATGATGCTTTGAGTAGGTGGTGGTGGCGCAGGCCGCCACCACAAAGAAACCGGAAAAAGAAACAGAAGAGAGAGTTGGGGTCAGTATGGATTTTGGAGCCACTGTGAATAATTATTATGAAGAATTGAGCATACAGAGTATCAGGATTAAGTTAAAGTGAAGTTATAAAAAGGCCATGTTAAAGTAACGTGTTTTCAGCAGTGTTTTAAAGTGCTCCACTGTATTTGCCTGGCGAATTCCTATTGGCAGGCTATTCCAGATTTTAGGTGCATAACAGCAGAAGGCCGCCTCACCACTTCTTTTAAGTTTAGCTTTTGGAATTATAAGGAGACACTCATTTGAGGATCTAAGGTTACGATTTGGAATATAACGTGTCAGGCATTCCGATATATAAGATGGAGCGAGATTATTTAAGGCTTTATAAACCATAAGCAGTATTTTAAAGTCAATCCTGAATGACACAGGCAACCAGTGTAGTGACATCAAAACTGGAGAAATGTGTTCGGATTTTCTTTTACCAGTTAGGATTCTAGCAGCTGCATTCTGCACTCGTTGCAAGTGATTGATGTCTTTTTTGGGTAGTCCTGAGAGGAGTGCGTTTCAGTAATGTAGTCTACTGAAAACAAAAGCGTGAATTAATTTCTCCGCATCTTTCAATGATATAAGAGGCCTAACTTCAGCTATGTTTCTTAAGTGAAAAAATGCTGTCCTAGTGGTCTGATGAATATGTGATTTAAAATTCAGATTACAGTCAACGGTTACCCCTAAATTTTTTACTTCCGTCTTAACTTTTAATCCTAGTGCATCTAGTTTATTTCTGATAACCTCACTGAAACCATTATTGCCAATTACTAAAATTTCAGTTTTCTCTTTATTTAGTTTGAGAAAATTACTATTCATCCATTCAGAAATACCAGTAAGACATTGTGTTAGTGTATCGAAAGAGTCGGAGTCATCAGGTGCTATAGATAAGTACAGCTGTGTGTCATCAGCATAGCTGTGGTAGCTCACGTTGTAACCTGAGATAATCTGACCTAACGGAAGCATATAGATTGAGAAGAGCAGCGGACCCAGGATAGAGCCTTGTGGAACACCATATAGGATATCATGTGTCTTTGAGATGTGATTAGCACAACTAACAAAGAATTTTCTACCTGCCAGGTAGGATTCAAACCAATTTAAGACACTGCCGGAGAGGCCCACCCATTGACTAAGGCGATTTCTAAGAATATTGTGATCAATGGTGTCAAATGCAGCACTCAGATCTAAGAGGATGAGAACAGATAAATGGCCTCTGTCTGCATTCACTTGCAAGTCATTTACTACTTTAACGAGTGCAGTTTCTGTGCTGTGATTTGTTCTGAAACCTGACTGAAATTTATCAAGAATAGCATGTTTATTGAGGTGGTCATTTAACTGCATAATGACAGTCTTCTCTAGAATTTTACTTAAGAAGGGCAGGTTAGAAATGGGTCTAAAATTTAATCTAAAATTTAAGAATATAAAAGAATAATAACAATGATACACAGCTTTAAAAATATCAAAAATCATTAAGAGAATTTAAAATATGTGATAAATAATACATAATAACTAAATGAATAACTTAATTATCTATTGTAAGAGTTAACAAAAGGGCATCATGTAGTTCTAGATAGACATCTCCTCAGGGAAATTCAGGCATCCTGTAACTCAAACACATTAGTAAAAATTGTGAGAAATTATTATAAAAGAAAGGAGAACAAACATAAATAAATAAATAGTAAAAAATACAAATGTTTCAGTTATTACAGTTAGAGTGGTGAACAGGTCATGAATCACTTTTATTGACAACAGCATTATAAAATCTTATGACAGCAGGACCAAATGATCTTCTAAATCATTCTGTTCTACAGGGCAGTGAGAGAAGACAACTGCTACATTTACTTCTCTGACCCACCAAAATGTTATGGAGAGGATAACTGCAATTGTCAAGGATGACCTGTACCTTCTTCCCCATACACCTTTCCTCCACAATTCCCAGTGAGTCCACAGTCCTGCCCCGCACCGAGCCAGCCTTCTTCACCAGCTTGTCCAGCCTCTTAATGCTCTTATCTGTCATACTGCCTTCACAAACACAACAGCAGCAGAAAAACAGTTCACTGGCATCTACTGTCTGATCAAACAAAGATAACATTTTGCTACCAACATTGAATGATCTTCTGAGGAAAAAGAGCCTGATCTACCCCTTCCTGTAGAGGTCATCTGTGTTCATAGACCAGTCCAGTCTGTCATCAAGGTGGGCACCTAGATATTTATAAATCTCCAAAACCTCAGTGTCCTGTCCTGAAGTGGGAGCTTAGACCTGCATAAATCCATAATCATCTCCTCGAGCTTCATTGTGATATTGCTCCAATCACTGAATGCTCCAAACACTGAACGCTCCAATCAGATCCCTATGACCCTCTTCCTGTCCATTCCTAATACACACCACAATAGCTGTATCACAAGAGTACTTCTGAATGTGGAAAAAATCTAGAGATTTTCCTTATTCCTGATGCTTATACAGGTAGACTGTGGAAAAAGCCTCCTCCTCAGTCACTCTAAAAGGGACTTTAGGTGGTGGTAGCACAGAAAATAAGCCATTGTTGGGATAACTAGTATTATTGATGATTTGCTTAGCCCTGGCCCAACATCACTTGATACAGATGTGCTGAAACTTAAAGACTGCACACCAAGTAATTTCTTCAGGTAACCACACCACTCTCTGTTTAGCCTTATAATCCTGCTGCATGCTGTTTCCAAACAGGCAGTGACATTTCCTGTCAGAATTTTTTTTGAGGTGGATAATTAGAAGTTCTGTAGTATCTGGGGGGGCATCCTGAAAGCTCCGAGGTGGTAAAGACATTGCCATGTCTTCTTCACCAAGGTGTCAATGTGCATGGACCAGGTCAGGTCTTCAATGATGTAGACAACCAGATATCTGAAACTGTCCATCCTCTCCACCTGATGCTGTTAATAGAGAATCACAATCACATTTATTGGCCAACTATGCATGTATATAGGAAATCTGACTAGTTTTGGTGACTCTCCAAATATCAGTCACATAATTGACATGCACAAAACTGTTAATCACATCCATGAAATAAAAAAAAAACATGACAGAGAATGTAAATATATTAGGGCTGGGCAAGTTAGCAGATTATTATTGTGTTAACGCATTAATTAATGAATGCTGATAATTATTTTAACACACGTTAACACAGTTTTTGTTATTATTATTATTTTGAAAGCCTCAGTCTCGCTAGCAATCAATAGAGATCAGTGATCTTGTTACAGCACTTTTTGATATGCTTTTACTAGAAGGGAAATTAGCTTTGTTGATTTGACCCCGATTCCCTGCGTGTGCATGAGTAGCGAAGAGCTTCCAAAATGGCATGTGGAGAGACACCAAAGTGAATGCTCAAAGCAAAATAATCTGTGGATGACTTTTTTCGTATTATTGCTGAATCAGTATCTGATTTGTCGGACTCCGATTTTGGTGCAAGTGATCTGGAGATGTAGATCAAAAATGAAAGTGAGGTATCGGCATCAGTTGATCGGTCTCTGGCTGACCGTGGTGCTGAACATACCTATGACAATGTTCGCCTAGGAATACAGACACTTACGATGACAGGAGGTACAAACCATATTGTATCTCACTGCAACTGCCACCACCGCAAACCTGTCTCACAAAGATAGCCAGGCAGGCAGCCCACCATACATTCTTACTGGCCGTCGAGCCGCCCCCATCACAGCCACTGCTGCTGCAAACTGCAAACAGGCACCGATAGCAGGCACAACAGGCAGCAAAAGACATTTTATGTTGAATTATGTGTGAAACAATTGCTTTGTGCGCTTTTCAGAAAACTGAGTTTTTTGGAAAAAATATTAGCCCTCAAAGAGGTGTTACTGAACATAGACTGTTTATGCTGCTTCCCGATTAAAGAAAATGTTTCTGCTGTTATCTCTTCAGATAAAAAAGAAAACAGATTTAGAAATGTTACCTTGCTGTTGCTCGGAAGGTGCCTGTTATAATGTGATCGTGGCTCTGCACTCTGAGGGTAATTTGTTTTTCAATAACAAACCAGATAAAACTTTAATGCCCTGGCAGAGGCAAATAGCTTTGGTTTTATATTTGTTTTGATTACATTAATGTTTAAGTAGAGATTTACAAGAAATATTTTAACTGCTACTATGTAAATGGAATACAGTAATCCCTCGTTTATCGCAGGTTCCAAGGCCGGCCGCAATAACTGAATTTCCGCGAAGTAGGGACACCATATTTATTTAATTATTTAACGTGTATTTGGACGTTTTTAAACCCTCCCTGTACTGTTTACAAGCCACCCTTTACTCTATTAATAATAGGGACAACTGTTAAGCAATATGAAATCGGTAGATAAGTTTACAGTTACTGTATAGCGAAGTACACGTACCTATATATGATGTGATGATGGTGATGAATATGCTGTGCAGTAACAATGGTGACGATGAAGGTGATGATGACTTTTACTGCACAGCCGATGAATGTATTTTACATCTCTTCAGACAGCGGTGCCATTTCCTGGGGCACCTCTTCCACGGTTTCCGAAAGTGTATCCGTAGTAGTAGTAGGAACTGGCTCTTTTTTGAGAGGCTGCAAAAACATTGTGATCAGCAGTTGCTGCCGTTGCTTCTTTTTCTGGTCGAAGAGCAGCTTGTAGGCGGTCATGACGTTGTCGACCTTGTTGCAAAATTGGACCGATCGAACCATATCGTCGTCCCATTCCTGTGACCGCTCTTGCAGATCCTTAGCCAGTCTGCAGCCACAGCCGCGAACATTCTCCCTTCCTTCAACATATCCAGAAGTTTCACCTTCTCAGCGATCGTGATTATTCTTCGTTGGCGTTTAGGCTCAGCACCAGCCTTGGAAGAAGGACCATGTTTGGGAGCCATTGCAGGAGGTGAAAATTGAAGCGAAGTTCAACACAAAGAAACCACAAAAAAATCACACACAGTACAGTGTAAAGTAAACCGCTCGGCGAGAAAGCTTGAAGTGAAATGGCCACAACAGAGAGACAAGGGGAGGTGCTGTAGGATCTGGGCATCAGTCAAAGCACCAACCACGGGCACGATTAGAAAGCGGGAAGATGTGATTTGTCGTCTCCCTCCCATGTACCAATCACAGCCCGTATTACAACACACTTAGTCACCGAACTTGTTTTGTTGTTCTTAGACTAGGAAATACTACTACTATATTTAAAAACCTGCAAAGTCATGAATCCGCGAAAAGTGAACCGCGAAGTAGCGAGGGATTACTGTACTGCTGATTAAAAAAGCACCTTATTTGTTTAAAGTGTTTGCAAACCAAATACATTCAATACACTGCTTTTGTGTTTATTATTGAATTTTTCCAATAATGTGATTGTCTGCAGTTAATTGCAGATAATCATGTGATTAATCGTGATAAAAAATTTTAATCGCTTCCCAGCACTAAAATATATATATGCAAAGGGCAGAGTGCAACTCGGTGCAAGGTATGCTGAAGTAAAAACAGGCATAAATAAAATGTTACCAATATTTTAAGACCCTGAGAGGCCTGGGGGATGTGCTCAGCCTAATTACGCTGTATTAACCATTTGTGAGCTTGATGGACTGTGTGAAAAAAATGTCATTAAATCTGCTTTTTTTGGCGTATATTAATTTATAACACCTGGCTGATGGAAGAAGTTCAAAAAGGCTGTGGCCTGGATGTGAGTGTTCTGTGATGAGATGGTGGTTGTACCTTGGCTGTTTTTCTCCAAAAGTCGGCTCCTTTGTTTAGAAGTAGACTGCTGGGCTGACACCAGTGTGACAGACTCTCCACTTCATCCAGGTAAGCCTGTTCATTGTTGTCAGATATCAGGCCTACCATAGCTGAGGTTACAGTCATGTGCAGCTGTGCAGTCACAAGTGTAGAGGGAATGTGAATGTCTTCCTTTATGTCTAGGATAGTCTGGACTCTATGATTGACCCATACTTTTTATGTCGTTTGTCTCAGCCTCTCCTATCATGTGTCTATTGCAGAACAGAAGTTGCACAAAAAATGGACAGAGATAGGAATGGCTGGATCCACCAGGCTAAGAGCAGAGACCCAGTAGTCCCAGAAATAAAGCCTTTTCCACACAGAGCCCATGTGAAAGGGACCAGAAGAGAAGCACACAAAAAGCAAATTCCAGAACAAAAGTCATCTGAAACAAGTTCATTGTATACAAAATGAAGGGCAAAAGCAAAACTTTGAAATACAATGAGGGAGAAAGTGTTTTAATAGATACGTTCTCCCGAAAGACAAGCGGAGATCCCAGCATCAGTTGTTGATGACTGAGGTTGGCAAATTCTTATTTAGTGATGTTTCTTTCTTGTTTTGTTCTAAACAAAGCTGTTGTTTTTTTGTATTTTCTATGGTCTTGTAGTCTTCTGTTCGATGTTCTACATAGTGCTGCTGATGACTTTATTACATTCTAACTTTATAAGAGGCCATAATCAAATCGATTAACGAAAGTCAATCAGTGTAGCCTCATGTCTAAAGCTCTTCACTATAAACCACTGTGTGTCCAGTTCAGTCTTCATGCCAGTCCCAATGAGTGACCCTTATTGGTCATTTCAACCTGTACAAATGTCCTCACACACTGGACATGTGCCAGTGGGGTTGGTTTTAAGAATTTTCCAAAAATACATCAGCTCACACCGTTTGGCTCACAGCTTCTTACCCACGACAGCCATAACTGTTTAGTTGGTCTACCACACTGTGATTTACATGATTTGTGTATTTTTATATAAAACTGTTATGCAATTATGTTTATCTTTACTCTTATTGTAACTTGCTTTGATGTTTAGGTATAACTCATTAGGTTTAAAGCTTGACTGGACTGCTACATTTTCACAGCAGGATAGGAAGCAAAAACAAATTTAAACATAACCAGAGCACAAATTAATGGTCGACAGACCTATTGAATATTTATTAGTGACAAGGATGGTAAGAAATGGAAATTAAAGCCCCATTTCCCTTAGCAAAGAATTTCACCCACATGTACTTGTCAGCTGTTAATTATACAAAAACAGTGTTTAACGGAATGTTGGTTTAATGCGGGCTGGAATATTTATTTCTCCTCTAGGATGTCTCTGGAATCATTGTGCTGCATCTTGGTTTTGTTTTTTGTTTATTTTTGCTTCTGACAAAATCAGACCAGTAGGCAGTAATTAAAATACAATAGTATATTTAAAGGTACAAATGTGTGCTGTCGGGAGACGCAGACTGGAGATCATTTACATAGAAAAGAAAGACTTTGTTTCACTTCTCATGGTGATATCTCCTCAAGAGACCTCCAATTCCATAAGGACACAATCCAGCATGCTGCACTGTTTGACATGGCACAACATCTGCTTGCCATTGGGATTTTAGCTGGGTATTTTTGGTCAAGAAGCAGAGGAGTTGGATTCTGTGCACTCTCTAGTATTGATACGGGTTTTTCAATTTAGTGAACTCCCCTGCATTTGAAAATTTTTGATGTGTCGTGTTTTGACCAAAGCAATGTCTCATTTCTCTTAGATAACACTTCTAACATCTCCATCATTCAATTCAGTCATACTGTACTTTTATGGAAGGACCCTGGATGCCATGATATTAAGAAAGGGGTGTTAGATAGATGGATAGACAGACAGACAGACAGACAGACAGACAGACAGACAGACAGACAGATAGATAGATAGATAGATAGATAGATAGATAGATAGATAGATAGATAGATAGATAGATAGATAGATAGATAGAACTTTATTTGTTCCAAAAGAGGGACATTAGCTTTTTACAAAAGGTTAATAAACAAATTTGAGGTGTGATCAAAAATATGGTGAATGTTTTAGAAAAGAAACATTTATTGCAGTAAAAGATTTACAACTACTAGTCACCCTCAAACTACTCTCCTCCACTTCGAATGCACTTATCCCAATGTTCCTGCCACTTTGGGAAGCAGTTCTAGAAGCTTTCTTTTGAGAGTGTCTTTAGCTAGGCTGTCGTGGCTGCCTGGATGTCCTCAATGCATTGAAATTGTTTGCCTTGCATGGTCATTTTCAATTTAGGGAACAACCAGAAGTCACACAGTGCCACATCCGGCAAATAAAGTGGATGCAGACACAGCGTAATGTTTTTATTCAATAGAAATTCTCATACTAGAAGGGATGTGTGACAAGGATCTTTGTCATGATGAAGAATGAAACCATTTCAACGTTTTCCTCGGCTATTGATGTTGAAGGACGTCCTGATCTTTTCTCGTCTTCAATCAAGTCAGATCCATTACGAAATCAATCAAACCACTTGTAAACAGTCTTAATTCTCTTTGCAGTGTCACCATAAACCGATTTTAACATCTGATGGGTTTCCTGAGCATTTTTCAATTTGAAATAAAATTTCATGTTCATGCGTTGCTAGATATCCATTATTAATGACAAACTTGAAAAACACACTTGAACTCAATAGTGGCTCACAAATAACTGTCAGTATCAAACAAGTTGAAACTTGTCACAAACTAGACTCTAGGATGGACACGTCGGAACCTGCATTGAATTGTTTTGCATTGCTCATGGATGGTGCTCTGCATCAACATTCACCATACTTTTTGATCACACCTCGTACACACTAGAATTACTAAAAAGACATTTAAGGCTTCTGGATTATCCAAAGAGCAGTTACAGGTATGAAGTAACCCCATACTGTGTCTTTACACCCTTAGATGATTTGTTATCTGAAAGTCCTCAGTGTTGGTGTGTCAGAGAGAGGTTGTGAAGCATTATTCATAATGGCACTCAGGTTTGATTTCATTCTCCATTACTGCCACCAGTGTGTTGACAGTGTGTCCCATAAGTGAATCTACTTATTTAATTAGCTTGATGATATCTGTGAGCCACTGTGATGCTACATGTCCAGCTCTCCAAAGAGAAGTAATCACACTGGCCATCACAGAGTTATAGAAGTTGTACATGATGTCACTACACACATAAAAGTAACACAGTCTCCTAAGAGAAGAGTCTGACTTGCCCTTTCTTATATTCAGTAGTGCCTCTATGTTAAGAGATCAGTCCAACCTGTCATTGATGTGGACCCCCAAGTACTTATAGCAGTGCACCACCTTTACATCCATTCTCTGAACACTGGCCAGGCATAGAGGGTATTTGGTGTGATGAAAGTCAAGAACCATCTCTTGATTTTGCTAATGTTAGGTTGCAGACAATTCTTGTTGTATCACCAAACAAAGTTCTCCACCCGACTCATCTACTTTGTTTCACCCCACCCTCCCCGTTCCCTTGTCTATGCACCCCGTAAGTGCAAAATCAGTATTTAAGGGCTTCAGGTACTTTTAAGGGACTGAAGAACCAGCAGGTTTACTGTTTTCTTGTCTATTTTTTGTTTTACATTCTCCCAAAAATCATTCTTTCCTTATACTTATATTTTTGTACTGCATGTGCAAGGTAGCAGCAGTATTTTTTATAATGGGAATCAGAAAATAGAGCAAAGTCAGGACAAGAAAGCTAAGGTCATACCCAGTAGAGCAGGACTCTAATTAACTAAGCCGAGGATGTAAGACAAACAATTGTAGTGAGAGAATGAAGAGAGGAAATCAAAAGCAAGAATAATTCTCTCAAATGGGCCAAAATGAGAGGAGTAAACTGTAGAGAGAAACAGAAAAGAGTTCAAAATCAAAAGAGCCTTTCGGTGAACAAACAGAATGCTTAATCTTTTAAGTTAAATCCAAAGTTGGATAACTAAGAACACAACTGTGCACACAAGGTTGACTTTTATACCTTTGACCTGGTGATGAGGAGGCATGATACTCAACTTTCTGGTTGAATTTACTTAACAATAGCAGAGCAACTGTCAGCAAAAAAAAAATCCCAAAATGGCAGCACCCATAAAAATACAAAGTGACATCATAGGAGATTGCAAAAAAGGTACTAACATTAGTAAAAGCATTACAACAATAAATAAATGCAATCATTGGTTTCTTGGATCTAAAAAAACAATATGAAATATGAATTATTTCATAGCTCCAGGAACTGTTTAGAAAAATTTAAAACTTTTTTGATTATTTGATAATGTTTGCCACTACATTACCATTTAGAGCCACTTTTTGCTCTGCTTGGATATATTATATATTTTCGCACGCATGTGCACCTGGGGATCACCTTCTGAGCTTAACTAAGGTAAGCAATTCCATCCCAGATCAGGAGGAGGTGCTGCTGCTAGCCATTCTCTCTCTTCCATCTGCAACAACATTTATTTATATAGCACATTTTCATATAAGCAATGTAGCTCAAAGTGCTTTACAAAATGAAATAAAAGGAAGTTAATACAAAACATAAACAAACAAGATTAGGCAATAATCTTATATAATACTAGCCATCCTCCGTGGTTCTGCCTGAGTAGTAGTGAAACAGGACAGTGAGGAGAGCCCTGAACAGCTCCCTACTCCTGACATCATGCTTCCCCCTCCCTCGGCCTGCTGCCTTGATCTCAGATTATAGCGCAAATATATCGCTCCTTTAAGAGAACTATGATTCTTAGCACAAAATCAACCGGAATGTTCAAGCAAATTATAGAAAAGACCTGATTTAAATCCGTTAAGTAGTTCTCTCATGAAAAGCAGACAGATACACAGACAGACGTTGGATTTTATATGTATAGAGATGTTACAAAGAAAAAACTGAGGTCGAATGACCAGGAGGACAGAATAAACAAACAAAAAAACAAAAAAACCCTTCAGTTAGGCTGGAGAAAAAAACAATCAAGCAAACAAGAAGCATCACAGCACCTGACCCCACGCCAGGGCCCATTGAAGCAATCAAAAAGGGGTGTGCCCTGAGCACCGCGTCTCATTTGGACCATAATCTTGGATATGGAAGGAGCTTCTGAGCTTCTGAAGCCTACCTATTTACTGGTCTATAATACAGAAGCAACCGTGGCCATTTTGTTTTTTAGAAAGGCTTTTTTGGCTTCTAAGTTCCTTTAATTAAATGGGGTTGCCTGGATGTCACCCCAGAATTTACTATGGACTCCATAGTAATAAACACATTTAAATCTGATCAATCTACTATGCTTTCTATTCACTCCCTGGCTGTTTTTTTTCTATTTTGCAGATAGTGTGTGGGTCTGCTGGTCCGGCCTCTCTAAAACTTGATAGCACTGAGGAAGACTCCTTAAATTTAATTTAATTTAAAGGAACTTAGGAATCAAACAACTGAAAAAGTCATCACATTTGCTTTGTGTTAAATAAAGGCAGATAGCACGATGATTTGGTGTTCCCCATTTAATAAGGGTAAAGAAATTGAAAAAAAATGCAAAAAATGTAAAATAACAGCTTGGCCACAAGATTCCTTGAATAAACACTTCTCAGAAGGAGCAACGTCTCTACCCATCTTAGGTTCGAACTGAGCACCTACTTTTGTAGCTGAGGTGGTTTGAGAGTGGCCTCCTGGTAGGGGCGGAGCTTCTGGAACAGGTGAGGAAGTGAGATTCCAGAAGTCTTCCAGATTTTGTCCTTACAAACTGCAGATAGAAAAAGAGAACATGATAAATACAGTGCCCCCTGTGGTCTCAGAGTGGCATTACCTACCTTGCAAGAGCCCTGAGGATGTGATCTAAGCATATGTGCATGACAGTACATACACTGCACACATTACATACTTATATAATATAGAAATACATGTACTGTTGTACTGTTTTTTTTTATCTTTTAAACACTTTTTCGTAGCTTCTGTTGAGCAAAGAGCTAGATAAGAATGAAATGAACAGGACTGACTTTAATTGTTTTAATGGGAGGATTGCAACCCAGGGAATCCAATTGTATTCCTTGGATCAAGAAGCTGTAATGCATGATTTGTATTTGTGTTTTACTTTTGTACTGTTTTTTTTCTAACATTCCTATTCCTAATAAGATGAATCCCTTGTGTGGCTTATTAATATTTGTGATGCCAGGTCAGGCCCTGTTCCCAGTACTCACTGCTTTTAGCTCCTAGTGTTGAGGATGACACAGCTTCGGCCAATGAATGGTAGGTGGTATAGGATGCCTTACTTGAGCTGTAAAGCCTCTGCTCATCATACCACTAAATAGGTCTGTTCCTGAACTGTCCAGTAATGACAAGTGAAGACATTTTGCCTCTTGTAAGCCTCATTTGTAACTCGGTCCACATCTCCCTGCTGTCATATGTTGGCATATTGACATGGTGCTCACTACAGCTGTACTAGTAAATGAGGAATCTGCTGCTAATTTGCCAAACCAGTACAGTATTATGGAAAAATGTGTCTGAATGCACATCATATGAATGCACTATGGAGAATGACCTTTCAAATGACTGAAAAATTACTTGACACTTTATCCAGCTTTTTCTAAATCGCTCGCAATTCAATTTGCCTCATTAAGTCATTTTATTTATCTCAGGCACTCCTCCATCAAACAATAAGAAGGACTTGAAAGGTCTGTAATAGGCAGCAAATGCTCTTTGAATGATATCCTGTCTTGTCTCATTCTTTCTGTCAGAATCAGCTACTCGTGTAATTTCCTTCTGAATACCTGAAGCGAACTGATGTGATTATGCAGCTGCGGGAAGCAGCGTCTTCTCTCCTTTACGTCCCATCCCTCTGCGAATATGCAAAGCTGCTATTTAGCACGTGAATGACAGGTTTTGGAGTTTTATGACTTCTTTGGGAAAACGACCATAAATAATCCTTTGACATATTAAAATATGACTGTCTCTTTTGAACGCTATAAGGTTTTCATTCACTCCATGGTAGATGACTCCTAATCATTGTTTAAAGGCTGTCTAAACTGACAGTCACATAAAAGTGAGTCCTTCTACGCCCCGATATGTCAGAACTGCAGGGGTCAGGTCAATGTGGTGGGGCATAAATATGGGGATGTTTTTAAACTTTCACAGAATTATAGTGATAGCATTCATTAAACAGAAATGCCAAAGTAAGACTCAACCGAATGCCATTTGTCTCAGGGTGCACTACTCACACATTATCTCCACAGATTCCTGGGAATCTGGGTAATCCCCACCAGCAACAAAGCTTCACATCCCTTTTATGAAAGTGAAATCTTTGAAAAGGGTTTCAGGGGCTCACAGGGATTAAATATGTCAGGGTGGCTGACATCAAAGGTTACAGGTAGATTTAATAGCAACTTGACCAAAGTCGTTCTTAAAAGAAACATGGTGAGGTCACTGGCAAGGAAATTGAAAAAGCTGCAGGTCAGAAGGATGAAGCAAGTCAGAAGGAGGGCAGGAGGTCAATAAATCCATAGTTGAAAAGTGAGAGGCAGAAAGGGGAGTTAAGGAACCTGAGGAAAAATCAGACATTGCAAAGCACGAAAGTGACACAATACAAGTGGTGATTACTAGTAGTACTCTAGTGGTGATACAGTGACATTTAATTAAATGGTTCTGGTTCACCCGTGAAGATTCATGAAGTGATGCAGGTACTCACTGGTACATTAAGAAAAGGTGCAAGTACAGTGAAATGTAGTTTGTCCCAATATAATGACAAGTACAGGAGTTGAGGGGTTGTTCCCTGTAATGATTTATGAAGATGTTCTGGTGCTCAAGGATATGTAAAAGAAAAGGTGCAGGTACAGTGAAACTTATAATGTTGCGTTGTTGCAATACTATGGCAGCCAATCTGAAAGCTTCGGTCCCTCATTGAAATTAACAAAGGTATGCTAAGAAGAGGTGTAGGTACTGTGCACCAGTGAATACCAGCCCACTTCCAGCATTGCACACAAGAAATTAGTGAAGAAGGAAGGAAGAACCTGAGAAACTTAAGAGAGTCTCAGAAAGACTGATAAAAGTGACACTTCTTTTAATTATTCCATACATTAATGGGTTGGTTCCATGTACCCTGAACCACTTCCAGAAGCATTGGGTGAAAGGTACAAACCTGCCTTGGACATGGCACACACTCACACACTCACACAACCCAAACCTGACATTCCAGGGCAATTTATTCTTGTCAGTTACCTTAACATGCAATCTTTATAATGGCTGGTAGGGGTCAGTGTGTAAACCGAGTCTCCTGGTGCTAAAAGGCAGCATGAGTCCTGCACTGTACCATCATGCCACCATGTTTCCATTATGTGACTTCCTGGTTAGCGTGAAAGGTACCTTGCACTAGGAATGTTATTATTCAAAAAATGTGGCAAATGTTTAGTACAAAGAATAAGAGGCATTTACACATAATTCAGAATTTAATGTCAAATTACAGCACCTGAAAATTAGGAGATTTGATTTTCGGCATGTTTTTGTGTATTTTGCTGAACACTGGAAGGTTCTGTGGACCACAGTGTGCACCTGAAGTACCTGCTGGCATGACAAGGAGGCTCTGCCAGTTATTCCATGTCTTATGCTAATAAATATTAAAATTCCAATTCTAATGAATTCATAGGAAAACATAGTCCCTGAATGTGAGATTTGTTTATGTAATATGGAAATGAAAACAACATACAATCACATAAAAGTAAATGAATAATTGTAGGGGAAACCATTCACCAAAACAAGAGGAATGTTAAGTAAAACGTTAAGTAAAAAATATCACTTAATATGCTTTTCTTAAATTGGTAAGGCCTGCACTTTACAGTAATCTTAGGGTCCTTTCATAATCCCAAGGGTGGGCAGAAAAGGGGAGATGCTATGAGATAGTTACTAGATTGCTAGACATTTTTTTTTTTAAATTCCCTTAATGGTATTCATCTTCAGATCAACTAAACATTTAAAAAGATTTTATTGACGTCCCAACTTCATTCATGAAGGCCATATAATGAGCAGTAAGGAGAAGGCAGGACAAAAAAACAGAATACTACAGAGGCGGGGCTAACAAACTGACTACTCTTCAAAGGTGATGATAACAAACTTATTGCTTTTGAGAGGCGGGGCTGACAAACACACTGCTCTTGATAGGCGTGGTCAAAACAGACATAGCATGACAGCCTCTCACTTTGCCTTTTTCTGGTGACAGCAATTTCTTAGCTTAACCCTGAAGCCTATTTGAATTTTTTTAATTTAATATTCAAAGAAGCCCTTGTCACTTTATGTGCTGTTTTATTTCTTGTGTCTCATTTGAGCCCTCTCGTCTTATCTTCCACTACAATTCTTCAGTCTCCCTTTTTTTAATAGTTTTTGATGAATTTTTAGTCATATCCTTTATTTTACTTCTGATGACATTTTCATTGACCTGACCTTTTGACTATTAATGATGTCTTCACCTTTTCCATTTATCCTTTTCATCTTTTTTAACTTACTTTTAAACGACACCACTAGTAACTCTGTGCCCACTTAAACTAAAGAACCTGGCACACTGGTTGCCATCTGTAAGTCATTGTTTGGCACATGAAATCTGTAAATGGTGTGAAAATGAGAAAGACCACTGAAACAGATGACGTACAGTAGCCCATGAATATTTTAATTGTATGATTATTTTAATGAAAGTTCTAATGCAATGACTTTGGCTTCTCTGATGCAGAAGATCAGAGGACTTTGGTTAAGACATACTAGAGAGGATGAAGGGCTTCTCTTGTAAAAGTTCCAATTTTATTTTGACATCCTAATGCTTCAGGGAATCAAAGTGTTGGATTATAACCCAAAATGCTGACATTATATTAAGTGCAATCCAAATTAGGAAGATCAGAAACACTGATCTAATGAACAGTAGGAGAGTAAAGCTGAACGACAGTTGTTGGGGGGTTTTAACACTATAACTTGATATCAGAAAAAATAGTTAAATATCCTAAAACAGTCACCATTAACTAGGATCGCACAAAAGTTAAGGTTGCACGCTTTGATGCATTTAGCAGCAGGGAGACTGTACATCTCCCTTGGCTGGAGGAGCAGCATCAGCCTCTAGTCCTACAACCACACCAAGTGAGGTTCACCCTGAGGAGGATCAACACCAACAAAGCTGCAGGACCAGACAGGGTGTCATGTAAGACACTGAAACTATGTGCTGATCAATTGGCAGGTGTCTTTCTGGACATTTTCAACCTTTCTCTACAACTTGCAATGATCCCTGTCTACCTCAAATCCTCCACTATTGTGCCAGTGCCTAAAATATCATCGGTCACCTGCCTTAATATTTACCGCCCTGTGGCTCTGACCCCAGTAATAATGAAGAGCTTTGAGAGAATCCTCCTAAAGTACATCAAGGATGCCACCCCTGCTGGATTTGACAACCATCAGTTCGCCTACAGGAGGAACAGATCGACAGAGGATGGCGTCTCAATAGCACTTCATACAGCCCTGACTCATCTGCAGTGCCCTAACACTTATGTTAGGATGCAATTCTTCAATTTTAGTTCAGCATTTAACATTGTAATCCCAGACAAGATGGTACAAAAACTTTCATAATCTGGGTCTGTCCACATCGTTGTGTCTCTGGATCAGGGACTTTCTCACCAACAGGCCTCAGGTGGTTAGAATTGGAGAAAGTACATCAGCCACACTGGTTCTGAACACAGGCACGTCACAGGGTTGTGTGCTCAGCCCAGCACTCTTCACATTATTTACGCACGATTGCTCTGCCATCTATGCCACAAATATGGTTGTGAAGTTTGCGGACGATACAACCGTGATGGGTTGCATATCAGTCAATGATGAGACTCACTACAGAGAGGAGATACAACACCTAGCACTATGGTGCTCAGCCAACAACCTCATCTTGAACACCAGCAAGACCAAAGAGGTCATTGTGGACTATAGGAGGTCCAGAAGAACAGAACATGCTCTTATATTCATACATGAGGAGGCTGCAATGTGTGTGGACAATATCAAGTTCTTGAGTATCCACATCACATCGGATCTGACCTGGTCTTTGAACACATTTCACCTGGTAAAGAAGGTCCAACAAAGACTCTTCTTCCTCAGGAAGATGAGATGTGCTGGATTCTCCTCTCGGCTGCTCACAAACTTCTACAGATCCGCTATAGAAAGCATTCTCTGACCTCATTTATTTGGAATTCTAAACATCCACGCATCAAAAGAGCGACCCTACAAAGACAAAAGGCAGAAGGCGGCATGGCTCTACCTAACTTCCAGTTTTATTACTGGGCGGCAAATATACAGTCGATAAGAACCTGGACACAAATAGAAGAACATACACAGGCATGGACCGCAATAGAAGTAAAATCCTGCAGTACTTCTTTGTATTCCTTGCTTTGTGCTCCAATAAACACACGTTATCGGCAATACACTAATAACCCAATTGTGCTCCACTCACTTAGAATCTGGAACCAATGTAGAAAGCATTTTAAGACGGAGAAGCTTCTTTCTGTGGCACCCCTGCAAAAGAACCACCTCTTTCAACCCTCACAAACATATGCAGTTTTTAATATCTGGAAAAAATTTGGAATTAACTTGCTTAGAGACCTTTATATAGACAACGTCTTTGCATCCTATGAACAATTACGTTCCAAATTTAACATTCCAGCTACAAATTTCTTTCACTATCTTCAAATCAGGAACTTTGTTAAACAGAACCTTCCAGATTTTCCTCATTTTGCACCCTCATCCACGCATCCACCCTCATCCACGCTGAGGATCCACGCATCCAAGAGGACACTGGGAAAATGACCTCTCAATTAATATATCAGAAAAGGAGTGGAAAGTAGCAATGCAGAGAATTCACTCAAGCTCCATATGCGCAAAGCATACAATTATACAACTCAAAATTATATATCAAGCACATCTGTCTCGACTAAAACTCTCCAAAATGTTTCCAGGGCATGATCCAACCTGCGAACGTTGCAACCAAGCCCCAGCCTCACTAGGTCACATGTTCTGGGCCTGCTCCAAATTAACATTATTCTGGACAAAAATTTTTAATTACCTCTCAGACAGTCTTGGACTCACAATCCCTCCTAACCCATTAACAGCTGTGTTTGGGGTTCTTCCAGAGGGTCTTAAAGTGGAGAAAGACAAACAAATTGTGATTGCATTCACTACACTGTTGGCACGCAGACTTATTCTGATAAACTGGAAGAACCCAAACTCTCCTCTTTTAAGTCAGTGGGAAACTGATGTGTTATATTATTTAAAATTGGAAAAATCAAATACTCAGTTAGAGGATCTGTGCAGACTTTTTCAAAACATGGCAGGATCTAATCAGTAATATTTTGAAATGATTTTATAAAGCACAGAGAATTTGTTGATTTAGGTATTTTTAAAAGCCTTAAATTTTACACCGTTTGGCTTGCTCTCTCTCTCAAGGGTGGGGATCGACCTGTTCTTAGCATAATTTTTTTTTTTTTTTTTTTGTAAAACTTGATTGCTATGTATTGATTGTAATAAAATTAATAAATAAATAAATAAAATAAAAAAAAAAATAAAAAGAAAGCATTCTCTGTCACAGTATGACAGTGGGGTACGGCAGCTGCACAGCACAGGACAGGAAGGACTTGGCACGGGTGGTGAGAACAGCACAGGGGATCGTGGGAAGTCCTCCCCTAGACCTGGACTCTGTATATGCTGGAAGGGTGCAGAAGAGGGCCAAATGTATAGCTGCGGATCTCATCCATCCGGGAAATGGACTGTTTATACCACTTCCTTCGGGAAAGAAACATAAAAACACGTAACAGCAGACTGAAAGACAGCTTTTTCCCCAGAGCTGTGAAGTCCATCTGCCCCTGCTGATACACACACATACTGTACATCTACATCTACCCCTAACCTGCCCCCCTGTAGAGATGCACACGCACTTTCCCTCATAATCCTCCCCTGCAGACCCACACACCCAGATCACTGGTCTCTGCAGGCATACTACTTCAGGAAAAGTCTGGACTTGGTGATGTTTTATTGCTGCTGTCTTTTATACTTATTATGTTTATTTTATTATTTATAGTGTATTGTGCATTTTAAGTATTCTGCCTTGAAGCCGAGTCCTACCAACAACAATTTTGTTATGTGCATAATGACAATAAAGATTCTATCTATTCTATCTATCTAAAAAAAAAGATGGAAGTTGCTCCAAATGTTTGATGAAATGGCTAGGTTGTATCCACAAACTTGAATGATGAAAGCTCCATGCTGCTGGCTTATAAATCATTATGCTGGTGATGTCACTTCGTGAAACACATAACAAAAACAAGATGGTTTAATTTTAAGAAACGTTAAAATTGCATCAGACTTAAAAGTTTTATTTTACAGCTTCACATTGATTCAGCACCTGAAAAGCTTCGTGAAAAGAGCAGTGGAGACGGCCTGGTATGTGACTTCACTCATTGTTGCTAGACTGACAATAAACATAAAAATGTTGACAATGTCAGTCAGCATTTTTTTCATATAAAGACAGTATTAATAGATAGCATGATGAAATTTGGTTTGTACAGTATATGGAGCGGCTTGACACTGTGCTTCTTACCTGGAGTCACAGAGGGTGTCTGTGAGCATTGCTTTCACACAAACCTATAAATATACATTCAAAAATGCAGCAAGATAAATTCCCAAGGTTCACTGCACATTTGTCTAGTCATCTGTAAATGAAATCTTTGTTTTTGTTTTTTCATATTTATGATACTTTACTACTGCATTTGCATTATTTTTAAATGAAAACAGAATGAAAATAATAAATTATGTCAAAAATCTGTATATAAGACGGCCCAAATATGTACTGAGTTCTTAGCAGCCTCCATTCTAGTTTAAGCCATATGTTCAAAGACAGGAGACATAATCGAAAAAGTGGTCTACGGGTAGAAAAAGTCAATGCATGCAAAGTATACAAATATGATAATTTTGTGTTGATTATGAGTAGATTATAGCTGTTCACCTAATGTCTAAAATCCTGTACATCTAGATGTGGTTGAAACCACTACAGTGATTATGTGTTTCAGATGCTTGGGAATGACTTGAAAGTCACGCTTGTAAATCAAGGCCAATATTCCTAGCTCTATTCAGTTTCCACAAATTTGAGGTTACTGTTCAATGACTTCAGATACACTGCAAGATTGTCCAGCTGGAGAAGTTATTCTAGGTTCAAATGTTGGTTACAAATACTGTGTAGGTTCACCTAGACCATCGCTAACTTGGTTCCATGTATGACAAGTCATCATCCAATGTTTGCTCTTTTTATAGCCTGGTCTACTAGGAAAATGCCAGCAACCTCCAATGTGATGTACACATTTAAAGGTATGTGTGAACAATAAGCCAAATATGCTAAAGCAAGACAGTTAGACATCATTAAAGCAATTTTACTGTTCTGTCAGCTCACTGATCGAACAGGCCCTTAGCAATAGTCAGTTTAGTTTGAAACCTGTTAAGTTCAGTGGATTTCCTTTTGTTTCATTTTTAGGAAGAATTAATGATTATTTATGGATGGGATATTGATGTTATTGTGGTTCTGTCATGGCATTACCTGTTTTTCAAAATCTGCTGCCAGTTTGTGTGGTTTTTTCATGAGTGCTGCGATTTCGTGCTTCTGTTCACTATGATGAAGGTGCCATGTGACCCTGTGAAATCATAATGGTGGCCTTGTGTCTGAACTTTGAAATAATAAGGGAAGACTCAACTAAATGACACAGACAAACAAGTTGCTATGTGCAAAGGTTGCCTAGAATTTTTAAATTTGTTTTGGATTAATGTTTTTTCTTTGGAGTTTTTGAAAACAAAAAATGACTATGTATTAGTCCAAGCTTCATCTGACTATCCTACTGCTTCATTTTTAAAATGTCAATTTAATAACATTTAGAGACAAAATAAAAATCAGAATTAGTGAAAGATAAAGGACTTTGCAAATCTAGATTTAATTAATATACAGTATATTAATAGATACTTCATATATATATATATATATATATATATATATATATATATATATATTGTGACACATGAGTCACAATATATCAAAAGGCTGAGTCTCAGTACTTTAGCAAAACCAGCTTTATTGAACTTGAACAGGAACAGCAGGGTTATTTATTGCACCGGGATCTTCCACTCTTCTATACACAGACACAGCAAACGGGCATAGTAGGGGCCAGGTCAGTGGCCAAGTGATACTGTTCCCTGCATTTATAAGGTTCCTTGCATAACCAGTCAGTGTCAGGCGCGTATAGCGCAGTTTCCATCGACTTGTAGTTGTTTCAACAGTGCTCTTCTGCTGTGCTGCGATCCTGCAGTTGCATCGGCAACGAACAAGCAGTCCTCCATAGACGTAGCAGTCTTGATTCAGTGTGCCGCCTGTTGTGGTGGGGAGGGGGTTTGTCCTAAAAGAGTTCAGAAACCTTATAAGCTATTTATATATAGATAATTCAGGACTTAAAATAAGCAAAACCATACTTTGATAGACCTTTAAACATTTTATCCTCAAAATTGGATAAAACAGCTACTGAACTTTCAGGTTATAAAGAGTCACATGTGTAGTGTCACAGTTCACCACCATCAGAAACATACACCCAGCAACCGACAGAGCCACAAGGTGGCAGCGACCTGAAAAAGAAAATGGTGTTGTGATATAAATAAACCATAATATTAATAAAAAGCTCAAAGTAAAAAGGAAACACAAAATAATAATCCATTTTGAATCTACAGAATTCATGTATCTTAGAAAATGAATAACAAATTTGTTTTGAATGCAAAAAAAATTCATAATCTGCCATTTCATAGCTGTATCACAACAAATACCAGTTCATCAAAAAGTAAGAATTCTGCTAACTCTGTTTCTGAGTCAAGAATGGTTGAAATTATTAGCACCTCGCTGGTGTAGTTGGCAGGATCAATTCACCCACAGTTTTTGTCATGGTCCAACTTGTTATAACATTTGAAAAGGAGCAGACCTCAAAACAGAAACCAAACCATTGCTCCATAACAGGTCCCCACCAATAGAATAGGGATTGCTACCGCAGCAGGCTGGTCCCAAAATCAAGTTAACTCTAGAGGTAAATACTGTAAAATATCATTTTACAAAAATTTAAGTAATACTTAAGAAATTGAAACCAAATCCCAAAACAGAAACCAGAGACTGAACCTGAAATCAACACCAGGGTTTAAAACCAAGAATTCCAAACATTAGAAAAAACACAAACCACAACACAGAAACAAACCTAAATGCCAAATCAGCCACATTAACTCATTACAACACTGCTGGCAGTGGCTCCCCTGCTATAACATTAGGTGGCCTCACCCCCTGAGGCTCTACAAAAAAGGACAGGGCAGAAAACCCAGAAAAGTATTCCATACACTTACACAATAAAGAAAGGCACAATAATAAATACAAAAAATAATATTCAATAAAAACACTCAAAGAAAGAAATAAAGCAATCAATTATACAACTTACAAAATATTCAAAACACAACAAAAAGATTAAATAAAAAGAAAACAAACTTGAGCCAGGGATGAAAATCTGACTGAAACATAACAGTTTTTTCCAAATGTCATTTGAAATGCCAGAATAAATGATTCCACAGTACTTTCCTTGTGATTCACAGAAAATAAACAACAGACTATCCCTGCAATACTGCTTTTCCCACTTTTAAGTGGATGTAAAATGTCTCTTGTGACAGTCGGGCTAAATTTAAAAACGTACACCTATGCTAGCACACATCCACCCATGGTAAAAGATTAGATATAATGGGGTTTCTTTCAGTTTCTCAATCAGTTATGAAAACTGGTTCTACATTTCTGACAAGTGTTGTCCCTCAGTCCATCATGATAGATGAATGGATGTCCAGGTTCCATCATCCAAATGATATTCAGCTTTGCTGTTTGTCAATGTGTACAATGAAGTGTACATTGTACAAAGTGTACAATGAAGGAGTATTTTGCATCTGTTACAAATAACATTTTTCTTTTTATACATTAGTTGATCTAGCTAAATTTCATGTACTGTAGCTACTCTCATGATAAACCCCTTCACAAAGGAAAGCATACAACAGTCAATACAGGCCACCCTGCCTGTCTGTTTCTTTTCTCAACTATTAGTTCCTTCTCCTGACAGCTCATGATCAGATGCTGGCAAAGGAGGCCCAGGTCTGAGTGATGACTTTTGACTCTGCCAGTCCCTGTGCCTCATCATGCCTGCCAACTTGCTGTACAATGTCTTACAGACCAAAGAAAACACTGCCATGTGTTCAGTGAACCAAAATGATTGTCACTCCTACCTCAAAGGCAACAGCTGGCCAGTCTGAACCAGTCAAAACTTTTCAGTAGGCTGATGCCAGCTAGTCACTCAGCTCTAGTTTCTCCATCAGGTGGGAGTAACTTGAAGCAGTATACTGTATTTCCTTTTGTGATCTGAAGAAGCCTGAAAGCAAATACGTTGTTTTTTGAGGAAACACAATTATAGTTTAGTTTTCATTTCTCATGGTAGAAGTCACAATGACATCATCACACACCTTCTCGGTCTTTTCAGGTTTTGTTTCTCCATCAGTAAGGAGCATCACTGTGATATGGGCAGAAACCTCACAGCATTACTTCCTGACCTGATTACTGGCTATTTGAAATTTGTACATTCTTGCTTATCTGCATGGACTGTCTCTGGACAAAACCCCCCAATTATCCCAAAGTTGATTCTAAATTGGCCCTGTGGGAATATGTGTGATTTACTTCAGGATGCTGCCATGTATTGACGCCGAATCATTGCTTCCAAATGTCAGACTGGGAAATGATGTGCGAGTCACATGGGGATGATATTGAGTGGACTCAACCACTGCAGATTCACAGACTATACTAACTTTTGTGTCAATACTGTAGTACCCTCAAAGACAGTGCATTGCATCCCAAACAACAAGTCCTGGATTACTAAGGAGCTTAAAAGGTGTTGAATCAAAAAAAATAAATCATTCTCATTAGGTGGGAAAGAGACTTTGAAGGACTTACATCATGTGCTAAAGCAAAATCTGGCCGAAGGAAAGGAAACTTACAAAGTTAAAATAGAAAATGAATTGTCTCAATGAATGATGTCAGGAAAGGACTGTGGACAATTACTGAGCTCAAACATTCAGGCCTCAGGTGCTAGAAGAGGAATTAGACAAAGTTAATGCCCTGAACCAATTTTTTAATAGATTTTCCTCTTCCACTGCCATATTCTTCCAATGACCGTTCCTCCCACCCCATCCCTACTATATCAATAACTCCTACCACGTCAACTGCAATGGCCCGTGATAAGTCCATCTCAGACCATCACGGCTGTCCATCACTGAAGACCAAGTAAGGAGACAACTGAGGAGGCTTCACACAGGAAAAGCCACGGTACCAGTTAAAGTCAGTCCTCAAGTTCTTAAGGCCTGTGCTGATCAATTTTGAGGTTTCCTCTGTCACTTGTTCAGTTTGACCCTAAGGCTCGTGAAAGTGCCACTGCTGTGGAAAACATTATTCCTGTTCCAAATAAGGCAGGCACCTCTTCATCTAATGACTAGAGGCCAGTGATCCCACAATATGAAAACCTTTGAGAGGTTGGTCCTGGACTATTTGACTATATGGACCCACTGCAGTTTACCTATCAGACAAAGTTTGGAGTGGATAATGCAATTATCTATCTGCTCAACAAGGCTTATTCCAACCTAGACAAAGCTGGCAGCACTGTGAGGATTATGTTTTTTGATTTCTCCAGTGCCTTCAATACCATTCAGCCATCTCTGTTATTGGGTAAACTTGGAGATATACAGGTGGTCGATCCTATGGTGTCCTGGATAATGTTTTTTTGTCGGCCAGATCACAGTTTTTCGGACTCAAGGATTCTGTTTCTGATACAGATGTGAGCAGCACTGGAGCACCACAAAGAATAGTCTTGTGTCCTTTTCTCATCACTCTGTACACCTCAGACTACAAATATAACATCAGGCCATGATTCTGCACTAATGGAGGATGAGACAGAGTTAGGAGTCAGGTGGAGAACTTTGTTACTTGGTGCAAATAAGAATTATCTGCAACTTAACATCAGCAAAACCAAGAAACTGGTTGTTGACTTTCACTTCACCAAGGTCCTCTTATGTCCTTTCACTGTTCAAGGAGTGAATGTAGAGGTGGAGTGCTCCTATAGGTACTTGGGGATCTACATCAATGGGAGGCTGGACTGGTCTCGAGAGGAACTATATAAGAAAGGGCAAACTAGGCTTTTTCTGAGGAGAATGCATTCCTTTAGTGTGGTTGATGACATCTTTCAGATGTTTTACAACCTTGTGATGGCCAGTGTGGTTTTCTACACTGTGGTGAGCTGGACAGGTAACATCACTCCAAGAAAGGCTCACTGAATCAACAAACTAATTAAAAGAGCAGGCTCAGTTATAGACACATTCTGGACCTCCGGCGGTCATAGTGAAGGAGAGAATTAAAACAAGACTCCTCTATCTGTTACTCTAACACTTTCAGCCAACTAATTATTTAGCAGAAGTGTGTCAAGAAAAGCTACTGAGGCTCCTTTATAGCAACAGGCCTCACAAGTCACAAGTTTTGTTTATTTTTACATTTTTTTCTTTCTCTGTCATTCTGGTGTATGTTCAGACTAATCTATCTATCTATCTATCTATCTATCTATCTATCTATCTATCTATCTATCTATCTATCTATCTATCTATCTATCTATCTATCTATCTATGTTAGTTCACTATTAGTTCACAGTAAGTTCACTATTTAATAGTGTTAATTTAGAATGTCTTTGTAGTTGGAAAGGACTTTCTCACTGTCGGTCCCTTCTTGGACTCAAATTTACGAAGTTGTGCTGGTGGGTTCAGCAGCAGAGTAGTCTGCTAAACTAAATGAGCATTCGTGGAACTTGTGAAGCGCCATGTCCTGAATTTCTTTACATAGTAGAGAAGGCACAACAGCTATCAGCATAACAGGTTTAATGTTGAAGTAAGTTTATTTATCTCCTTTGCTTATTAAATTATTTGGAGTTGCATGATGCCAGGAACCATTACTAACAGTTACTGTCACATCACTATTGCTGCAATTACACTTTCTATTAACAAATTAATATTGGTATTTATTGCAAGGGAGGGAATAGTGGAGAGGAATTGTAATATAAGGGACTTTATTTTTCTATTTTTATGTTTTATTGTGATTTTTGAGTTATTATTTTTAATATTTTTAGGTATTTTCTGCCCTTCATTTCCATGTGCTTTGTGGGTGGAGCCATAGAAGGCAAGGACCACCCTTATAGTACTCCTTCTGAGCACTACTGCTGACTATTTCAGGCCAGAGCTTAGTAAGCTCAGATCAGGAAATCATTGTATTTTTATTTTTCTTGGATTTACTGGTTTCTGTCTATCTATCTAGGTCTCTTGTTCCATCCTAATTAGGGTTACTAGACATCTCTTTTTTCTAGGACAGTCCTGGATTTTGCAATATGGTCCCTTGTTTGCATCCTTGAATTAAACAAAAAGTCCAATTTTTAATTGGCCAGTCATTGAGAGTAAGTGTTCACAAAACCAACCACCTCACCTCTTTGTTATAATATACATTTTTATAAGACAAATTCATCTATGACAACTACACTTGTTGGTTAATGAGTCTTATCCCATTTTGGAACTATGTAAATCTGATCAGCCTACGTATAATGACAGTTATCTTTTGATAAGCTAAATTAGGTGAGATTTTACTGGATTAGTGAAAATTGTTTGTACTCTCTAGCTAAACAACAGTGAGGCTGGAGCTGTGAGAAGAAAGCTAAAGCTCCTGGGAGTATGAGAGTCAAAGGTGAGTCAGTAGTGTCCACGATGAATGGCAAGTATATTTTCCACAGGGAAACACTCATGTACCTGTATGCTTGTAGTCGTACATTGACTTCTTAGCAGCATCCTAGTCTTGACTATTATTCAGACATTTTGTTGGAAGAAAAGAAGAGAAACACCTTGACTCAGACACAATGCATTGAGGCTGCCACTAACAACCTTATTGGGCTCACTAGGCACAGTGCCAGCTTCCTAATGAGTTATGGGGATAGCTGATAAAACATGCACACCAAAGCAACTCCAGTGGTGTTGCTGCTCCTCCTTCCACATGTTGCTTCTCTTTTGCTCTCTTATTAGAAGCTGTCACATCTCACCATCAGGCCCAACTGAAGGAGGTCTGGTGGCTGTAGCTCTCCTTTTTAAGCAGCAAATTAAGCACCTTTGCATATGTCTTCTGCAGCATTCAAACCAAAAATCTCAGCAAGCGTAGATATGTCTGAAAGCTGCATGTTCAATACACATCCATTTCCTTTTTGCATTAAATGCTGGAGAAGAGTGAGTGGCAGACAGACAGTGCTCTTGCTCAGCCGGGATGCCTCAGAAATGGAAGGATTGGGGGAGAGAGTGTGCTCAAGGCTCAGGGCCAGATCACTAGGTGACAGTTTCCCTGAGTTGCTATGGCATCTCAGATTGCCACAGGGCTTTTAAACCGCATAACAGAAGGTGTTCTATTGACTCAGCTGGAATGTCAAAGGATGGACGTCCAGAGCAGGGCCGCCAACATTGTAATTTCTTCCGATAAATCTTCAATTCTCTCTCTGAAATACGTAATATCTTCGGCAGAATCCATTTAATCGGCAGTAGTAAGCATTTTTCTAATTAATTCTTGTGCTATCGATTCACCAATCAGTAACTAGAGGGCGTGTTAGAGCCCACCCTCTCAACTTTGATGAGTGAAAGTGACAGTTTTATTTCAAGCCGTATTTCATGACGGTTTGCAGGAATGTCACGGACAAAATGAAATAAATAAATAAGCAACGAAAAACATATTTCGTGACACATTTATTTATTTATGCTCTCATTTCATGACATATTTATTTATTAAGGCTGTCATTTCATGACACATTTATTTATTTATGCTCACATTTCACAGTACTTTTATTTATTTACGCATTTATTTATTTATTTCATTTTGTCCGAAATATTCCTCCATACCTGCCAACCGCCCAATGTGCAGCCTCTCCATGACCCAGTGTAGGAATAAGCAGGTTTATAAATTCAAAGGCAGGGTCAGATGTGCTTGCAAAGACATAATTAATCACTTTACCAGCCATAGAGCCTCACATGACTATGGTGACCTTCCTCAAGTGACCTCTCTTCAAAATTGTATTTCCTAATAGTTGTTAAATAAAACTAGGTCGTGCACTGGATCTTCTATTATTACCAAAATGGATACAGGTAAACCTTTACTAATGCAATGTTCAGGAAAACCAGCCCTCTATTGATTCTAATTCAACTTGCAATTCCAGTACGGAATGAAAAATTTAAGCCATTGATCTGACAGCTTGTATGCTATTGATCAGATAAAGCCACGAAAAATCTGAGTTTTAACCAGACTATGAGTAGAAGCCATGACTTACAAATTGCCATTTTGATTAGCAGAAGCAGAAGCAGCTTCAGCTCTCAAGTCTGGTCAATGCTGTTTTAGTGTGTGGTATTTTTCCTTCGTTCTAATTTTATCTGAACATTCAATTATTTATTCGGCTTCAGGCCAAGTGGAGGCTATTGTTCTCTCTTCTACATTTTAATGTTCTATTGTTGTTATTACTAGAGAAGTGGTGTCTGGTTGGCAGGAGATGGGCACTACAAAGTTAGCTTCAGGGAAGAGAAAGAGAGCAAACCTGGAGGGGTTTTACACTATACAAGTTTAAGAAGATAGCAGACACTTTAGAGCCAATGCAGATGCTGGGTGCTAGGAAGAAGAACAGGCTACCCTCTCCTGAGACTTTAGGGGACAGGTGACCCAGGAGCTGACAGCTATTTCTGACCATATAGTGAGAGAAAGACATGGGGGTGAAGACAACAGATCACAGCATCATGTCACCAACGTCATATGATCTAGGTTGTCTTTAGAAAAGACTTGTCAATGTGACAGAGAGCACTGGAACCCAAGTGTAAACCAGGAAAATGGGCTCCTGAGAAGTTGCCTTTAAAAATCTTTTAAAGGAATACTCCATCCAAAAGTGATATTCTTTCATATGTTTCATACCCCATGTACTTTGTAGTGGCAGCCATAAAAATTTTAAGGCAGAATTGAGAGAACAAAGTTCATGGCAACATGGAATGCAGTAACAACCAGTGTTGCACAATAGCAAACAATGTGAAAAATGTCCACTAAAAAAATCTCATGTTGCTCATTTCACATTATCCTGCTGTATGCTCAAAACATGCAAAACGCATGCTGTTTTTGCTAAAATATTGACCAATGAATGAGGGAGAGAGGCAGGTCTTCAAAAGTCTATCCCATGAGGTTTTAGGTTTCCAGAAAGTAAATATTTAATGCATGCATTTGGCAGGTTTTGAGCTTATGACTTGCTATAATACACGTGAATTATGGGACACAAATATTTTTTTTTTTGTTTTGTTTTGTTCTTCCCCATTAATTCTTTTCACACCTCTTGCAATCCCTCAACAATGGTCACTATTGCCATCTATTATTTCATTAACTTCTTTCTCTCCGTTGAAAACAACTACAAAGTACAGCACTACAAAGTACATGAGGTAAGGAACCTAATTTTAATGTCACGGCTGTGTGATGGCACGTCTATAAGCATATAGTAAGTGGCTGATGCAGCATTTGTTATTGGCACCGGACAGTATGAAGGTCTACAGCCAGCAGACTTCAACCTATGCAAATTACAGCCACTAAAAGAAACTATGGGCTGAGCACAATGGCTCCACACAACCACTACGGCGCACAGGAGAGGGAATTGTGTGGCTCTGTATACAAATAGATGAAAGGCCTAAAGAGGGGTGGGGTATTCAAAGAGTCAGCGGGTAACGAACAGGACTGAAACAGTGGAAAAAGGGTGGAAATCACGATAACTAGATGACGTGCTTTGGGGCTGAATGAAACACCAGCGGGGTAGTCACAGCTTTCTTCATTGCCACAGCAATTGGGAAGTAGCAGTTAGGGATGTAATTAGAACTTATTTCTTTTCCTCCTGTCATGTTGCTCAAAGACACCATTACTATTATTTTTTTATTTTATTGTAACCCTTAAGCACTATAAACTAGTCTATTTTTTATTATTTTAACAATCCATGTTGTCCTCCTTTCTTTCTTTCTTTCTTTCTTTATCCACATGTATTTAAAAATGTAATTTTTGCATGGAATATTTCTTTAAGAGCAACAGAATATTCAGGGATGCAACGGCCACTAGGGGAGGTGGTATCTGTGTCCTTGCAGAAAAAATGTGGCAGCCTCTGATCCCAGAAGTGATTTGAACACAGCGTGAAGTGAAGCCCTCAGAGAAGTTGGGATAAGACTTACACCACAGAGAAAGGAGAGGTCAGTGTGAAGTGAGAGAAGGCGTTTGCACAAAAGTGGTGGGCAGGTGGATGAGCTCCCCTTCCTACGATAGACTGGGCAAAACAACCAATTAGGTAGGCCCAGGTAAGCCATAGGACGTGTTTGCCATCTATGTTCACCCCTTCATCGGGTTTTATGTGAATAATAAAGGCACCTTCATCTTTGGTTGTGGCCTCCTTATTATTATGCTGGGTGTGGAGGGCTGCCACAAGGGCCCCTTCTTATTACATACAGCATTATGATTTGCAGTAATTACAGTGTTGTTTTTTTCCATTCTTGTATTTTTAATATTTTGTACAACACTTTGCATTTTTTATTTTTTTAATTAGGTTGGTTATAATTAAGAGTCTCTCCTCTGTTTAAATGAATATTAAAGATTTTTAAGTAGTAAATATTATTACTTGTACCTAATTACAGTATACAATCACTGGAATGCAGTTTATACAGAATTAGAGTGGGATGCAGATGCACCAGAACAATATTGTTTATCTTAGAAGCCAAATGAGCGCTTTGTTAGCATACATGCTGTAGTACTTAAAATATTATGAATAATTAATACGCATACATTAGGCAAAATTAGTTTTTTATGGATCTGAAAAAGTGGTTATTGTTTGCAAAAGTACGGTATACGGATATTACTATTCTGCTGCACTTATGTGATTATGATATTCCTGTTGGTTCATGTTTATTGTACTGAAATTTAGAATTATTCAGTCTATAAATCTTTATTTTATATACAATAGCAACTTTCACAACAAGTTCTATTACATATTTCACATAGTTTTAATAGAAACTGTGCAAGATGTGCTTTTTTGGTGCTGTTAAGTATATCATTAATCCATTATTAGCTTTTAATTTGATGCAGTTTGATTATATACAATACTAGCTGTCCCTCCGCAGCTCCACCCACGTAGTAGGGAAACAGGACAAACTTTAAAAATCAATAAAAAAATTTTTAAAAATGTAATTCTGCCCAAGTGGAAGGTAGGTATGCTTCAAAGTCAAACATTGACACTCTATGTGATCGTGTATCTCTGGCAATCAGCACCTACCCTCTAAAACACGCGTAGCTGTGAGTATTGAATGTGCTGATTCTGAATTTTTTTTCATCAGTTTTTGGATTAGGATCATTAAATTACAGTTTAGGAATTGTGGTGGGTGACTTTATTGGGCAAACTTTTTTGTCTTGTTTTCCGTCATTTTCGTTCTTCTTTTGTTAATCATAAATAAATGCCTTCCGTTATAAAGGTTCTTCTTTGGATTTGTCTCTCAACAATAACAACAACATTTATTTATATAGCACATTTTCATACAAATAATGTAGCTAAAAGTGTTTTACATGATGAAGAAAGAGAAAAGAGGCAAAGTAAGAATTAAAATCAGAGAACACTAATTAACATAGAACAAAAGTAAGGTCCGATGGCCAGGGAGGACAGAAAAAACAAAAAAAACTCCAGACGGCTGGAGAAAAAATACAATATGCAGGGGTTCCAAGGCCACGAGACCAACCAGCCCCCTCTAGGCATTCTACCTAACATAAATGATCAGTCCTCATTGTATTCAGGGTTTTCATGGAAGAACTTGATGATGACGGTCACGTGGACTTCTGGCCTATAAACCATCAAACCAGCTGTTGGACTGCTTCCTTTCCTTTGAAGGGAGTTTTTTGTGTAATTAAAACTTTAAATGATTGCTTTGAGGACTGCCTCTAGAGTTTGGTGTCAGAGTGCCTGAGGTGAGGCCTATGTCCAGATATGCCAGTGAAGATTCTGGCCTGGCTTTTGTTTTAGAGGCCATAAACTCTTTTGACATTTTTTTTTGTGCACTTACGTTATAGCACAAAGCAAAAGCATTCATTCCTTAGACTGCTGGATCCAAAATATCACTGGTTGTATCAACCCAGATGCACAGTCAGGTGGTCCCAACCCCACCCGGGCTCAATATTTATAGAACAATGAATATAACTCAAAAAACAGATATCTGCTAAACAGAAAATATATTTAATACATAAACATTATTTGAATACATAAAACACATCTGAAAGAATAATAAACTACAAAAAGGGGAAAGACAGAAACATTTCTAAACACATACTTTACAAAGGTGCAAAGCTCAGTAAAGTATATACTGCAGATGAAATAAAAAGAGCCTTGAGCCATAGATGAAACAGTATATGTACTGTATACACAGACATCACCAAAGAGTTTAATGTCGTTTTCTGAGTTAATATTTTTTTTAAAGGTTACACAGGATTGTTAAATGCTAGCATGTTTGCTGTTGGATGTGTCAGAGTTGACATTAATGTGATGCATTTGCATCTTTAAGTACCAGTGGGAGTGGCAACAGCTGGTTAGTCGGTGAGGATCATATGTAATCACAACTTCTTCTTGGCTGGAGGTAGAAAATTAAAGAGGTTAGGCTACAGTGCAGTATTATTCACAATGAACCCCGAAAGGAAAAGCGTAAGACTTTACATGAGATGATATCTATCTATCTATCTGTCTGTCTGTCTGTCTGTCTGTCTGTCTGTCTGTCTGTCTGTCTGTCTGTCTGTCTGTCTGTCTGTCTATCTATCTATGTTAATGCAACACAGTAAGTTCACTATATAAAATTGTTAAACTGTCTTTGTAGTTGGAAAGGACTTTCTTACTGTCAATGCCTTCTTGGACTCAAATTTATGAAGCTGTGCTGGTGGGTTTAACAGCAGAGTAGCCTGCTAAACTAAATTAACATTCTTAGAACCTGTGAAGCTCCACGTCCTTAATTTCTTCACATACAGTAGTAGAGAAGGCACAACAGCTATCAGCATAACAAGTTTAATGTTGAACTTTGTTGATTATCTCCTTTGCTTATTAAATTTTTTGGAGTTGCAGGCTGCCTGGAACCATTGTTAACTGTTACTATCACATCACTGTTGCTGCAATTACTCTTTCTATTAACAAATTAATATTGGTAACTATTGCAATGGGGGAGTAGTGGAGAAGTATTGTAATGTAAGGGACTTTATTTTTGTATTTTTATATGTAATTGTGATTTTTGAGTTATTATTTTAAATATTTTAGGTATTTTCTGCACTTCATTTCCATGTGCTTTGCAGGTGGAGCCATAGAAGGCAGGGCCACCCTTACAGCACTCCTTCTGAGCACTACTGCTGACTATTTCAGGCCAGAGCTTAGTAAGCTCAGATCAGGAAATCATTGTATTTTTATTTTTCTTGTTTCTGTTGAACTTTTTAGCTCTCGGATTGCCATTTAATCAGCTTCATTAGACTATTTTTGCCCTATTGAATTTGTCTATTTTTGTTAATAAATCTTGTATTTATAAAGATTTGTTGTTTTCCTTTTTGTACTTAAGCCAGGTGTTTATGGTCATCCTTAATGTTGCTGGGCTTTTCTTATATTTTTGGGGCATTATTTTGCCAGCTTGCCTTCTTTAAGGGTCTGCTTGGCCAGATGTCTGCAGTTAGTAGATTTGGGTGTAGCAGGATTTGTCCAGCTTAGGTCTAGCTTAGGTTAAGACCCTGCCTTTATGGTCCTTTCAGGTGACCACCCACTCATTTTTGTCATGTCTGAGACTCTTATTCATGACGTGGATGGACTTCCATGTGTTTGCTGTTCCCAGTACATGTTGATGTAATGAACAATCACAGGTCTTTATGATATTAACCCAAAGCAAGTGTGTTTATGTGTTTAGATGTTGGGTTGATCAACAAATAAACCTGTAGTGCAGATGTACTGGTATCACTCTCCCCTTTTTATATGTCCATATTAGAAGTTGCACTAGTTATTTCTATTCATTGTTACTCATTTTAGAATGCAATGTGATTTCCCTCTGCCTCTTCCAAGCTTGTACTTTTCTGAGCCTTGCTGTCTAGATGTTGAGCCATCTGGCAGAGGTGAGGATTTTTCTAAGCAAGGCCCAGTCTGTGCCCCCTCCATCCTTTACTCTGTCCATCTTGCACACTAGTGACTTAGGCAGAGGTGATATTTACTTAACTGGGAACTGACTTTTCTGAGACTCTGCAGGGGAGCGGATAATTGGAAAGCAGGCTTCTGAGAAGTGCCGGCCTGGTGCACTTCTGTAAAGTCGGTTTCCTGTAAAGATGAAGACAAAACAGCAGGATCTCTTAATGAGCAAATGAAAGAGGACTTTTCCATGGCTAACAAATCTGATCATAAAAAAAATAAAATAATTAATTAATAAATGCAGACTCATGTTTCCCTGGTTTGCGTCCCTTTGGGCAGTGCCTTCAAATCTCTCAGGAGAGCTTTTTTGTGTTGTCTCTTCCTTTTCCTGAATCCTCCCTCCCTGTTGATGTCTTTGACCTCTGTGATGACCTCTGCTCTACTGATGAAAGGGCAGGAACATGAAGCACTCTGCTCTTTGAATTGTTGCTGTAATTGAGTGTTTTAAACTCTCTCCAAACAGCAGGAGTGATTATTAATGGCACAGTCTCACATTAGAAGTTTACAGGTGCTGCTAAAGAGGCTTATGGGTGCCGCCTTCCTTCAAGTGCATCGGAGCAGTCGTTCTTTGAATTTGTAGAGTACTTGTTGTCTTCCACTTTACACAGAGTACAATGCATTTGTCACCCATCACTCATGAGGTTCTTCCCGGGTGTGGGCAGGGGGGGCATTACACAAAATGTAAAACTTCTCATGTGAGTCAAGGGTGGTTTGTAAGGTCCAGTAGAAGGAAAGGCATATTGATGGGGCAAAGTGTAACAAAGCAATCATCTGTCATGAAGTCCACTTACCTAGGGTCATATGTCATATATTATGTACATACATTAATTAGTTGTTTAATAACTACTTTTCTTTTTCTTTCTTTTTTGTTCTTTGCTTTGCTGCCTTGATGGATGATCACAATAACACAGGTCAGTGTTCTCTTTTTTTACCCATATCATTTCACAAAAAAAGTGCCACTCACTGATACAAAATGTGCAGTCCATAGGGGTGCCCTTTCTCCAGTACTCTCCTGACCAGGATAGAGGAGTGCTGAGTAGAGACTGACACAAGGAGTGGCCAGTCTTGTGTATTTGTAAAAAAAACAGAAACATGGCTTTCATTTAAGGGTTAATGTTGCACGTATCATCACTGAGATTTACAGAAATATTGTTTTTATTGTTATGCGGCCCTCTTGGTCGCTAAGGTCGAGCTGCTGAGATGCAGCACTGAAGGACTGCTCTGCTTCCTGTTGCTAGGAAACAAGTTGATGCTTCTACGTCTGCTGATGGAAAGTTCATGGGAGAATGAGAATAAGGAGTTAGAACGGAAAAATATAAATAGACTGCACCGCTGGTTCAGTTGCTTTGAGACACACTCGCCTCTCTTTTTTACGATCAGGTACCATGATGTCACTCCAGGAGGTAGATAACAATACCTAAAATGTCTAGTCGGAGACATCTAATTGAATGTGCATTGTCCAGTCTTTCAGAATGTTGCACCAGAGTGCCAGGGTCCTGGATTCAATTTACCAGCCCAGGCAATCTTCCGTATGAAGTTTGTACTTCCACATTCTGTCCCTGCTTCCCAGAAATGTGCATATTAGGGCTAATTTGATTCATCTATAGCCATCCATCATGGAGTGTGAAATCTTATCCTGACCACACTTGATTGACGGTAGGGACCATCACTGACTCTCTCTCTTTCTCATCTTCTCTCTCACTCATTCACACTCTTTCTTTCTCTCTCTCTCTCACTCACTCACTCACTCACTCATTCACATGCTCCTTCATTTCCTCACTCATTCTCACTCACTCCCTAACCTATTCAATTCTCACTCTCTCTCACTCGCTTACTCAATCAATCACTCACTCATTACCCTACTCTCACTTTCTCTCACTTACTTAATCATTAATTGCCTCACTCTCATTCACTTAATTAATCGGTCAATCGCTCATTTATTCACTTGCTCTCTCTATCTTTCTCTTTCACTCATTTACTCCCTTTCTCTCTCTCGCTCACTCACTTATTCATTGCCTATCTCTCTCTTAAACATTCACTCACTTACTTACTCACTCACTCACTTACTCTCTCACTCGTTCACTTCCTCCTTCCCTCTCCCTCACTCTCTCTCTCTCATTCACTCACTCACTAATTTTTTCCCTTGCTCTCTCTCTCTCTCTATCTTTCTCTTTCACTCATTTACTCTCTTTATCTCTCTTTCACTCACTTATTCATGGCTTATCTCTCTCTTAGACATTCACTTACATACTCACTCACTCTCCATTATTCACTTACTCCTTCCCTCACTCTCTCTCTATCTCTCTCTCTCCCTCACTCACTCATTTCTTCCCTAACTATTTCTCACTCAGTCACTCCCTCCCTCACTCATTCACTCGCTCACTCTCTCTCTCACACTAGCTCAATTAAAAGTGTTCAGTCACACCAAGCTATACATCTTTAATTTACCATGTCCACCTACAGTACTGTTAAACTCAGCATTGCTATGGTTTCAGTCCTACAAACTTCAAAAAGGCCTCAACTTTTCAAAGAAAAATGTGAATAATAACAACTTCTAACCCAAAATAACCAGCCTTGAAAGATATGTTTATTTTAACTTATTGATTTATAATTAAAAAAATCCAAGAAATTTAAAGATTTCCAACAAAAAATTGGAAAGGTATAGAATAACTTAATATGACAAGCAAAACAAATACTGTACCTTAAATCTTCAAAACATAACCAGACCTAAAACTAAAATCCATGAAGCAAAAGTAAAACATTGAATAAACAGGAAATCCAAAGTAAATAAAGAGTCAGGCCTGAGAAGAGGTGCCAGCCTGAGGCATGCTGAGCCCTTAAAGAGGGCTAATACACCATTGGCTACATATTTCTTCTAACCACTGGTGCACAGGCAGGTTAAAGAACAGCTTCAGGCTCAAAGTGTAAGTGGGAGCCAGCAATTAAACCAGTGACTTTGCCACTGCGCACCTCACAAGGTGACTGTACTCTGTTTTTTGATGAGGCAAATCCATAAGTAATGGGAACAAAGTAGAAGGTATATACTGTAGACATTGGAAAGTCTTATTAAAATGGCAGAGACACATGTGCACATTCAAAAGAGCATAAGGAGATGTGGTGATGTGTTCAAAGTCGGCTTGCTCTGAAGGAACTGAGAGAAGTAAAAGAAGAGCCCATTTGTAGATAGTGGAGTGATGGGGTGGTCTCTTACAGATTGTAAAGTTGTGGGAGAGAAATGTGTTGGAAATAATAAAATGAGGCATCAGGAGTGATGACAGTTGGGTGGATGCGTGTCTCAAAATTACTGAGGAGAAAGCCACTATTTCCTTTTTAAATAATAGAAGCGATATGTGGTAAGGAAACCTTGAAGTACACTGCAGTATATTGAGGGATGCTGTTTCAAGTTTGAAGAGCTGACTAAAGAGGTTGTGTGGGTGCACACTTGTTTAAAGAATATTGAGGAGTATAACAAGTGATTACCTGTAGGTAGTTGGTTTATACTGATGGGACACTTGATTGCAAAGGGCTGATTTGTAAATAATAGCTAGTTTGAAGAATAAGAGATGCAGTATATGCTTGAAATAGACCATACTAAGGGATGTTGTTTAAAGTCCTCAAGTGAAAGCCATGCTACAGTAGAGATGAAAATCAAGTTGGGTGTACGCTTACGTTAAACTTTAGTAATTACATTTAATGGTGTTGGACTCTTTCAAACCATTAATGAAAAGTATAACATGTTACTACCCCTCTACAAGTCAACATATTTTCTGCATGTCATTAAAAGTCATTAAAGATAAGTTTTTTTTAGAATGGGCATCCAGTTGTTAAAATGTCTGCTCTGACACCCATAAAAGTTTGGGGGCAACTAATCAACCTGGTTGAATCCAAAAAGTGTCCATTAAACCAACAGAGATAGAGAGAGTCAGTCGACAGTAGATGTATTGAGTGTCTGGATTTCTTTAGGATATGTTGAAGAGTGTAAGACTCAGCTGTAGACTGTGGGTTTGTCATTGGAAGCTTGTTTACAGTATTTGGACGAGCATAAGTAATGATATTTTGTAACTGAGGTAATTCTGAATTGACATGTGCTTTGAAGTGTATACTATAGGGAAACTTACGTATCTGAAGAATTTTTAAAGCATAAAGAATAAGGGTTACTTGTGTATGGTAGACATTTCAAGTGTGGAAACTTGCTTTAAATATAAGAGGATTCATTTAATAAATAATGGGAAGCACACTAAAGCTGTAGTTACTGTCGTTGCCTCGTAAACCCGGTGTCTTGTTCTTGAATCCGATATCCAGTCACTGTCTGTGTGGAGTCTGCGTGTTCTTGCTGTTGCAGATTGAGTTTTGCTGTCACATCCCCAAAGATGTACAGATTAGGTTAATTTGTGATTCCAAATTGTTCCTTTAGATATGTTTATATGTAAGTGGGACTTGCAATGCAGTGGTGTCCAGTCCAGTGTTCTTTCCTGCCTTGTCCCTGATATTGGCCTGCACAACCTTTGAATGGATTGAGTTGGTTTTGGGAATTTAAGAATGTGCAATTATATTAAAAAGTTGAAAGGATCCCATTTGTCAAAAGTGACCATTTTGTGTACTGATATTTGTTTGAACCATGTTGAGCAGTGTATGGAACTGCCAATAGATTAGTTGAGAGTCTCTTTTTCATAGTATTTGAATGAAATGTGTAATAATACTTCTTTTCACTTTTGAGTATAAGTGCACTGGTGGTGCAAATGTTAACCAAGCTGCCTCCCATTTTCGCAGATCCCATCCCGCTCATCACCTTTGTGAAGTTTGCATTTTCTCCCCATGTTGGTTCCTCTTCAGGTTGTCCAGTTCTCCACCCACATCCCAAAGATGTGTATGTCAGGTTCATTTCATAATAACTGTTATTTGAAGTGTATGGTGTGTGATGTACTGGTGCCCTGTTCAGGTCTGGTTCTCGATTTGCATCCAGTGCTGCTGGGGCACACTCAAACATCCTAGACTCTGGATTAATGGATTGCTGGATGGAACAGGAGTTTGTGGTAAGTGGATATGTTTAAATCGCAGTATTTGAGTTTTGGGGAGGACAGCATCTAATGGGCAAGAGAACATCTGACTTATCTTAAGGAATCCTGCAACATGCTACTTGTATCCTTCTTTTTCTTCTCATACTGATTTTTGTAGAAAAACTGTGTCAGATCTTTATTTTTCTAACTTCAAAAATAGCTTCCAGTTGCTTTTTCTGAGTTTATCATATGAATTGCAAAGCTTCTTCTGTTTTGCCGATGATAGACTTGAAAGAATAATTAGAACATGTTTTCATTTCCATCCCATTATTAATGAAAATGATTTCGCTTATTGTGCAAACAGCCCTCCAGCGGGCCTAGCGCATGATTTAAAACAAGAAGCCGTAGCTGAAATCCGCAGGGGAGACGTCAATTGATAGGTGGACAACATGAGCCCAGGACGAGAACACTCTGAGTTTTCTGTAAAGGATATATAATTAGGACGAAATGGTTTTGAAATTCCAGACTGCGCATATGATTCACTTGTGTGTTGTTTATTTCTGCAACTGAAGGTTTAATATGCATTACCAGGAAACAATGCAAATAAGCTCTTAGAAATGGAAAATACTCTTTCATAGCTTGTCTGCACCATATGAGGTCTAAACTAAGCAAAAAAGTTACCTTGTGATTCTATGTGCATGATAAAAACGTAAATGCCCTGCAGCCAGGTTGAAGGGTATACTTACATCCCAGCAGCAGCATGTCATGAGCAGCCAAGCCTTGAAGACTAAATTGAGGAATCAGGACACTTCAAGAAGGTTTATTTACTGTTGAAATTAGTCGTAAGCCCCTTTGTCAATCTCTTCCTCATCAAAATGGCTTCACTACAAGTATGGGGGCTCAGCTATCTTGCATTACACTCATTCACAATACTCTGTTTGCTTCTGATTGTTGGCACCAAACAGTTATTTTAAACCTCTTAAAGATTAATCAATCAATCTTTGTTTTATATGCTATTCATTCACAATGCATATCATCTCAAGGCATTTTACAGAGCAAACAGTAGAATTCAAAGCCTTTATTTTGTATAGCCCTCTTCAAAGACATCATCCTTACAAGGCACCTTGTAAACCAAACCAGACTACAAATGAGAGAAACCAGCCTTAATTTCTAGAACACTTTCACGGACATCACCTGTCAAGCATGCATAAGAGTGGATGATATGGTCATCTGTCTGCTATGCTGAGCCAACATCTGTCTAGACAAGGCAGGCAGCTGTGCAAGGACGTATCAAGTGACATTAACACAATTCACTTCTTACTGCTGGCAGAAGACTAACGATAATAAAGATGGACACCTCATTCATGTCTTGGATTTCTGGCTATTTGTCTGGCAGGCAGACTTATGGGTGGTCAGTAATGATGAGCACTCTTGTGAAATTGCAGATAAAATTAATTTTGAATGCGATTCCACACTTAAAAACAGTGAAAATCACTAAACTTATGTTTTTAAACTTATTTGGGTCGGAAAGCATAGAATATTGTTCCCTAAGGGACATTCCACTACCGAAACTGCCATCCATTTCCTCAATTCACTGCCTGCTTAGACGTTCACGCCAGCATTTCTGCCTCGCACCACTTAGGTCATCTGTGCTCACTTTCCCCAACTCCAAAAACTGATTGAAGCCAGAGCAGTTGAGAAGAAACTCCTCTGTAGTGGTTTTAGGTAGGTGTTCTCAATCTATTTCCCTTCTCATGCTATGCACCAGAAAAAATGGTGCCAATGGTGAAAAAAGATTCAAATGAGATGGGAGAACATGTGCTAATGGATTGAATTTCACAGCTTGCAAAACACCATTTATTTTGCAGATTCTTTTGTGAAATGAAACCAAAGTTTTACCGTGAATTCAATTTTCATCATTAGTGGTCAAAAACATGTGGGCCCCCAACGGAAATGTCGTAGCTCATTTGATATTCCTCCTATACACATTAAACTTGAAGTACACCTATTGAAATGTTCAGATAATTTTGCATTAATCTGGATGTAAATGAGGTCAGGAGGAAGGTCAATTTAGGGATACAGTATGGATGATAGTCTAAGTGGTACAGGTCAATGAATCTACAGCTAAGCATAAGTAAAACTGAGGAGATACTGGTGGACTTCATGAAGAGCAAGATTTCCCTGACTCCAGTCTTCATCCAGGGAGTCAATGTTGAAGAAGTTCAGATATATAAATAGCTGGAGGTACACTGGAGAGAAAGCTCAACAGGTGCATAAGCATAGAAGTTACAATACATAGTGAATATACAGAAGGGGTGTAAAGTGGTTGCATGTATTGAGCTCACTCAGGTCTTTTTGTGTGGGTGAACACTGCTGCTCTTGTTCTGTCAGTTTGTGGCTTTGGGTGTTTTCTTTTATGCAATGGCGTCATAAGAGCAAGAGATGCCAATGGCCACCAGAATGGAATTCTAGAAAATGGCAGCAGGGAGAAAGATGTTGGATAAGAAGTCAACAGTCATGAAAAATCCATCCATCCATCTATCCATTGTCCAATCCGCTGAATCCGAACAGGGTCACGGGGGTCTGAGTCATGAAAAACCTGCATGTAAATCTTTGCTCTAACCTCAGAAAGCAGATTCTACTGCACTGCTGGACTATGCTTTTTATGCCATTTTAGTATAATTCTAATTAGGTATTAGCAATTTCCTTATTTTTTATTCTTTTTTCTTTTATCATGAGTGTATCTTATATATAAATGTCTATGTGTGGAAGTGTGTGTGTGTCTGTCTGGCCCAGAAGTGAGAGGTGGAGTAGGGGTAAGGGCTCCACCTCCTAGAATACACAAGTGAGGCCAGCACGTCAGCAAAACAAAACCTCCGAAGAAAGAGTCACTCACTTAGCAGCTAATACAGAAGTGAGGCAAGCACATTGGCAAAACTGTATTCATTTTACTTTCCTTCCTGCCACTAATACACAAGCGTGGCGAGCACGTTAGCAAAACAAAACCTCCAAAGAAAGACAGTCGCTAGGCGCTAATGCACAAACGATGCAAGCATGGCAGCAAAATGAAACCTTCTAGGGGAGAGATTCCCAAAGTAGTTCCTTTTAATTACCTCACATCTCTATATTTCAATTTTTTTTTCTGATGATTTCAATAGTTTCTAGGACCCTAGGCTTTTTACAGCACGGGCTTACACAGCTAGTTTTGTATAAATGTTGTGGTTGAGGAAAACATTACATGTTCCATGAAACATTTTGGGTCACCAACCCGGTTGTCCCCGTTTAATTACACAAAAATGTAAAGAAACAAAGGCAGCTATGCACGCCAATACTTGGACTCAAAATCAAACAAGATAGACATCAGGCTAGGCAAATATTTAGTACTGGACAGAGAGAAAGGAGCTCCATCCTGCAGTACATTCTGTTCAAGACCAAACACCTCTTTCTGGCAGCTGTGGGCTTTATATTGGGGGACCGGACAGGGCAAAGTGAGTTACTCTCACTGGGCAAGTTCGCTGTCCTTCATAGGGAACAGAAGAGGAGAAGGTCAACAAGAGTGCTATCTATCTATCTATCTATCTATCTATCTATCTATCTATCTATCTATCTATCTATCTATCTATCTATCTATCTATCTATCTATCTATCTATCTATCTATCTATCTATCTATCTATGTTAATGCAACACAGTAAGGTCACTATTTAAAAGTGTTAAACTGTCTTTGTAGCTGGAAAGGACTTTCTCACTGTCAATCCCTTCTTTGACTCAAATTTATGAAGTTGTGCTGGTGGGTTTAGCAGCAGAGTAGTCTGCGAAGCTAAATGAGCTTTCTTAGAACCTGCGAAGCACCACGTCCTGAATTTCTTTACATAGTAGAGAAGGCACAACAGCTCTCAGCATAACAGCTTTAATGTTGAACTTTGTTGGTTATCTCCTTTGCTTATTAAATTATTTGGAGTTGCATGTTGCCAGGAACCATTACTAACAGTTACCGTCACATCACTGTTGCTGCAATTACTCTTTCTATTAACAAATTAATATTGGTATTTATTGCAATGAGAGAGTAGTGTAGGAATTTTTATGTAAGGTACAAGGGACCCTTATTACCAGACAAGGGTACCAAGATAACATATTTGGTCATTAAATTATACATTTTCAAGGAAATAAAATGAAAAATGTACTCCTGATCTAATAGTATGCAAGACTGGATAAGCAGCACACCTTTTTTAATATTCAAGGTCATGGAAAATTGAATATCTTATAGTGGGAAATTAATTTGGTTGTGTGTTTTATAAATTAAAAAAATGCCAGAGTAGAAGGGAAGTAGAAGCATTTGCAGTAATCCAGAGTAAAAGTAAAAACCCTTGCCCTCATTTATGTAATGGAATTTTCATTTATCCATGTTGCATTTCTTTGCTGTTTATTCTTTGTCGTATAAGTTAATCAATCATCCATCCATTCATGTTCAATCTGCAGTGACTTCTTCCCATACAGGATCAAAAAGGCAGCGACTGAGAACTGTCAGCCTAGGATGGCAGTGCTTAGCATTATTAAATGTCTTTCACAAACTATTTACAGAAGTCATTCTTTTATACTAAGTCGTGAATAATTCCTGTGTTTTTTCCACTGTTGTTGTAGTTAGGCTTTTTCTCTCTACCATCCTGACCAGGATATGCAGGTCTTTTAATTTACAGTAAGATGATTCACAAGTTCATAAATTCTATTTCACCAGTCATTCAGTATATAATAGCAGCATTATCCTGACTGTCATTGTGTCCGTTTCTAGCAGACTCTTCATCCCAGGCACAGCGGAGGAGAATCTGGAGTCTATTCCAGCAGCAATTGACATAAGACAAGATCTCACCTTGATGGCAATCCAGTCCACCCCCTCTCCATTGATTACAATAGCATTATTAGAAATAATAGCATTCATCAGTTCCAGTAATTCCTGTAATTAGTAACATGCCGTGTAATTGCTGTTTGGGTTAAATTATTATTCAAAACCAAATACACTGTGAATGGCACTTGTTAATTGAATTTCTATTTACAACTTGGCTCAATAGCATTCATTGGGGAGTTACTGAGTTAAGACTGCAGATTCCTAGTTCCAGACTCTTCATCCTCCAGATAATACACCTTCTTGAAAACTTTTAACTGAGGATAATTGGGAGGCATAGTTACTTACAGGGATTATGTGAGTGCCCTTTTACCATTTTATCAATCTGTATTTAATATACTCGTAAAATCATTTCTGGTTGCTATCACTTGAAACGCTTCCTATCTGTGATATACAGCTGGATTCCTGTTCACATAAAAAAGCAACATACAACAAAGCAATTTGGTTAGGATTAAAGTGCAGTTGCATTAGAATCTGGACTTTTCAATTTATAAGTAACTTGGTAGCATTGCCATTCCACTGGTATGGGTTCAGCAACACTTTGAAGAGGAGTGCAAAACACATGGAACTTCGTGATTGAGACCAACAACAGGCATTAAGTTAGCAGGCCACTAAAACGACTTCACATTAGCACCAAGAAGTATATTTGCTAGCTGCATTATTAATTTATGTAGGGTGATTGTTTTAAATAGAAAGAAAGCAAGAAAGAAAAAAGAAAGAAAGAAAGAACTGAGCATTTTGACAGACAGACACAAGTTTTGAATACAGATGGAAATTCATTCTCTCTGGATACCTTAAGCAGAGGAACACCTCAGAGCAGCAGTTTAAGCTGCCTAAGCTATTTTCATTATACACACACAACTGCAAATAAATATAAGTTCAATTAAAATCCAACTTTGCCATAATATGACACACACACAAGAAGCCAAATACACAAACACTGGTGATAACCACAGCACCCTAAAGAGAAAAATTCCTAATGTTGCAATGAAAACCATTCCTGTTCAGGAATTAAATCCTATTTTGAATTTTCTGTAACCTTATTTGTAACTGACAGAAAACTGCAAGTTCGCCAAAAATACATCAAATGTTTCATTTGCCCTATTGAGTTGGAAATGAAAGAACTGCACTTATAGTACACACAATATTAAATGAAAAAAACATGCAGATGTGTATCACAGATCCCCAAACCTCACAATAAACAAAATGCAATCCACACAGCTTTGTCACATCATATGATTATCTAAGCCTGATTCATGCTGAGCAGGGTCACAGGGTTGCTTGAGCCTATCCCAGCAAGCACAGGGCACACCCACTGGGAGCAATTTAGCATCACTTAATCGCCTAAACATTAATCTCATTTAAGACAGATGTATAATATCTATGTCTGGAAACAACCAGGAGTGAATTTTGCTTTAAACTGGGTGGCGCTCAAAGTTGGGATGATGAACTGCTAAGATCAGACATGCTGTTGTTAACCTGGTCTGACAGAGAACAAGCTTATGTTTGTGAGTTGAAAAGTCTCCTAAAAAGCCCTATTAGATATTTAAATGTGTGTCAAGTGTGTCAAGCGTCAGTGCACACATAACCTGTTTTAAAAATAAACATATGCAAGGGAAAAACCTTTCTGTCACATCAGTGTATGCATTGGCATTTGATAGCATCATCACGTGAGTGGTAAGAGCGAATGATACATTGTCACTGTGCTGTGTATGTGCTCTCTGTTGTTCAGCATTCCGACAATATTGTAGGAGTTGGTGTAGGCTTGAAAGAACTGGCAGCTCTATTCATGAAAATAAGAACTGCAAAATATGTACTTGAATTAAACAACACATCACACTCCATCAAAAGGACTGCCATTAAGAGAGCTGATAACAAAGAACTACAGGAGAAGATGCAGATCTCAGTCCTCAAAACACCTGAATCAACAAATGTGCCTTTTAACACCAGTAGATGCATGGATGAGGCTGCACAACACTCACCTTCTTGGCTGCACGTCTAAATGAATAGCTAAAGATATTTAACACTACTGTCTAATTGGAAATGCAAGCTTGCCATGATCAAATAGCACCTTGTGTAACCACGGACCACAATGCATACCTAAACGCTGTTTGCTGTTGTTATGTCATGTAGTGATGCAATAGTTAAAATGAAAAAAAAGATATCATAGCAGACTTCTCCAACATGTCGAACCCGGTACCTGTGGTGGCCTACATGTGTATCTGTCTCCACTTTCTCAACACTCATTACAATGAACAAATGAATTACTAAGTTTCACTTACCTTGTGGTACTGAGCTTCTGAATGGATAACAACAGTTTTAGTTTTTTATTTTCTCTCAGCATGAAGTTTTATGTCAAGTATCTTTTGCTCTCTCCCTGAAACCATGGCAGCAGTTTGAAATGCACGGACTGGAGAAACTGGAAGTAGGTGTTTTAGGAAGAATCCATGTGAGTGTTGCCTTTGTGTCAGAGAGAGGATGTGTGGCATTGTTCCTAAAGGCATACAGTTTTGTTTTAATTCACCTCTTAACAGCATCTTCCAGGGGTTCCAGTGTGAGTCCCATAACTTACCTTTCCTTTTTAATTAGCCAGTTGATTTGGTAGGCATCTCTTGAAGTGATATTAGCAGCTCAGCATACCACAGCATAGACAATCGCACTGGCAATTATAGAGTCATAGATGTGAAGGATGTCACTTTCAATATTAAAGAAATGCAGTCTCTTAAGAAAAAATCCTGCTCTACCTTTTCTTATATAGTTCCATGACCAGTCTGATTTGTCATGGATATAAACCCCCAAGTACTTGTAGGAGTGCACTGCCTCCACTTTCTCTCCTTGAAGAGTGACTGAATGTAAAAGCTCTTTTGGTGCAGCTAAAGTCAATGACCAATTATTTGGTTTTGCTGATGTAAAGATGGAGGCAATTCTGTTTGCACCAAAAAACAAAGTTCTCCACTTGTCTCTTATACTCTGTCACATTCTCCTTTATCAATACACCCCATAAATGCAGAATTATCTGAGAATTTCTGTAAGTGACCTGACCTGGTATTATATTTATAGTCAGAGGTGTACAGAGTGAAGAGTAAAGGAGACAGGACTGTTCCTTATGGTGCTCCAGTGTTGCTCAACTCAGAAACACAATTCTTAAGTATCACAAACTGCAGCTTTTCCAGGACACCACAGGCTCATCCACTTGCATATCTCTGAGCTTACCGCATAACAGGGAAGCTGAATTTCCTGAAGGCACTGGAGAAATCAAAAACCTACTCCTCACAGCGCTGCCAGCTTTGCCAGGTGAGAAAAGGCCTTGTGGAACAAATAGTTAATTGCATCCTGCACTTCTGTCTTTGACCGATAGGCAAATTGCAGTAGGTCCAGGTGGAGATCCACAAAAGGACTCATGGTTCTATGGAAAGCATTGTGCCTGGATTTATTACTGTGGGGTACATTTGTACCACATAGAAGGATCAAAGTATCATATAATACATTGGATTATATCTTCTTTTTCTGGAGAATGTCTATATAATCCATTGCAAGGGTCAGTCTCACAAAATCCATAAAAATCCACCCACCCTGGTCACTGTCTGTTTGCCTTTCAAGACTTGGTGTCACAGGCCAGAGAGCACAAACACCTGAATGAACAGACTTATAAAGGGTCCCTTTCCAAGTTTAGAGTGTTTCATAGACTAGAACATGCAGAACAGTATATTAGACATTAAGCCCACATTGACCTCAGCCCCTTAGGCAAACTCACTGTATGCTGCATAGATACTATACATACCCTGTTCCCAGAATATTTCTTCTATGTGCAATAAATAATTTTTACCATGTGTAATTTGTGATCCATTTTTGATGTAACATTCTTTTTTCTATAGTTTGTATAGTATGTGTTTTGCATATACAGTAGTTCGTACAGTATGTGTATGGCGTTTATTCTGAGTATTTCTGCAACTGGCAATGATGGCACTTGAAACTGGACTTGTACATAGCATATTGTAACCTAATGAAATTCAAGGTCACAGTGGGCTGGAAAAAAACCCAGCACTACTGGTAACAAGACATGAAATAACACTGGAAGAATCGCCTATCCATACACCACATCCATTCAAGTGCAAGTCCATAGAGTGAGTTTGGAATCAGTAACTTACCTAAAATAAACGTCTTTGAGTTGTGGAAGGAAAACCAGAGTACTTCAAGAAACTGCAAACTCCACTCAGTCAACATGAAGAGTGCAGGATCTGAATGCAGGACGGTAAATCTGGGAGGCAGCCACATTAATCACTGCTCCACCATGCTGCCTTCAAGCAGCTTGGAAAGCAGCACTTAAAAGAATGTCCAATTTTCTTTTTTCTACAAGATTTGTTTTGAATTTTTTTCTTGTATTCTTAGAGAGTCAAAGCTGGGGGGCTGTCAAAATACAGGGCATGTTAAAGCCCATTGTGACACTTCTTGTGTGATTGTGGGCTGTAAGAGAAATAAATTATTGTTGCATTACAGTACATACTGTTCAGTAGGAGAGGCTGCATTAAAGCTGGCTTATATTGAGAAATGGGATTTCCTTGTCCAGGCTGCATTAAAAACTATCCAAAGAGGGTCTCACAAATTACATACACAGTATAAACATAAATATTTTATTTATATATATGTATAGACACACACACATACATATATATACACAGACATATAGACAGTATATATAATACACTAACACACATATACTAGGTATATTTCTCTGTTTATATTTATTAAAGTGATAACATTAAATACTTTGTTCAATTACCAGTACATTTAATTAAACACAAGAGTAGGTGATTTAACTCACAGTGACAGGGACAAGGCGAGAAGGAAGAGGGTGGCTCACGCGAGTAGCAAGCCGTGTAATTTAGCTGCCAAGCTGGAAATGCACTTTTGATGCAACCGCTAATGTAATTAAAAGAGTAACAAAATAATTAACCGCGCGGCCCCAAAAACTAAGTGTGTCTGTTTTGTGATGTTCTCCGCACACTCCAGACTGTCCTTCAGGTGAGCAGTGGAGGTGCATGTACAAGCTTCATACGAGTAGTCAAGCGGAGCAGCTTGGTTTGCGTTACCTCAACTGGCTTGGCTTTTTGTTGGAACACACTGCCCTTGAACTGCAGCCTTGTGTTTCAAGGAGATATAAATTTAAATCTCCAGGAGCGTGTGACATGCCTCACAATCCCTTTTTCTTGGTTACATTGGGATTTACAGCCTAATTGTCAATGTTCAATGCTGAAACATATTTATCTCTTTTTGCCTCATGCTTTCAGTATCACCTCAAAAGCAGGTAATTGATTGTAACCAAGGGTTGTGAAGAAAGGCCAGACATGTTCATGAGTGGACTACAGTACTCTTCAGTAGGATGCAACTAGTTTTACTGTAAGTGGGAGTCATTATGTAGTCTTCCATTTTTGATTAGCATTTTCAGTGTCCAGTGAGGTTAGAGGTTGCAGACGTTTAGTAATTTCAGGGTTTGTGCTGTGCTTTTCAAAGAGGTAATGTCCACCATTCACCTCTCTTCCAGCTGTGCCCACCATAGAATCCAGGACGCTATCCTTTATAGCAGTTTCACTATGCTACTGTCCTCCATCATGGTCAAATATTCATTGCACAGTGAGGTCTCCATCACCATTAAAAGCCACATTGTCCTCAGAGATAAAGTGTTGTCCGAGGCCAGAACATCACATCAGTTATCCACTTTTGTAAGCTCTTTCTTTATAGATTTAACGGGATTCTTCTCAAATTAACCACAACCTCAAGACAGCTCTAGGCCAACATGCAGGTCATCTTTTCAGTGGACTTCTGTTAACAGCCCCTCTGGGCTGGTAATTCTGACTGCTTCAGCTCAGACAGAAGGCAAAAGCCAGCCTGGTTTACAATATTGTCACATTTTCACAAATTCACCCATCTCCTGATGCCCCCCTGCTTGCTACCAGTTTCATGTTCCCTCAAGTTCAAGCACATGGTTACTAAGAGATATGCATGGTCAACAGTGCCTAAAGCCCACCAAATACTAACAGTCTGTTTGGGGTTTTTAATCATGATGAATCCACATTTTGTCTCAAAATTTAAAAGTTGATTATTAGTAATTTATTGTTTTTTTCCTTGTTTTTGTGAGGCAAACGTGGGGTTGATGCACTTAGGGAATTTAATTCTGTGGTTATTTTTTTTGATTGGATCGTTTGTTTACAAATGAACTATTATTTAATATCTTTTTAGGCTCCATTTTGTTTTGACCAATGGGGATGCTGTTTTGTTGTTTCAGTCGTCATGGTGCAGGTGCTGGTTGCTAGGGGCATGGCCTTTAGGCTCATCACATTAGGCTAACTGGTGAAGGGTTAAAAGGCTGTATCGGTGGCTAATTTGTATTTGAGATTGGACTAAACCTTAGCGACTCGGCTCGATTATTATTTCAATTACTTTTTATTGAAACAAAGTCTAGTTTTTGGTTCACAATTTGGTTCTGATGTTCTTTTTTTGAGACTTTTGACTTTGATCCTCATTTTTCCCTGACATTGTTCTTTCTCCTGTGCCACACTTCTATTTTCTAAACTGAGTGATCTCTTTGCAGCCGTTCTGAAGGTAACGTGACTTCAACTGAGTGAATGATCTTCATAGCGATAGCTTATATACCAGGTAGCTCCTTGAGTTATGTTTTTCTGATTGTGACTTGTAGTTTTTCTCTTGTCTTTGATTGTGGTGATATGTTCTTATTTTGACTGCTCCAGTTCATCTTTTGACCACAATTTGTCATTTCTCTCCTGGTTGTTTTGGTGCTCACAATAATCCTCAGCACTTTGTATATCACAACAAACCATCACAGTACTAATGGAAATGACCACCAGTATTCATTTATTGGTGCCTCTGCACATGCACAGGATATCTGATTCAAGCAAATATTCCTCTTACTCTATCGACCTGCCGAGGCCTGATGTGGACTTCTGAGACTGCTGGCTTGTGTTGTAATTTCATCACATGTTATCACAACTAAACTTCTGATTCTTCTTTTGTTGCTTGTCGATTTGCAGTTGTTGAATGATTATGACATAGGCCCTCTGGTTTAAGGATAGTTCTGGTTCTCTCATTTGTATTCTTCTACCTGTGATTTATAAATTGTTTGTATAACAGTGTCTGCTAAATAAATGATTAAAGTAAAATACATGCACCTATGATTAATAAATTGTTTACATATGAGTGTCCGCTAAATAAATGAATGAAGTGTAATATAATGATAACTGACGTCTTCCTTAAATTGTGGTCAAAGAGACGAAATAAACAAGCATTTAGATAAGCAATGATTAATGAAACTATAGGCCTCATTTATCATCTGGTAAATGCAATTTGCATACAGTGCATTGATGAGTCTCAGACTTCCAGCTCGTGTGTGTGTTTTGCAATTAGCATGAAGTAACTCCTCCTAAATACGGACAAGATTCACATGCTTCAGTAAGAACTGAAATGATAAAATGCCTAAAAACATAATCACCTCCGTATGGGATAAACGGTTTTGTAGCATTTTTCAGTGTTTTATTCTTCTGACTTTTAAAATGAATTTAAGTGAATAACATGAAGAAGAGTGACAATAAGCGTGATTATACAATAAAGAATAATGCTTTTTGTAATTAAGCTTTCATCTAAGCTTAGAATTTCAGTTCATTTGTGTCCTGTCGGGATTTAGGAAGTCATTCTAGTGATGTGTTATTGTCAGGAGCACGTTGTTAATTCATGCTCTGAATTTGGGGTTTTAAATAATGGTGACAAGAATACTGTATTATCTTGTGTTATGTCACCATCAGGAAAATCAGAGCATTCGGTGCTGTTACCAACAACAATATGGCCATAGCCATGCAATGAGGGCACAAAATGGCCAAAACACATTATCACTAACATTAAGTTAAAAATGAATGACTATATTAGAATGGAGTGAGTGGGACTCTCCAAGTGTGTTACAGATTGGCCTATTTTCCAACACACCCTAACCTTAACACACCTTTTTCAGAACGACACATACAAACACTTGTGCAACTGAATATGAGTGATGTCTCTGACTCCAGAATGCTCTACATAGGCTTTCACTACCTTTGGCTTGAGCAGTCCACACGGGTGTGCTAGTATGTCTGTTAGATTTTGGAGACTGACTAACTTTGGTCAATACAACTTACTCAAATGTAGCACTGCTCCCTTCTGCACTGCTCACTATTGCAGGTGTCCCTCCACAGCTGCCAGTTCTGTGAAAAAGAAATGTCTGTCTCTCCACACCAGCTCCCTCATATTCACTTTATTAATTCAATTACTGTATATGTGTATGGAAAATATAAAAATATACTGGAAAGTACTATTTATTAAGAAATGAAAATAGTACTAATAACAGCTAAGTCTGCATATGAAGCCGTAAGTACACCCTTATTTCAAAATCAAAACGCTTGTCTTTCACGTGACTTACCTTGTCTTGGAAGTGAATGCAAGGTCCAGGCGAATGGTTCTCTCTCTCGCTCACACTTGGGTGGTCCATAATTTATGCCAAAAGCACCACGTGATGTTCTGGTCCTTGTGAGATTACAGACAATAATAATTGTCTGACTACTCTGATGATGAATAGTTTGTCCCAAAAGTGTTAAGCACCTTGTCTCTTTCTGGATAGTTTACCTATGTTATGTCCAGTTCACTTGGGATGGATAAACTCCATCTGAAATTTAAATTATAGACTGAGCTGCCATTCTAACCTAAGATTATAATGTGAGTTATAGACTAATATAACATACAAATATTGCCAAAATGCATAGGATTATGCATTAAAACATCATAGTATTGATCTGTGTAAAACAGCAGTGAGTAAAGGTTCAGATTCAAATACAGTTCATCACAACTTGTCCGAGAAAAACTTGTAACTGTGGCCTACCAAGCAAAATGTCTGCAGCCATCAAAAAAAATTAACGCCCTAGGACAATAACAATACCAAAATCAGAATCCCATATTTAAACTGAAATAATGAAAATTTAGAGCAGTCATTTATTTTTTTTGTACAATTGACTAATTCTCAAGAAAGACACATGAAAATAAGAATATTTTTGTACAATTAGTTTCAAACACACTTTAAACACAAATTGACGCCACACTTACTGTTTTCTGTTAGGTTTCGAAAATAAAAATGCCCAGCTATCTGGTACAGATTGTGCACATGCCGTAAGCCGTTTCACTTATGTGTAAAAGCAATATGTGTCTACGTGTTTTAATTATTTTGTATTAGGTTCTGCTGAGTTGTAACATCTACGTGTTCTCTTGACAATAGCCTTTCCTCTATTCTACAGGTATGTGGAAAAGGAGACAACACCCTTGTAACAAAGTAGCTTGATAGACAACCAGGAAAACCAAAGTTAAATACAATGGGAGAGATCAGGTGTGAATAAAGAACTTCAATAAAGTTAGTAATAATGTTAGTAATACATACAACAAAAAGGAAAGCTTTCAACAGCAATGAACTGCAGGGCATACTAGAATCTAATGCTTCATGTGTTCACTACTCTGTGCTGCAGTTCTTTTAATGCATAGAAATGTACAGTATTTTAAAAAAATGTCCAATATTATTATAATATAACATATATAATCTAGGAAAACTTATAAAATGCTGTACAGACAGAATGCAGGCTGATTATTTGTATTGCTCATTGATACAGAGTGAAGAGTAGGTGAGACCTGAACCTACAGCACTGTAGTTTAAAGTCCAGTATCCTACCCACTACACTACATTTTTTATATAACTAAATGAAAGAGCAAGTGGAGCCATTCCTGTATTCATTTCAGAATCTCCTTATTCTTGTACAGGGCGTCACAAATTGTTATAAACGAAACAGACATGTTCGAGTCACATGCATTTTGTGCAACTGAAACTAAAATTCACTCCGCTGGCACTTTCACAATTACAAAATTGAAAATTCACTAAGATGGCTTTTTAGAGTGGAAAATCAGGAATATTGCTATTTAAAGACTCACACTACCAGGTCTCACCAGGTGTTCCTTTCTGCAGCTATGTAATGCATGTAATCGGAGGCACACCAGTAAAATGTATTTTATTTATGCTTCTTATTCCATTTATCATGGAACAGTGCGGTGCATTTTTTGTAAACGTTAGATGCTACATATTTTCAACACAAAGACACACCAAAACACATCATCGTGCAAAATGTACAATTTCTCTCCACAGCAAATGTCACTACCCTTACCTGTTTTTTGGCACCTGATGTTGAGGAACACTGCATTCACTGTGGAATTTCGAGTTACATTTTTGTCTTGCATGCATCTTTAGGACAGCAGTCACAAAGATTCTTATTATAATTGGCATCATACTACCAGAACAACCACAACACACATGTCTGATGGCTCAACATCAATGTGACAGGAAATTAGTTATTTTTTGTTCATATTTTTTACTACAGATCTTTATTTAAGCATTAAATGGAAGGCAAATGCATGCCAGACAGAAAATAAATGTATTTTGTGTTGTATCAATAGCACAGATTTCGCTTTAAGTGAAACACCATTTGATTCGCACATTTTGTTCACAAAGTGAAACATTGAGTTTCACCACAAATTCAGTTTCATGTGAATCATTTAGTAGCACTATAGCATCCCACCTGCCAAGAATAATTAAAGATTCCAAAATGTACAAAAAAGGTGGACCTATCAAATAACTAAACACAAGGTAATAAATAACACAACTGAAGTCACAGTAATAAAACATCTGAATTAGCTTAAGCTGCCCTAATTCAAGGTGTTCATTGTAAATATGATTTACTTCATGAAGAAAAGTACATTATAAACGATACTAGTTGTGTCAGATATTTGAAAAATTAAAACAGGTGCGTTAGTTTAAAATGTTTAAAGTCGAAATTTTATCAATTGTAATAGAAATTTGCCATTTTCTACTCTCTGATAGAACTCCATAGGGGACTAGTATAGGATCAATGATAACATCATATTCATAGTCACTTAGTCTACGTGACTGTGTTTGAAACTTGTCATTTTTAACCTTCTGCGAGTGACTGTTAAATGACTAGAACCACCAGTAAAGAATCAAAACTTTTATCATATCTGTGTTCATTAACCTCAAAGTAGCATAAAACAACCCTCCATTTCCAATCCAATTGTATTTATAGAGCACTTTAAATTTGCCTATAACACCGATCTCCAAAGTTTTGTGAAAACAAGTAACTTTTTTCCCATTAAGGGGTGAATCCCTGGGGTCGATGGATGTGGCATGCACACTTTCAAGTCATTCCGATCATTTTTACTGAAGACACCTCTTGGTTGTAGTTTGTAGCTTCTTAAACAAATTATGGTCCAAAAATGATGCAAAACTGAGTGTTCTTTAGGTCTACAGGACCTAAAACAGGGGGAGCCTAGAAAAGCTCACTGTCTTGCATAGCTAGAGATCCAAACAAGCCAAATGATTTGTTATTTGTGAGGGTTTTCTTGTACCATTGAGTCAGAAGGCATCGAAAAAAAAAAAACCTAAACTGATTTCAAAGCATTCATAAGTAATTGTTATGAACACAACAACAAAAACAAGAACAACAAAATCTGCAGCCAATCTGGGCCTAAGTCTACCTGCTCTTCTAACCCTGTCTGTCAGTGGGGTGGCCCATTCATTTCTCCACTCAGGTGGCATCAAACTCTCCCTTCCTGCTCTCTGGTCTTTCTTCTTCCTGTCACTTAAATGTAAGATTTAACTCGCCTCCTTCCTTTAAAGTCACTGAGCCTTTCGGCTCATTGCAGCTTTACAATCTCTCTTGGGGTTACTTCTCATCAACAGATCGTTTGTGGGCCCAGCATTTGCAATAGAGACACTTCTTGCATCCTGTTTGCATTCTTGCATCATTGAGCCTTATGTTACCCTAAATTGGTCACTCCTCTGGAAAGCCATTTGCTTACCTGTCATCTTACAAGGGAAATGTGGACATTGTTTTCCCAGCTTGACTTCTTTCCAGCATTAGTGGTGCATTCTAGGCCACCTATCTGTTAGCATCTTTGAAGACTGTTACATGTTTCTGGCCAGGTTGTCTGGGTACCCTGTCTGTTGACCTTCTCGGACTTCCTTGGATGTGCCCTTTCTTCAGGACTACCTTGACCCCACAAAGTCTTACTGCCATGTCACAAATCCTTCTTTCTCCCAGAACCTTGTTGCACCCTCCTCCTTCCCTTGCAAAAAACTTGTCTGTGATGCCAGCCATCAAAAGCCCATTAAATTTACTCTCCATTCAATGCAAAAGAATTTTGTGGCAACTGACTAATTGTTAATTAAAAGATGCTAACCCATGTAGTGGTTTGGATTACAGGAGAATAATAGAGTCTCTGGAGGGAAGGCACAGGAAAAAAGAAAATCTCCTCCTCCTTAATCTCCTCACAAAATTAAACCAGTGTATAATAATATCCCATACTGTAATAGCCTTTGGTATAAAACGTTGAGCCACAAAGTTGATCGTGTGATATGCCACGAGCATGTACAACTCCCCAGACCCAGACACAGACAGGCATGGTGACACACAAGTGCAAAAGCAACAAACAATTACTTCTTTTCCCTTGGGGGAAATGTCTTTCCTGTTCCCACAAGTATAACACAGTCTCACAATACTGTTCAATCCTTTTCTTTCATTGATTCTCTTTCTCTCTCTTTTTCTCTGCCACCTCCACTTCTCTCTATGCAAGCTTTGTCAAACACCTCCCAACTCTGGCTCCTCGAATGCAGTGAGGCAGCCTCTTTTATAGTGCATCCAGAAGTGCTGCAGGTGCTCTTTGATGCTCTTCCTGCAGTACTCTCGGGTGTGGTGGAAGTGCTGCAGTCGAGGGCACCGGAACTGTCCAGGCGCCCTCTGGTGTTGGCCATGGGCCCTAGCAGGATTGAGCTTCTAAGCTCCAAACCCATGGCCCCAATGTAATCCAGGGGGATTGCCCTCTCGTGTTCTGGGGGAGGTATTGCCCTGAACATGTCCACTCCCCAAGTCTTTCCATTAGAGGCTTGTCCCAGCCATCTGCCACAATGGTTCAATTCTGCATTTTAAATGACTGTGTAACGCTGAGCCAGGAACTTAACCCACCTGAGCTCCAAGTATAAAAAGGTGTATGGACAGCTGTCCTTAATCCTGATCTTGCAAATACACCTTGGATGAAGATGTTAGTGGAATATATAATAAAAATAAAGTGTAACAGTAAGCTCTTATACAATAGCAAGGCAAAGCTGGTGTAGTCAATCAATCCGCCTCTGTATAGTATCTGAGTTATTGTAAGAGCATCCAGAACATTACAGCTGCAAAGCAATAAGAGCCAGTGGCCCGTTCCCCTGTGTGAAGCTTCTTTTTTATTAGAACGTGTAGCGGAGGCACATTTTTATCATTTGCTTGTAATATTTTGCACTGCATGATCCATACATGCCCTTAAAAATCGACATGGTAGCTATTTCAAAGTGTGGGTGTGGACTGCTACGAATCACCACAGAGGGAAAAAGTGATTAGGCTGCACAGAAGAAGGATTCCTGTGATGAAGCCTTAAATCTGCCCAGCTCTTGGTTTATTATGGGCTATGTAATTTTATAGCAGCTATTAAGAGACTGGACCTGGTGAGTCTTAAACCCATCATACTGCTGCAGCTCCCTAGCCATGGATTGTTAAAAGTCTTAATCACATCGACATTGCAGCAGCCCGCTTCTGCTTTGCAATCATGCTGTGTGCTCTGCAGGGATTCCCTGGAACTTGCAGCAAATGTCGCAAAGTAGTGCCAGACTAGTTACTTGTTGACCCTGTCTGGCTGAATCCAAAACAGGAGCTCAGGGAAGAGGGTTTCCTACACTTGTGCCAGTTTGCATTGGGCACTGACATGGTGACAGTTTAGTAAACTGGCTTTGGGCACTGGTATCAGTCAAAGAGAGAGTGAGCATAAAAGGCATCTGCAGGGTTGCACCACACCACATCACTGCCTTAGCATCTAGCAGAAAACTACACAAAAGGAGAGTGTTGCTCTAATCTGGACAAGGGTCTTCATTGACATGTTTCATTATTTACTGGTAAATAATTAAAAAATATTATCTTTAAAAATATGTCCCATTCTCTGTGTTGTTGCACTGTTGTTAATTTCCACAGTAAGAGCTCAGCATGTGACATCACTGTAAAGTGTACCCTCAAACAGGCTGATTCACCAATAAAACCAGTATGACAGCCAAAAAGGTAAAATCTCAGACAGAATAGGACATGTGCATTTTTTCAGGCTCCATTCATCACTTAATCCCTGGCAGAAAGCAGCTTTTCTTACCTGAACAATGAGCATGCCATGGTTTAGATTAGCTGGACTGCTTTGGACATTTGGAAAAAGATGGACAACCTTAATGATTCTGCCAGCATTTTCACTTTGTAAAGAGAAATACATAAAAGTGCTTGACTAGCTAAAAATGAGATTAGCATTTTTCTACATTTCCTTTTTTTTAGAATGGGTTCAGTTGAAGACAAAGCATACAAAAGGGATCTGCAGGGTTGCACCATGTGAATGAATGTTCATAGTGAAAGTACATCAATACCAATAATGTACTGTAGGTACAAGTGTTGCACTGAACCCTAAATCCAATGTTAAGGCTATTAACAGCAACAACACCTCATGGAGTCGGAGAGTGGCAATATGTTGTGTGTTTCACTCATAGGCCACCAATCTGAAGAGACATGCAAGTTACAGTAAGCATACATTGAGGCACACAGCACTCTGTATCTAAAGAGTCCAGTCTTCTTTCTATGTTTGCTGGAGTAGGAGGAGCACAAGGAGAGGGGGGAGCTTCTGCACAGGCCACACCCCTAGCCAGTCACAATCTAGCACTGTTCTCCAGTGTGTCTCCAAACATTATTAGTTTAATCTTAATTTTTTAATGAAGTATAATTTCACCTGTAGATGTATTTTAAACTTTTTAATTTTACACTCAATTTTCAGTTGATTGTTGCAGTTTTTTTTTTCAATAACATTTAACTTGCAGCTAATGTTAATAATTGGCACACTTTTTTTTTTTAATTTACAGAAAATTATCATTTTTCCTTTTCTTGATAATTTTTTTGCAGCAAAAATCTGTAAACTGCATTAACTGATTATTTGTTATATGCAATTGCAATCATTTTATATAATTTCAACTCTTTTCAATTAGTCTCTTTTGCCATTACATTCCCTAATTATAGACTGATTCTTTCTTTTTCCAACTTCTGTAATTATTAGCAAATTTCATCTAACCATTTTTCAGAGTCTTGATGCAATTCAGGTCATCAGGTCTGAAGCAGCGGGCGCAAAGAATGAACCGACCCTGGACAGGGACCTAGTTCATCTCAGAGAACGTTCACACACACTTACAGTAGACCTATTTAGAATATCTGTAAACCCTATATGTTTAGGATGTAACAGGAACAAACACACAGGTGTTATGACTGCCATCTCACAAAACTCAAAAAATCTGCAAACATTAGGCCACAAGGCTCCAGATATGGCCTAGAAACAAAATAAGTCAGGTACCAAATTCAAAAGAACAAGCTACATGGCCAGCACAGACCAAAACAGATGAGTCTGAAAAATATCATAATAGTTGGAAAGGGGGAAACCATAAAAAAAACTCTTGTCCAAGATTCATAATAGTAAAGATTTTATTGACAAAGAGGAAATCAGTGAATGAGAGGCAAACCTTAAAGCAAAGAAAACCAAGTCCAAGATCAAAAATTCAAATTTCAAACACTTAACCAAAGTCCATTCTCAAAAGATCAATAAAAAAAGCTATAAAAAACAACATCCACCAACAAAATCCAAAAAACCCAAGGCGAGACGAGCAAACATGGACAGCAGCCAGTGTCTCAGGAGTCTTTTTGCTGTCTATTGGCTCTTACATAAAACTGGAGCACACACTCCCAGCTGTTGCATCAGGTGGTCCTGCCCCTCTCGGCTCAACACAAATAGCATAAAGAACCTACAATTAGGTATATTTTGCACTAACATAACTTGAAACCCATAATTTATACTAATAAAAGGCAAAGCCCTCACTGACTGACTGACTGACTGACTGACTCACTCACTCACTCACTCACTCACTCACTGACTCATCACTAATTCTCCAACTTCCCGTGTAGGTAGAAGGCTGAAATTTGGCAGGCTCATTCCTTACAGCTTACTTACAGAATTTAGGCAGATTTCATTTCGAAATTCTACTCGTAACAGTCATAACTGGAACCTACTTATGTACATATATACCGGCCATAGCCTGCAGCTCGGTCGCCGTGTGTGGTGGAGTTACATCTCTCATCGTCACGCCTCCCTCGTAATTGAGTGCCTACCCATATAAGGCCGTCCGTCAGCGGCAATCCAATAGAAACACTCTACCGTGTGAGTGATGCATACAAGCATATTCATAAGTGCAGCTACTGCGGAAACAAAGCACACGGTGGAAATAGTCAATGTCCAGCTAAAGGAAGACAGTGTAAAAAAAACCCGTGCATGAAGTGTGTGATGTCTCAAATAAAGAGGAAGATGAGCTGTTTATTGATGCAGTAAGAAAGGAATCGATGAATGAAACCTGTTATCTTTACAACGATTGACAAACACGGAATGTAACTTGAACACAACACATCCTACAAATACGAACCTGATTGAAAGAAATAATGATAATCAAATCCTTGATGACAGCAACACTCAGTAACACTCACAAAACAAATACTGTATATTGACAGTCATGTTACGTTATTTTTAAAATGTTTCCTTTTCTTTTTCATTACTTCTTTAACACACTACTTCTCCGCTGCGAAGCGTGGGTTTTTTGCTAGTACGTTATAAAAAACAAGTGAAAAATTTTATTGTAAAATAATCAAAATATTTAACATGGGACAACAAACAACATACACTTGATAGTCTAAAACAGAGAACAGGAGCAGGTCCCTGGTAAAACCACAACAACAAGCATAAGAGAAGATGCCAACTCCACACACACTGGGACCAGTCAGGAATTTGAACCCAGTCTTCTGAAGGTGTGAAATAGCAGCACTAACCACTGGTGCTTCTGAAATATACCATATCATGTATCACATCATATTATATCATATCATATATCAAATCATGAGACAGCACACCATAACATGCCATAAATAACAACATAATCTTCTCTAGCCTCTTTCCTCTACAGAGCTATTTTCTGCTTCTTTGGCTTAATTTGGTCGTATCTTCAACATTCTTCATTTGAAATTCATATTTCATACATTAATTAAGCTTTATAAAGTTTTTTCTATATTTAGTGAATACATTATGCAGTGCATGAAAAATATAAAATTTAATTTATCAACTTTAACAAGAGATTTTCCAGAAATGCAATTCTGAATATGCTTTTGTATTATCAGATGTGTAAAACTAAATTCCATACACCAGAAGTGTAAAATATAATATGCTAAAAATATCTTTAAAAATGGTTCTGAAAAAGCATACGTTATTACATATTGTACATATCTTTTGGGAACTAGCTGTGAAACAATGTGAAAGATGACACCCATGTCATTGTAGAACTTTCACAGTCTTCTGTCATAGTTCACTTTGTCTCTTTGTTGCCGGTGTTCTTTTAAAGGCTGGGTGGCTGGGAGTGGGCAGAGAGGTACATAGAGAAACCTGAGGGTCATAGATCTTCTTCCAGGTTAGCTACTTCTGAGCTGTCACTTCTGCGAGACCCCTGATGCCTTGTACAATCTCTTCCTGTGATTTACTTTGGTCAGTCTCATCAGACATATGTCAGTAGTCATGGCCTTCTCACAGCCCAATCAGGATTCATTTAGCCATTTTCTGCTGGTTTATTTTAATTTAGTTTGTCTTTTTTATTTTGATACTCAAAATGCATGATCCATATTTAGAAAGATCATAACTAAAAGAATCATAAGAAGAAAAGTCATAATAGATTAAAAAGAGGCCCCACAAGTACTGCAGCATTAATAATAACATCTAAAAGTAATCAAAAGATAACAAGAACCCAAGGGTAAGCAAGAAAAATAAACAAGAAAAGGTCAAATACCCAAAGGAAAATACATTCGGCTTCCAGTTACTGTTGTGAATTCAGTCCAACTACAGAAACAGTATCTGCTTCTAAATGAAAATAGCCTCTGTTGTCAGCTTTTATTATTAATCTATTTTATAGTAAATTATATGTTTATGTGTTTTATAGATTAGACTAAACACAGCAAAACACTCCATAAATTAGATTAAATCAATATATCTACAAGGCAACCAAATAATTAATATGATTTCAGGCCTCAGAATACTCAAAATAATAACAAAAGGCCGAAATACATAAAAAGACCTGGAAATGCAAAGCCTCAGGCCCAAATAAACAAGACTCAAATACTTTATAATTCAAATTTTTAAAAAAATTAAAAGTTCAAAAATAAAGAATAAATTCTAAAATAAGGTAACATAGTTCCTAAAAGTTTCCCTTTGTGTCACATCCATATGTGACAAAAGCAAATACAATTCACAGTACATTATGCAATATGTGACACCATCACAACATTATAGACCATACAGTACAGTAGTAGGAGATGTTAATATACTATACAGAAGCATAAATATTCTGTATATAACTATGTGACAATACAGAATTGCACATGACCTCTAATACACAAAGTGGTCTTTATAAAGTAAGCAAAATTTAGGTTGGATAGATGTGTTTGGAGGTCAGAGAGAGACAGAGATGAATCAGAGACTCAGTGATGGGTGTTTTCGACTTACTTTACTGAATTCCCAATTAAGTGAATCAATTAATTTCATTAATTTGATTCATCAATAATAAAAAACAAAACCTTTTGGGAGGAATTGTAATGTAATTATTATTATTTTGTTAATTATAACATATCATGTATATTTATTAAATGATACATTAGTTCATGTTGTATACTATTAAACTTTTTGAAAGCACGAAGCATGACAATATACTGCAGACACTAGGTTTGGGAATCATAAGTGAGCAAGAATTGTGCAACTTACCTCCTGGTAATAAATCAGTGATTCACTTTACGATTCAAATAAATGTGAATAGTGTGACTTGCTCATAAAACTATTGACAGAGAATCGCCTAACTTGTTCTCAGGTAATGATCCAGTTCACAAATCAGATGAATGAGGATCATGTGAATTGTTCGTAAATCAAATGAGAATCAAGTGATTCATTCTTGAGTAATGTTTCAGATCAGAAATCAAATGAATGAGAATTGTGTGACTTGTTGGTGATTCAAATGAACAAGAGTTGTGTGACTCGTTCTCGGGTAATTATTCCATTCAAACTTAAAAGATCTAGTGAGTGCTGTATACTCGGTTTATTCACTGAGCCATAAAAAGTGTACACTAAAGTAAAGTTAAAAGCAAAACTATTATTAGAATAATATTTTTATTAGGTTCAGTTTTGTGGGACTAATTTGTTAAATGTACAGTTTATGTATTAGTTTAATATTATGTTTAAATATTCTGCTTAAAACAATTCCAATAAGGAATTGTTCAAAACACACAATTAAAACATTCTAATATAAATATGTTGTTATTTTATTGTACTTGTATGATGAATGAGGTAATGATCAATGACAGAGTTCTTGTTTGCCAGTAATGTTCTAACAATAAAGAATCATTTAGAGAAGTGAACAAGAATTATGAATCAGAGGGGTGGAATTTGCACATGTATCTAAACATTTAAAGGAAAGAGGCTGATGGCATCACACATGTACAGTACATCAATACTGCTGTTGAGCTCTACTGAATCGATTGATTCATACTTGCTTATCGATTCCCATGATGCACTGAAAAGAGTCATTCAAAAAGAACAACCCATTCGCAAATTGCCCATCACTAGTTTGTTTAACAAGAGTGACTACTATCACAGAAAACCATACCCTGCTGAGCTCTTTTAAAAGGAAAAGTTATGTTTCTATCTCAATTCAGACAGTGAATGATAGTAGTGCCGAGGAATTTAAATGCTTCTATTGTGTTTACAGGGAAAGGGGAGTATGACGTGAGGTGCGCCTCCTAAAATTCTCAATCATTTTTCCTGCTTTCATAATTTTTTTTTTCATAATTTGTTTTGGCTGAGGTTGCACCAAACAGCCAGCCGATCCAATATGACACCTTGTCTTCATCTCTAATCAGGCTGATCAGTATGGTGCCATTACCAAATTTCAGCAGTTTGGTCACTGGACGTGCCATCACTGGCATGGAGAAGGTAAACAAGAGGTGAGAGAACACAGGCCTGAGAGAACCAGTGCTCAGGGTCAGGCTTAGTGTCCGTTATCTGTTCCTTAGAAAGTCAGAGACTCATAGACGTGTGGCACACTCCAAATTCATGCCGCCAAGTTTGCCAAGATGTATGGATGGTATGATTGTATTAAATGCTGAAATAAAATCCACAAATAAGATCCTGGCATAAGGATCTGGATAGTCTAAATGTTACAAGAGGTAGTGGAGAATCATGTTTTCTGCATCTGCAACTAACGTGTTGGTATGGTAAACAAACTGTAGTGTGTCAAGGAGAGATACAATAAGCTGAAGAATTAGGCTTCATTATTACAGAGGTCAGTGCCACTGGCCTGGAATTATTTAAACAGGAAGTCTTTTCCTTCTTGGCCAGAGTAATGATTGTGGATTCTTTTGACACAGATAGTGACTGAGCAAAGTCTGAATGAAAATATCTGTAAACACGGGTGCTAACTGATTAGCACTGTGCTTCAGTGTGGAGGTGGGAGATGTTTTCTGGACCAGATGTTTTACAACTTTAAATGCAAAAGGGGGAACAGCTGCTGAACTGTAAGAGAAATCAGTTAGATGAGTCAGGGACCTGTGCAGTAGAATGGTGCTTCTCAAACCTACAACAGAAGCTTTTGTGATGAACGGGTACAGAGAGATTAGTCTATGGCTTGCTGAAGCTGTTGTGGGACTTGATTATGTAACCAGTAATTATTTATATGAGGTGAGATGCAAAAATAACCGGACTGGGCTTGGGGCTTTCCTAGAAAAGTGTCTGGGGGTCACCTGGACGTGAATCATAGAACTATATTCCCTACTACATGCCCTCTCAAACCGTCGTCTGGCTAGGTATATCCTGTGAATAGCTCAGTCAGTATTTACACAACAATCACTACATAAGTTACCACAACTATGTTGGGCAAAAAAAGCGAACAGCGAGACAAGACAAGATAATGCTCCCGTGCACAATGCTTTTTCCATAAAGCAGTATTTGACTGACAAAAACATTCCTGTCCTCGATCATCCTCCCTGTTCTCCTGATTTAGCTCCCTTTGATTTTTACTTGTTCCAGAAAATCAAAAGAGACCTGAAGGGAGCACATTTTTCTTCAATGGAAAGCCTGTTGAAGAGCCTCAAACAAGAAGACTTCCAGCACTGCTTCAATCAATGGAAGATATGTATGGAGTGTAATTCATCAATATTTTTTTTTTTTTACCAATCCGGTTATTTTTGTGTCTCACCTCATAAAGCATTCCAGACTGGGTAGCAAGCACAGGTGGGGAACTTTTGCCCCAGGTTGATCATATATCTGCTTGTGGCATCCTTAACTGCCTTGTCTAGATGATTTTTAGCTTCTTTTTATACAGCCTTAACTCCACCTTTGTAAGCTTCCTCTTTAGCTGTTCAACCTTTTCAACTCTTTAGAAATGTTTTTTCATTATTGTATTTGATGAATGTGTTTGTTGGAATATAGTTTTTCTGCCAAAAATGTATTTACAAAGTAACTGTGTCCATATCTAACCCAATACAGTCTACTCTAAACACCCCCTAGGTAGTTGATTCCAGGCCATCTTGTAAACTGTCCTCATCTTCATTAGTCCACTTATGCACTGTTTTTGTACCTGATTTTAATTTCTGACAATAAGAAGGGAGAAAGACATTATATGGCATGGTCAGAGCTGCCCAAGGAAGCTCAATAAATGGCATGGTAGGTGTCCGATAAAATGCTATAGCAATGTTCCAGAGTTTTCCAGATGTGTGTATTTAAGTAGGTCAGAAGCCAAGATATTACAGATAGTCACTGAGGAATCCAGGAGTTTAGTCTTAGCTACTGAAGCATAATCTGCTAGAAGCTGCATTGCAATTGTAGTATTTGTTTAGGTTGGAACATAAACTCAGTCAGAATGATGGATACAAACTCTGAGGGAAAAATGGTTGGCAGGTTATCATCATAAATTCCAGCTGAGGCACAGAGCTTCTTCCCAAGGTTTTGATATCACTACACCACAAATTGTCAGTAAAAAAGAACACTCCACTGCCTTCATGTTTGTTGCTGAGATCATAACTTTGATCATCTTTGAAAAGATTATATCCATGTAAAGAGACAGCCTCGCTGATTAAATCATTCAGCCAAGTGCTGGTAAATCAAAATACTGCAGAGAGTAATCAGTCCTAGAGCTTACAAGTGCTTGTACCTTATCCATTTTATTACACGGTGTTTGGACATTTCAAAGAAACATACGCAGTAGAACTGAGTAAAAGCCTCCTCTCCTAAAATGGCTCTAAAGCGCCACTTTCTTCTGCTAGTGCTGGTTGTGCTCCAACTGTGCCTTCTGAGTGTTTCACACTTCTGTCACACTGAGTGACACCTGTGCGTATCACTGACCTGGTGTCCTACTGAGGTGAAACCAGATGTGTGAAGAAAAAGTCTGTTGTTGATGCAAACAAAGAGACAAAAAAACCAACATTTGGCATTCAATCTCTTATTCACAGCAAATCAGCATGGTTAAAGAACTATATTTATGAGCAAAAGTGACAAAACCAACAGAGACAGTAACACTATTTCACCTTACTCTGGTGCTGTCTTTAACAATATCGTAAGTCAAAATCTTCCAAAAAATAAAAAGAAATTAGTCAAAGATCCAAGAAAATCTCCCAACAGAGAAAGCAAGGCCAGGGAACAAGGAAAAGGTAAGGTGTCAGGAAAGGAAAGGGCTAATGTAACAGGTCGAGTATCAGTGTGACTTTCAGGCGTAAACACATACTTATGGAACAGGGACTGGGGCAAAATTGCAATAAATAAAAAATCCTAAACAACAAACAAGGTAGTGGGGGAAACATACAAGAAAAGCTGAAAATTGAAAAAGACTGATAAACAAAATGTAAAATCTTAACGACAATGCAATCAAATAGTCATCTTGACCCCTTTCTGAGTCTCTCATTTGTCAGGAACATATCTGTGTAAACACGGACAACTAGAGATTTTAAAAAGGCTGAGACAGTCTTCAGATACTCTACTGGATGAAAGATCCGTCACCTTAATTTACGATCAAATGAGTATTCAGTTGCTGATAAGGAAGAGCACACACTTCCACGCCCCTCATTTACAAAGCTAGATCTCAAGTTCTGGATGTCACTGGTTAGCAGGTTCAACTGCTGGTCTGCCGTCCAAATTTAAGTCAAATATTTTTTGAACAGGAGATCAGGAGATGAAACTTGAGTCAAAAAGCTAGGTCAAGATCCATTACCAAAAAGTCAATAGATCGTCATGTCCAAGTCCAATACTGGAAACCACAATGCTGTGTCAGGAAAACAAACACAGCAGTTCATCATCCAGAAAACAAGGAAAGAAAACTACATTGACAAGTTTTTTTTAATTTTGTTTCCTCAAACTCAAACAATCTGAAAGTGCACACTGCTGGCCTTTATATACCGTCATGGTAATGACATCATATGTTACACAATCCCGGTCATCCTGCCTAGAGATGGCATTGAAAGCATCAACAGCCTCCCACCCATTTATCATGGATGAAATAATGGACAGTCTTGAGGATTCAGACAGCATTTCAATAATATACAAAAATATTTTAAAGTTTCTCCCATTTTAAGATCCTGGGGCATGGTGGGGAAAGGATCTTTCACTTAATATCTCAGAAAAGAAGTGGAAGGCAGCCATGGGCAGAATTCATTCCAGCTCCATATGCACTAAGCATTCAATCACTCAATTTAAAATCTTTTATTAATCACATTTATCTCATTTAAAACTGTCCAAAATGTTTCCAGGTTAAGATCCAACCTGCGAATGTTGCAATCAAGTTCCAGCCTCACTGGGTCACATAGTCAGGGTGTGCACCAAATTAACAACATTTTAGATCAAAATTTTGAAATGCCTGTCAGACAGCCTTGGTGTGACAATCCCTCCTAATCCACTAACAGATGGGCTTAAAGTGGAGAAGGACAAACAAACTGCAATTGCCTTTATTTCACTGTTGGCATGACTTACAGTATCTTGCTCAACTCAAAGAATCCCAGCCCACCTCTTTTAAGTCAGTGGGTAGCTGATGTTATATACTGTTTGAAATTGGAAAAAAACTAATTCTGGCTTAGAGGACCTGATGAAAACGTTTTAAAAATATGGCAAGATCTAATTAAATAAATTTTAGAATGAGCATTTATATCAGGGAAAAAGGGCATTCTCCCTTTTTTGTTGTTTTTAAAGACTTACTCCTGGTGTTGGCTCTCCAGTCTTTCTCTCGAGTGGGGGTTGAATTCTGTTTTGTTAAGTTCAGCTTGATTGTATGTAACATCATCTTCTTTGTTGTATAAGGCTAGACTTGATTTCTTCAAATAAAATTTAAAAAATCAACAGAAACTTCCAAAAATGGCAGCACCCACACAAAAACAAAATTCCATTATGACAGAATGTGAAAATTTGTATAACTTCAAAACACTGAGACCTCAGTTTCTCAAAGGATAGTGGTTATATGTATCACATTATAAGCTCTCAAATAAGACCAAGATCAGTGGTTTGTGAGTTTTTTCCATGATATGTGGACATCCCCTAGCATGTTATATACAGGATATAGATTGTGAAAACTGACCAAAATCAAAAAACTAAAAGTATTAACCAAGCCTTGTACATAGAATCCTTGGACTTTTAAGCTCAATAAAAATAAATCAAGCAGTTGATCACAGTAGCTGCTTCATAAAACTAACAATTTGAATTTGCTTTCGGGCACTAGTATGAGAACTTAGTGTGTCAGACCTTAGCATTATCCTGTCAAAATGCAGTTGTTAGTGATGCAAGCCCAACTTTAGAAAATTAAAGGTCAAAGCCAACAAAAATATTGTCCCAGTTTCAATACTAAATGAAATAAATGAATTATTGAGCCTTTAATAAAGTATTAAAGAAATTAAATAAAATGTTTTAAAAAAAAGTGTAAAACATCAATAACTGTAAGGAGGTTGAGAGCATGAGCTGATTATAGCGCATTGCCACACCTACCACACACCAAACCCCCTGGGTTGAGATCCAAGTGCATCTGTGCAATGGGTGACACCTCAGCGCCACACTGAACACTGTGACGTTTTTTTTACAATGGCTGCCACCAACCCACAAGTTTTCCCTGCAAGTTGGAGTACCTGCTTGCAGGGCTGGATTCAGGTTAACATCATACCCAGGACAGAGCAATTGCAGGTTAAGGGCCTTGCTCAGGGACCCAACAGAGCGGAGTCACTGCTGCCGTTTATGGGATTTGAACTGGCAACCTTCCGATTGCTGGCACAGATCCCTAGCCTCAGAGCCACCACTCCACCCTGATAATTGTAATGCATACAATAATAAACAAAAGAACAGAAATAACTTCTACTAGAACTAAACCCACTACAAGAACTGGAGCAAAAAATAATTAAACAAAGAAAAGGAGAAAAGGTTCAAAATGAAAAATAACAAAAAATAGAAAACAATAAGCACCTTGAGCATGGGAAAAGCACTATATAAATAAAATGTATTATTATTATTATTATTATTATTATTATTAAGGCTACAATATCAAACCCATTACTCAAAATCCTCAAAAACGAAACTACAATATACAGTGGTACCTTGGTATACGTCCTTAATCCGTTCCAGATCCTTGGACTTATACCAAATGGATTTTTCCCATAAGTAATAATGGGAAAATTATTAATTTGTTCCCATGAAAAAAAAATCCTATTGTTATTGGCATATTATACATTGATGGGGTTGTATAAAATAATTTAAACACTGCTTAATACTAAAATACATAAATACAAAAGCAATTAGATGAAATAAATGAGAATGACTTGTCCGATAACAATGAGTTTAATTTTACTGCACAACAAAGGAGAGCGTTACAGCCCTTAAAGGAGCCACTTCAGGCGATTTTGTAGCACTGCCGTTGTTCTTCTTCTGGCAGTCTTCAATCCAAATCCCTAAAGCAGATTCCATCCAGACTACTGCCTTATTACATCCACTTACAACTCGTTTTGCACCCTGGTTAAAAGGACACTGCGGCCGTAGATCTTAAATTCCTTTCCTACTTTTTAAATAAAAAGAATCGTAGCCTTCAACAAATCCAAAACGTTTACCTTTTCGGCAATCATTAACATCTTCCGTTTGCACTTGGGCACGGCCCCTGAAGTAGTAGCAGATCGTTTTGGAGCCATAATGAAGGGCTTGACTATGCACAAAGATAAACACAAAAGAGCACAACTCTTTACACAGTGAAACACGTCAATGCTGAATGAGCGAGACGAGACTTCCTGGTTAACACTGCATTCAGCAGGCAGGAACTTAACTGCATGCTCTGATTGGTTAGCTTCTCAGTCATCCGCCAATAGCGTCCCTTGTATGAAATCAACTTGGCAAACCAACTGAGGAAGCATGTACAGGAAGTAAAAAGACACATTGTCCACAGAACCCGCGAAGCAGCAAAAAATTCACGTTATATATTTAATTATGCTTTCATATAAAATCCACGATAGAGTGAAGCTGCGAAAGTCGAAGCGCTATATAGTGAGGGATTACTGTACAGGTTAAAACTTGGCCCTTTTTTTTTGAAGGCGCGCGCCCGGTATACCACACGTGTTGTTCTAGCACACGAGTCGTATTCCAAACAAAGGTCGTATACCAAGCAAAATATTTTGCCTCTAAACAGGACGTATACCAAGTTGGACTTATTCCAAAGCAGACGTATACCGAGGTACCACTGTATTTCAAAACATACAAATACTAACCTAAAGATTCTAAAGCACATAAACTTCTGCAAAAGAATACAAAGACTTACACTGGTTAATGTCACAGGTCCTTAAATAGACCTCTCAGGTGACTGCTGCCCTATGACTGCAGCACTTAAATAAGAAGACAAAGGATGGGCAGGGAAAAAATTACAGAGAAAAACAAAAGCTGGAGAAGACATTACTGGTTTCCTACAGCTATTACAGTCACCATTTTTAAACACTTTTAGGAGTTGTTTGAATTGATTTTGTTTTGTCCAAATGGGTGTCTCCAGTACTCCACACCACAAAACAAAGCAAAGGATTTGAATTTTGATAAAACAACTTTAAAATTTCAATGATGCCTAGAGTATAGGTGGAAATTGTAGCATAAAATACAGCATACAGCCATAGTAAGAAAAAGAAATATCTAAACTAAAGGCATGAAACAATAGCAAAAGGAATAACTAGCACTAAGGGAATGTGCTCCTCTTCTACTATGCCAGTACATAGAAGCTGTACCTACAGGCAGTGTGGCATTGGAAAAGCAAAAGAAATGTACAAGTAGCCAATTTTATCTCAAATGTTCTAAGTTGCCTTGGGTAAAGGCTTCAGACAAATAATAATAAAAATGTTACTAAAGTTTGATGTACAGTAATTGCTGTGAAAGTAACTACTGCTTTAGTTTTTCTTACTTGCAATAGGAACCAGGCTATCAGCCTTAGAATTCTTTCTGGCATTAATAAAAGAGTCATGTCAATAACCACTTGTTGCCAAAACTGGAGCTGTTTAGATTAAATATTCTCATAAAGACAGGATCCCTTTAATTTCAGAATCACGGTGGGCTGTCCACTCTAAAAGACAAGAATCCTACGGACCCAGAAAACCCTTTGGCTTGCCACTGGCTGGATCATGACATCAGCTGGCTTTATCTCTGCAGCCTGAGCCACTCACTCCATGAACTGTACACCAGACCTATGGGGGAATAACCATGGGTGACCTAAACATGAACTCCTTTCTTAACTGGTCTGCTAGTTTGGCATGATGTGTTCTAATAAGTACTTGCACAGATGTGTCTTGCTGTTGACCTAAGTGGCTTGTGCTGAATCACATCACTGGCTTCATCTTTTAAAGTTTTCTGTTCTGTCAAGCAGTATGTTTCTAGAGCACAAACACTGTTCTGAATGGCAATGAAAATAAAAGCCATCATGGAATCAAAGTTCCTGCTGGTAGCCAACCTGAGCCACTACAAGTCTGAGTTTAGCCAGCCCTGTTTTATTGGCTGTTAGTGGTATATGAGCTGCTGAAGGGTTGGTAGGGTGCGAATGTCTGAGTCGGCTTTAACCTGCAACAAGGAGACTGCATTGTTTGTCAAGTCTTCAGTCAGTTAAGAAACAGGAGCCCTCCATGTGCCAGCATCAGTGGCATGGGGTTCCAGTTGTGCTCCCAATGGCAGGGGTGCCCTGTACCCCATGCCTGAGCTCAAAAATTTTTCATTGTGTAGACAAGACATTAGAACAAGGACGCCCAGAGGCACAGAAAAGATTTTGAAGCTTTTTAGCTCATTGATTTTTCATCAGCCCTCATAGGTCACTGTCAGTTTGCCACCTCCAACAGCTTCTTCCAGCCGACGTCTAACAAGAATGCCTTTAATGTGTCATCAGTTGCAGCAGATACAAACAAGTAGCCGTCCACAGCACACACACACACACCCGACTTTGTCTTTTGTGGTTCACAGACGGCGCTCCCGGTATTTATACCACACGCGAACATTTACAGAAGCTTTCAGCCGAGAGCCTCTCAGCAGCTGTGCTTTTGCAAATCTCCCTCATCTATCATATCACATGCAAAAAAAAAAAATAAAATGCTGAACAGCAGGTGGGAATAAAGTGTGGCTGAAATGCCAGGCTGGCTCTGGGTACAGACAGTTGGTCTTCCTGAGTTATGGGACCTGCCCAATGACTTGCACCATTTCAGAGTCATATATCTCCAGCACTCCTCAGATCTGCACAGATGATTGGAGTAGACAAAAAAAGGGCAAACAAAAGTTTATCATTCTTAATGGCAGCTTTCAAAATGAACATGCTCAACACTGTTAGCTTTTCAGTTGTGGTTACTGTCTTTTTGAACAAGTGTTTCCAGGCCAACATTGTGGCCCAGCAGCCACGGCATGAGATGGTGATCTACAGGGCTGTTTTAGGAAGCTGAGCAAATCACTCATCCAACTTGAGTTTCCATTTCAGCCATGCATAAGAAATCAGTTTTACTGTGGCTCTGCAGTGGTAAGGCATCTTAACGCCATAGAAAGGCACTATATAAAATAACAGTTGTACTTGGCTTCTCATTCTGACTTCTCAATGGTGTCTACAGAACAGAACCTCTCAGCATTTGCCCTGCTGTATATCTGTGGGACCTCTGACCCGGTCATTGCTTGTATAGAGTTTGCACTTTCTCTCCATATTGTAACCCAAAGGCCGACCTCTTTGAGAAGCTAAACTGAGCAGCACTGTATGCCTCTACCCCCTGCCAGGCAGCTGAGCAGTTTAGTTCAGTTCAGCTCTGCTAGCTTAGCTTGGCAGTGCCTGTCTTTATGTTGGACAGACACCCACCAGTACTCAAAGTTCAAAGTCATGTTTGGAAATAAGACCAGCAATTTCTGGACCTCCACTCTTTAATTAATGATAAAACTGTTAAGAGATGCTGCCTTTTCTTTCACCACTTTATTGTTTCTAAAAAGCGGATTTGCCTTTGTAGACTTTCCCGTATCAGGCTTACCAAGTTGTGTAGGAGGCCAGACACCAAAGGACAGTAAGACTGATAATGATGATGACTATGCTGAGGGAGTGCTCTTGTGTTGCTTATGTATCAAGGCTCCCTGAGTACTGAAGTTTCCCTGCCTTTCATAACCCTAAGTTTGAAATAGAGAAAATCCAGCATTCCAGCTTAAGCAGCAGACAAGCCACAAAATTCATGTTGCTGTGAATTTTCAAGGTAAAGACGTCAGGCTGATGGGCACCTCTGAGCCAGCCTGGTATGATTGTATCCTGCAATGGACTGATATCACTTTCCTGCCTTGATCCCAAACTGATAAACTTTTAACCACATCATAATGGAAAAAGTAGGTGATTAAAAGTGAGAGATTAAAGAATAGAAAGATGACATTTGGTGAAATGTCCATTAGAAGTAAAACATGGACTTTGACCAAAGGATCTCTGATGTCAAATCTTTGAATGACACCCCAAATACCCATTTCTCCACTTTTTCTTGGCAGCATGGAATCTTATTTAGCCCAGAAAGGCTCAACACAATGTCTGAATTGGGCGGAGTTTGGGCTGGCAGGGCAAGCAAGGGGTGGCATCCTCCGTGCCATTCATTCATCTTCGGATTTGAAAGAATAAGAGAGTGCTAGGCTGAGGACAATAAGCCTTTGAAATTCTCAACACTTCTCTACCCACTCAGGGTCACACAGAAGCTGAGCTCATGCTCTTTTGTACTTTCTAATTATCATCTATAAGCAAAGATGTCTTTGTGAATTGGGCTTTAACTCCAAATGCCTTCTGGCGCATGTCTATAAACGCATTGTTTTTTGTGAAGGGTTGGGTTTCTTCAAAAGGATTTTTTAGGAGATGGTCATGTTGGATTTTATTAATCTGACAAGTTCAGGGAGTGTCTGTCAGATCCTAGTGTAATGGGCCTATAAAGGGTGGGGGGCACTAAATGTTCTTTTTGATTGTGTTTAACCTTATAATCTCTGTCTGTCTGTCTATCCCATTTGGGCAAAATGTTTTACCCCCTACATTTTATATACAGTAATAATAATACTCAGTTAATATATTTCCATAGCACTTTTCTAACCTACTCAAAATGCTTTACATAGACAGTGGGATTTCAATATGTAGCATCCACCCGGATGATGTGACGGCTAACAGTTTGTGCCAGTTTGTTCATCACACATTAGCTATTAAGCGGTGAAGAAGTGAGAGAGGTAGTTAATTAGAGACAGGGGGTTGAATAGGGTTCCTGAATAATAATAATAGTAATAATGCATTTTATTTATAGTGCACTTTACATTAGCAGTAAATTTCAAAGTGCTACATAAAAAGTTTAAACAAAGGCAAGGCAAGATAAAAACAGAGATAAAACAACAATAATTATAGCATTCTTGTTAATAAGCTTTCCTAAATAGAAAAGTCTTTAGCTGTTTTTTAAAACAGCCCACAGTCTGCTGTGTTCTTAGACTGTGGTGGACAATTTATGCCAGAACATCAGGAAACACCTTTTGAAAGTTGCCCAGGGATCATTTATGACCACAAAAAGTCTGGACCTTAGTTTTACATCACATCCAAAGGACAGTAGAAATTTTACAGCACAGTGTCCCTGTGATGGGGCATTGGGATTTACTAACAGACCACAGAGTAAGTATCCCCTTGATGGCCTCACCAGCACCTCTTCCAGGAGTAACCCCAACATTTTTCTACATCGTCTCCCATCCAACTACTTACCAGAGCTTGGACATTCTTAGCTTCAGATAGATTACCTCTTGTGAAGCGCAGGTGGTACCACCTTTTACAGCAGAACACCTCTTTACATTTTCTGTAATTGGAGATCAAGACAGTGATGTGACTTTTTCAGGAACACATACTGAGACATTGGTGGTGACAATTGGTGGCTTCTGGGAGCTCTTGAACCTGACACCGTCGGTAATGTCACCGATGACCTGGACAGTGAGGCACAATAATGAAGCAAGGGGATGGTGAAAAAAAGTGCAAAGTGCTTTTATTAAAACAGTAACAAAATCAAAACAGTGTTCAAATAAATAGCGCAGTGTCTCTCAAAGTTCAATAAACAAATAATCCAATAAAAACGACTGAACTGGTGGAGGTTAAAAACACAATAGCAAAATCCTTTGAAAACCGAGGTTAAAACAATGACTGGAAGCAGTCTTTTAAAACAAAGCCCAGTGCCTTCTCTTACTGGTGACTCCCCTGCTTCTCCCATCCAGGCTATGCACCAGGGGAGACACCCTACATGCAGCTGACCTTCTGCACTGTACTGGTCTGGTTGCCTTTCTGATCTCTGGCTCTAATTCTGTTCACCCAGACAGAGACTTGGGCTCCCCAGCAACCATGACGCTCACGCTGGGGCTTCCACTTCCCAAGTCCCCAACTCCTGCTGCCTTTGCTGCGGCAAGCCATCCTTCTTCCGGTCACTCCTGCTCTAAACAAGCACTCAGCAGGAGCGACCACTACCGTAGGCCCTTGGGTGCCGGCCAAACACCTCACTCAGGCTCGCCTCTCGCAGCTGCCTGCAATCAGCGTGAGCCTGCGCTCACTCATTCATTCGTTCTCCCTCACTGGCTTTCTCCGTCCTGCTTCCTGCCATCTTCTTCGACCTTAACGTCCCTTCACCTTCTTTTTTTCTTTTCTCCCCTCTCATCCACCTTGTGCTTCTATTATATGATCCAGGGACGTGGATCAGGTGTGGCAATCAGCAACTCCCAGCAATAATTATGGATGCGGACGACTCCTCACCTGTGCACTTAAGCGAGGACCTTCCGCATCACAAATCAACCCGGGAACCGCTCTACTACCACATCCCCTCTCTAAGCCGTGAATTCAGCGATTATTTATTTAAAAAGTGGTCTTTTTGACTTGAGCTGTGGACCCGCTACACCACAGTGAGTGTGGCAACATGCTGTACTAATGCATGCTCCCCAGCCTTACATAACCTAAGTGGGTCAAGGTCAGGGAGTTCCATCATGCACCGTGCCTTATTTTAAACTGAGGTTCCTTCTTCTGGGGGCTTCCTCTCTTATAAGGCTCAACAAGAAAAAGAAAGAGGGACGAGCTCAGTTGCCCTCATTGGGCATCAACTCGGTAGTTCAGAGGGAAAAGAGATGATACCGTTAGTGAAAGCACCCCATCTTGTCCTGGGGTGGTATTGCTTACTGCAGAAAAGTCTGGAAGGTGGTCCTTAGATGCCCATGCATGACAGTAGCATTTGAGCACAATGTGGCATGTTTTACTGACTACAGTTTAGAAGACTACAAATGCAAGCGTACATCCATGAGAAGACACCAACAGCTATGCACTCTCTACTGTGTTGTATGAGCCAAACTGGACTATGAAAAGAACATCAAGGCATTCTGCTTGAAGGTGGAGTTTGTCAGGCTACTAGGGCAGCAGGACAGATCAGCAGACCAAGACAAAGCCAAAAAAACTAGGTGATCAAAAGATCAACCAGCAAAACCCAACTGTTAAATCAAACTTGCAGTGAAAAGGACTCTAGCTGGGAAGTCATAATCAAAATGTGTGTTTAAAGAGATTTAAGTATTAAATCCACAAACTTGGACACAGATACTACTTCCAAAGCTAACCCCCTATTGACAGCTACAGCATCATAGCAATGAAAATACATAATGGTGGCAAAACAAGACAGTGTTGCAGGAATCTCTAAACTTGAAATGAAATAACAATCCCAAAATTAAAATTAAAGGGAGAAAATGAAGGTGATACCAAATTCTATATGTATCAAAGCATAAGTGAAAATTAAAGTCCAAAAGAAAAATGAATTTAACTCTAGAATATTTTGCAATAAACTACTATTCATAACACAAGGAGCCTATAAACCTGCAAGAGCATCCATGAGTGGACATCAGTGGCTTAGAGCAGCCTTTGTGAATTATTGCAGAATCTGCAACTTTATGGAGCCTAGACATCTGAACATACATTCACTTTGCCAATATAAACATCTGTATGAGTCAGAGCAGACTCCGAAACAACAACCTGGAGTGCAGAAGTATAAATAGGCATCCATGTACGGACATCCACATCTGTACACCTACTGTAGGATTACATTTTAGGAACTAAGGTGGACTGAAGAAACATAATAGTGCCTAGAAATATGAATGCACATTCATCGGCTGACATCATCAGCTGCATATTTTCTTCTGCCTTTCATGAGTCTGAAAAGTCTAAAACAACATCAGATAGCTTAAAAAATAAAAACTGAATACTATCTGCTGTCTTTTTAAGAGCCAACACAATCCTGGAGACAGGCGGTTCATCTGGTCCAGGACTGTCCTTCACCTTCGACCAGTCGGCTTTAAGGTTAGCCTCTGACATCATAAAGGAGAGACATCACATAACACATAACACATAATTTAACAAATTTAAATAAGATAAAAAAATAAAAGACTTCCTTATGAATTTAAATGACGTTTGCTGCTCAGAGGACTTTTTATATGCTGTTGTGAATGATAAAGGAAGGGCCTTCTACAATCAGGGGATTTGGAATTCTTTTTCCTTCATATTCTGGTTTCTGTTGTCAAGGGCTGCATTAAAAGCTGATTGGTTGAATGGGACTGATATTCCTGGAACAACAACATTGGTGGTATTCCAGGAACCTCCGGAACTTGAAATAACGCATTCGCCATCTTGTGGCCCAGAGGTGTTAGTGTACACCCACGTGCAGATGTCCACAGCTGTCTGCTGTCTTTATGAATCATGCAGAGTCTGCTAAGTCATGGAGCATGAAAATATGAATTTATAAATATATTGGTCAGAAACAGATGTACTTCTGTGAGTCAACGTAGAGTTTGAACCAACTTCTTGGAGTCTAAATGTACAAATGTACGTCAGTGTGTGAACATCAGCAGCTGTGCTCTGTCTGCATTGTCAGAGTCGACTCTGAAAAACTATATATATAAAAAAAACTGTATATCCGTGTGTGCATATCCACATATGAACCAATGCAAACTCAATTCCTGGAAGCCTAGAAAAACAAATCAACACCCGTTTGTGGACTGTCATGCATGCATGCTTGAGGATCACCTTCCTGTCTCTGGTGAGGTAAGCACTTCCACCCTGGGGACGAGAGGGAACACTAATGCTAACATTATTTTCTCCTTCCTCCTCTGCAAACTAGGAATGGATGCCTAATGAGGTTATCCAACCCCACCTCAATGCCCAGAGATGGCTCCACCCTTTCCTTCCCAGCCCTATAAAACTGGACTGCTCCTGAGAGGTGGTGTTGGATATTCGACTGACACTTGCCAAATACAGAGCTCCTAGCACATACTTGTCTTCATAGATAGACAGAAAGAGAGGGAGAGAAGGAGTCACTATCTTTTTGAGTCTTTTTTGTTCACGTTTTTAAAAGGGGTTACTCGGCTGGTACCCAAACCTTTCTTGGTTGTCTTCCTCTGTCTGCTTTCTCAGCCACACTTACATGACATTGTAATATAGAAGGGAAATGATGTCTGAAAATGGTTTAGGACTCCAGGAGGAGACCTCGATGTAATGATAAAACAGAAGGTTTCTCTGTGGCCCTTCCAATGATCACCTCAGAACAATGATGAGTCTCCTTTTGTTCCTGGTCAGTACACTGCCAGCATGTTACTAGAGGCTTCTTTTAATATTGGAGACATACACTGATGGTAAGGTAAGTGCAGTTGGCCATCAGTCAGGGACCTTTCTTCAGACCAGAATCTTTGGAAATGAAAGAAATAAGCAGACAAATATGTGAGCTTTATGGAGGTTTCTCCAGTGACAAACTTTGAATTGTCTCAGTGGGCTCATGTAAATGATCGTAAATTTGACAACTTCTAAAGATGTGTCCATCAGTCAAGATCAAAGCAGAGTTCTGAAACCTAGGAATGTGCATTAATGAGTAGATATGGACTGCTATAGGCTGTCTGCACCTTTTATGTGCCAGTGTAGAGCCTGAGCCTACAACTATACCTGGTTAAGTAGACAATCACAATAAACACAAAATAAATACTGGGGTATAAAACAAATTGAGAAGACCTTTTGTGGTGGTCTCTTTTGCATGAAAACCCTAGTTGGTCTTTTCTTTCTTTATTGCGTACGTCATATTAAAGTTGCTGCAGATTTCATATGTAATGTGACTTAAAAATTGGTCCTTTACATCTAAACTTTGGATAACATGAGTGCAGAAAGAGGTGGGTGGATCACTGCAAGAAAAACAAACGTAAAGAGAATGCAGTGGTCATTATTGCAGCCTCCCCTTGAGAGCAGCCAAGGTGGACGCAGTAGCTGACAGGTGATTCCCAGGCACTCAGAATGTCATTGTCTCATCAACAGCCATGCTGTTTCAGGATAGTAAAGAAGGATCTTGAAAGTATGGCCACGCTTTTGCTAGCATGCCCACTTTTACTCATTCAGGTTAATTGAGGGCTTTTAGCAGGTGAGGCTCATGTCGGCTACAGAAGCCCAAGACGAGAGCTTGACAGCAGGCGTAGGCTTCCCTTTGGCATTTACCTAATGACTCTTTAATATTACATGTTATTAATAATGTGCTTTTACTTCTCATTGCAAGCAGCAAGGGTTGAATTGGATAGCGGAGAGAGCTTTTATTTAATAAAGGACTAAAATGCGGCTGCAAGATACGGCCAGACTCAATCGCTGATGGTAAATGTACATGTAATAGGTTTTCTATTCTTCTTAACATGAATCAATATTTGCCCTACATAACACTGCTGAATAATATTTAGGCAGGCATGTAAAGAGAAAATGGAAGTGGAGCAGCTAGTTAAAATGCTAATTCAAACCAGTGTGTAAAAGGAAAAAGAAAAAGGCCTGAGACCAGTTGATTTCAGCCCAGATGCACAGTAGGCTCTCACTGCACCTCACCGGTGTCCTCTGCTTCGGTGTGCCCAGCACAGACCTCTGTTCTCTCTAGACCTTAGCATTTTTTTATAATTATGATCTTTATTGTAATAAAATTACAACCACAAAAACAGATATTCATATGGCACATTTTCATAGAAAAGGTGTAACTCAAAGTGCTTTACAAAAGGTAAATATAAGAATTACAGTTACAAAGGGAATACATAATTTAACAAAAAATAAATACATAATACAAATACAATTACAAATAGATAACATGGACGTTTCCCTAAAAGAACCAAGAATAATGTAAATTACTACATGGTATACATGGTAATTATAATGATAAAAAAAAAAATAAGTGTCTGATTCAAGACTAAGATGGCCATTGTTGAGAGGAAAACAAAAACTTCAGCCGATAGGATGTAAATCAACCTGAGTGGTTACAAGGCCAAAGGACCACCCGCCCCCCTCTGGGCAATCTACAAAACATAAATGTGATAGTTATTCTTTATTGTTATAAAATTCTGTCCTAGAAGATCAAACACAGGAGGTCTCATGAATTGTTGGAGCATCTACAGCCCTTCCGACATCAAAGGTGGCAGCAGAGTGCATTAATCCGGTGGCAGTGGCTCAGGATAACATTGCAGAAAGCCACAAAAAGCAAACAGAACAAAGCCGCAATTATTGACACATGCAAATCTTTTAAGTCTATGATATGGCAGTACCTGTTATATTATATTACAAGAAGAAAGGAATTATGATGAGGCCAAATTACAGAAGACAGTTTTTAGGAGTTTTTTCAAAATGGTCCTCAGTATTAGCCTGCTGTATTTTTATTTGTTAATTATCCCATTTTTTAAGTACATAAGAGCAAAAGGCCACCTCACCAGTTCTTTCATTCTTGGCTTTCAGAATAATAAGCCAATCGGTATGTTGGAAGATCTAAGATTTTATTAAAAGAGTAAGAAAGAACAACAGTGTTCAGCACTTTGTATACAACTACCTGTGTCACTTGGCATCGCCATTTGACAATGGGCCTCAGAGTGTTGTTGGTTAATCGAGGATATCAGACATTCCTTGTAACTAAGTTCTTTTCTATATACAATTTTGGTACTTGGTCATTTTTAAACCAAGGGCTAATATTATTTGCAGGCAGCATGGTGTAGTGTTTAAGGCTTATGAATTTAAATCCTAATGTTGAGGGTTCAAATCCTGCTACTGACACTGTGATCATGAGCAAGTTGCTTCAAATAATAAGTAGTAGTAATGATAATATTATTAGGTCACTTGAGCCGCTCACTCCAGAACATGCTATATACACAGTTGTCCAAGAGTAGAACATTCCTACATTAGTTCAATTGTTGATGGTCATTGCAACACACAATTTTACAGGAAAGTGCATTATTTTAAATTGAAATGGGTAATCAGTAAGAATAATGTGAAATCTGAGTATGCATTATTATCATTACTGTATTAAAAGTTTACAATTTTCATTTGTTTATATTGTTCACTCAAGTATATCTTTTCACATTTTTGTTTGCTGGTCACAAAGTGTAGACGCTATCGCATTTGAGGCTCTGTGTGTCTCGTGTGGGTCATACTTCAACTGTGAGTACGAAGTTACACAAACCAATCTTCGAGTCTCAGACTCCACATGATGGGTCAGTGCAAGGCAATGTTTCTCAACCACTGGGGTTTGCAACCCACTCTTGGGTCATGGGTTACCACCGGCGAGATGCTGCTTGCAGTCATGAGTAGATTACCATGGTCGCCTATGTTCCTCAACTACTGGGTTGCGAGCCACATTTGGTTTATGGGTTGTTATTAGCAGGTCATGGGTGGCTGTCGTTTGTTCGCAAGTGGGTCGCAGTGGGTCACCTCAGCCCATGTTTCTCAGCTACTGGTTCTGTGACCTACATTTGGGGCATGGGCACTTGTTTGTGAGTAAGATCATAATTGGCTGCCTAAGTGATCAGCAGTGCTCTGTGATATGTTTCCCTGTTTCTAAGTGAGCTCATTTCACCAAGGGATTGTTTTGCAATTGATGCTAGTGGGCAATTCATGAATTTAAAAATGAAAAACTGGGTCATGGGACCATAAAGATTGAGAAATACCAGTATAAAGGCAGAATACATAAGAATTAGCTACATGGAGCAACGCTTATCAAAACAAACCTTAAAGGGCCCCTCAAAAGTTAGAAAGCATATGAAAGCCTTTGAATTAATAATAATAGTAACAAAAAAATGTATTACTATTCACAAGCTGTTTCTATCTTCTTGAAGGAAGAAAATCGTGTGAACCTTCTGCACATGGCAGAAACAAAAATGACATGGCAGCTGGGTGAAGTGCAACTTCAAAAATGTGCTGCATTGCATGGCCAATCAGTATATAGGAAGATAGACAGCTGAGAGACTGCTACCTCAGCAGCTCCACCGCCGCTCCTCACCCTGCCACAAGTACATGAAAAACTGCTGCCTCTAGTGGGTGGTTTGGGCAGTTTCAAGAACATTATAACTCTGTTGTTCTCCTATAACCCTCAACAGTAAGAATGAATGGCCTCAACTTGTTCAGCCATAAATTGGCACATGACTGTACATTAATCCCTCCTCGATCGCGGGGGTTGCGTTCCAGAACCCCCCGCGACAGATGAAAATCCGCGAAGTAGAAACCATATGTTTGTAAGGTTATTTTTATATATTTTAAGCCCTTATAAACTCTCCCACACTGTTAACATTATTAGAGCCCTCTAGACATGAAATAACACCCTTTAGTCAAAAGTTTAAACTGTGCTCCATGACAAGACAGAGATGACAGTTCTTTCTCACAATTAAAAGAATGCAAATATATCTTCTCTTCAAAGGAATGCGTGTCAGGAGCAGAGAATGTCAGAGAAAGAGAGAGCGCACGCGAGAGATAAGCAAACAATCAAAAATCAATATGTGCTTTTGGGCTTTTAAGTATGCTGAGCACCGCGCTAAAGCGGCATTTTTTAGAGGAGCGTCAATATCTTCTAAGCAAACAGCCTCTGTGCAAACAGCCCCTCTGCTCACACCCCCTCCGTCAGGCAGAGAGAGTGAGAGAGACATAGAAAAGCAAACAATCAAGCACCGCGCGGGAAGCATATCGTATATCATTGAGGAGTTTTAGTTAATACGTAATACATGCTCCGATTGGGTTGCTTCTAAGCCATCCGCCAATAGCATCCCTTGTATGAAATCAACTGGGCAAACAAACTGAGGAAGCATGTACCATAAATTAAAAGACCCATTGTCCGCAGAAATCCGCGAACGAGAGATAAATCCGTGATATATATTTAGACATGCTTACATTTAAAATCCGCGATGGAGTGAAGCCGCGAAAGTCAAAGCACGATATAGAGAAGGATCACTGTATATAGATTAAGTTCATATTAAAATTATTTCTAAAAGATACAGCCAACCAGTATAACAATAATAAGACCAGTGAGATGTGCTCAGATTTTCCTTCTTTGGTTAAGATATTTAGTGCTGTATTTTGAATTATCTGCAGCCAATGTAAGATAGTCCAGTTAGGAGTAACTTACACCAGACTTGTCAAATGAAAGCAAAAGTGCGTGTTAATTTTTCAGCACCTTGAGATGTTATAAGACATCTAACTCTTGCAGTGTTTCTTAAGTGATAAAATTCACTCTTAGTGATTTGGTTCATATGTGATTTGAAGTTTATATCTGAGCCATCAGCTTGGCACCCTGGCCAGGGTTTGTCCATGCTTTGCACTTAAAGCTTTCTGGGATAGACCTCAGCTTCCGCTGCTCAGGATAAGTGTATTTGTAAATGGATGGATGGTCTGGATTGTTGATAATGTTTAAATTCTTTACTTCTGGCTTTCTTGCTTTTTAACTTCAAATGATCGAGTATTTCTAAAACCAACTTTTTTATTGCTGACAATAACTGAAATTTCTGTTCAGTTACCTATTCTGTAATAATAGTGATACACTGGATCAGAGGGCTTTGACCCTCACAATCATCTTATAGATAAGTAAAGCTGTGTGTCAAGTCAAACCAATTTAAACAATCAATAGAAAGAATAAATGGATCAGCCATCCACCCAGCCTACTACAAAGGAAGCTTCAATCCCACCTCACCCAAACACTAGCTGATACCTGTAAAAGAAATCAAAAGGTCTCAGTTAAAGGATGTTAAAGGATGCCTGAGACCATCAGAGGTGGAGGCGTGAGCACCCACAACTGGCCCTCTCTCTCGAGACAAAGAAGCAGAAATGACAGGAGTTAAGATGTGAGGTAGCAGTCTGATCACGGGCCACCCGCCCCTGAACCAGCTGCATTTTCAATGGTTGAACCAGATGACCTATTAATCCGCACCACAGAGATCTCAAGAAAGGTTAAATTATAGAAGATAGGATTTCCAAAAAGCTCATGAAAAGCAGTCTGTAGATTTTCAGTGTGAGGCTATCAAAGCTTTTTCTGCTATTGATGATAAGCAGAATAGCTTCTGAGGGAAATAACAAAGAGAAAAAGAAGATAAGTCTAGGAGGAGATAGATTTGTGGCAAGAGGGGAGAGCTAATCAGCACAGAAAGCTGGAAACTGTAGACCAGAAGAAGAGCAGTGAGGGACACTCCCTGAGCATACAGTATATACACATTGTTACACTAGTTACTGTAGGAGTCTTCAGCAAGCCTGACAGAATGACATTTGTTGGGAGTTAGATATAAACTATGTATATTTGAACTGAATATGTTGATGATCTTGGCTTTTGGAGGGTAGAAAGATATTTTTTAAAAATAGAATTCCAAGATAAGGATGGTCAGGCTTCCAAAGCAAGGTTATTGTTAGGGAGTTGCTTTGCAGAGTTTTCCATAAAGTGCTTTCACAGGCTTTAGTATTAGGGAGAATGAAGCAAAAAAAAAAATGGGAGTAAAGGATGGGAGTGTAGAAAAGAAGATAATTTAGCCTTGTGAGTCTTGAGAACAAATCTTAGCTGATGCAGAAAAAGGAGGAAGAATCGTGAATATCAGAACCAGACTTTACAATGTAATCTATCCCAAGTCCTGTGCCATCGAAGTGTTGCAATTCTGAGATGCCTTTCATCCCTGTGAGGATGGCTTCTAGATTCGACAAATGTGCCTTAAGCCTTAAAGTGTTCAAGAGGAGATATGAAAGATCTGAGAAATACCATTTCATATTTGATGGTAGTAAGCCAGGAAAAAATGCTTTACTATCCAGTTGCAAATATATTTTAACACAAAGGTCCAGTGGTAAAACTCCTGATCAGAGAGGAGGCAAGAAATGATCCCCCATGTCTATCAATGATAAGAAGGTCTTTTTTTGTTTCATAAGGAACAAGAGGTGAGAAATCTAACCTCTGACCAATGCTTGAATTGTAGGGGATGGGCCGACAAAGAAGACAACTCTAGGAGGAGATAGATTTGTGGCAAGACGGGAGAGTTAATCAGCACAAGAGAGGACAGAAATGAAATGAAAATGAGGCACTATATTAATTTTAATAATAAATAATCCCCAATTTAATGACCAAAAAAGAGAAGTTCTTGATGCTGATGAGTCTTTACAACTATTAAGAACATGATGATAATTTGAGAATACTCTACCTGAAAATAGTGGCACACTTATAGATCTAGATTATCAATTTGGAGAGCATGACAGAGAAGGTGAAGGCAGTTTGTTGCTCTGAATTTTCTGCCTGGTGGGTATGTAGTTTTGCACCCGGTGTCCTAGATCTCTTAGAGTAGATTCTGATGCTGGAGGGTAAAGTAGGAGGTCTCTGCAAGAGCTGAATGTCCTTCATTTATCGACAGTGATTGTCATCTCTAGGAGGTGCAGTATGAAAGTGGGACAATATCTTCAGTTGCCAGAGACTACTAGTTATACAGGTAACAGAGTGCTGGGTGACTGTTAAAGATATTGGCTCAGAGTGTGACTTTTAATTGACAACTGATTGCTATAGTGGGTGCAAAAGGCTGTTGCCAATTGGAAGCACACATTCAGTCCCCACTTCACATGCCGGTGACAGAACTGCTTTTACTTTACCTGTCTGCTCATTACTCTCAAAGAAGTGTAGTAGAGAGAACTGCTGTGCTACAGAAAAAAGGACATTAGCACAGCAGGCTATCGGCCATCTTTCAGTTATTTTGCAGGGAAAGTCACATGCAAATCATATAAACCACACTGTAAGATAAAAATTCTTTTTTCCCTGCAGAAAAATGATTACAGGTCATCACCATGTGGTCAGTGCCCCTCTATAAAAGCAGGTCCGGATTTCCTGTGTGTCCCAGATGTCCTCCTTTGGAGTCTATGGAGCTTACAGAAAAAGAAGGGGGATCAAGTGTCTATTCCCAGTCCACAATTTCACTTTCTATTTTCAATACTGACAATGACTTCCAGTGTGTTGATTCATCAAGTCATCTCATCTGCTACTTTACATAGATGATATTTTTTTTTTGCTTTAAATATGCTATTACTTTTTTATTTTCTTTTTAAATAATTTTATTGTAATCATTCCATACAAATCAATCAATTTTTCAAAAAGTAGGATTGAGATGAAGTCGACCCCCACCCCTGAGAGACCCCTGAGGGCATGGCCAATGGGGAAAACTTAAGGCTTGTAAACATAACTAAATTGATGGGTTTGATAAGCCAATAGAGATGAATGGAGAAGAAAAAGAAATGCAGAAATAATTGCTTCCTCTGTGCTTTAGAGATAGATAGATAGATAGATAGATAGATAGATAGATAGATAGATAGATAGATAGATAGATAGATAGATAGATAGATAGATAGATACTTTATTAATCCCAAGGGGAAATTCACATAATCCAGCAGCAGTATACTGAAAAAAAATATATATATATTAAATTAAAAATGCATGTAAAAGCAGACAATAACTTTGAGTAATGTTAGCATTTACTCCCCCGGGTGGAATTGAAGAGTTGCATAGTGGGGGGGAGGAACGATCTCCTCAGTCTGTCAGTGGAGCAAGACAGCTTTAAGAGCTTATTCTAAAATATTACTGATTAGATCCTGCCATGTTTTGAAAAAAATCTGTACAGATTCTCTAACTGAGTATTTGATTTTTTCCAATTTCAGATAGTATAAAACATCGGTTTCCCACTGACTTAAAAGAGGAGAGTTTGGATTCTTCCAGTTTAGCAAAATAAGTCTGCGTGCCAAGAGTGTAGTGAATGCAATCACAATTTGTTTGTCTTTCTCCACATTAAGCCCCTCTGGAAGAACCTCAAACACAGCTGTTAATGGGTTAGGAGGGATTGTGAGTCCAAGGCTGTCTGAGAGGTAATTAAAAATTTTTTGTCCAGAATAATGTTAATTTGGTGCAGGCCCAGAACATGTGACCCAGTGAGGCTGGGACTTGATTGCAGCATTCGCAGGTTGGATCCTGCCCTGGAAACATTTTGGAGAGTTTTAGTCGAGACAGATGTGCTCAATATATAATTTTGAGTTGAATAATTGTATGCTTTGCGCATATGGAGCGCGAGTGAATTCTCTGCATTGCTATTTTCTATTCCTTTACTGATATAATGATTAAGAAATCTTTTTCCCAGTGTCTTCTTGGATCTTTGAAAGGGAGGGACTGTAAAATAATTTAATATATTGCAAAAATTGTGTCTAAGTCCTTGAAATTGAGCAATATTTTTCCAGCATGGACGAGGGTGCAAGATGAGGAAAATGGGGCATGTTCTATTTAGCAAAGTTCCTAATTTGAAGATAGTGAAAGAAATGTGTATCTGGAATGTTAAATTTGGAATGTAATTGTTCATAGGATGCAAAGATGTTGTCTATACAAAGATCTCTAAGCAATTTAATCCCAAATCTTTTCCAGATTTTAAAAACTACATATGTTTGCGAATGTTGAAAGAGGTGGTTCTCTTGCAGAGGTGCCACAGATAAAAGCTTCTCCATCTTAAAATGCTTTCTACATTGGTTCCATATTCTGAGTGAGTGAAGCACAATTGGGTTATTAGTACATTGCCGATAACTTGCATTTATTGGGGCACAAAGCAGGGAATATAAAGAAGTACTCAAGGATTTTACTTCTATTGCGGACCAGTCCTGTGTATGTTCATCTATTTGTGTCCAGGTTTTTATAGCTCGTATGTTTGCTGCCCAGTAATAATATTGAAAGTTAGGTAGAGCCATGCCACCTTCTGCCTCAGGTCTTTGTAGGGTCACTCTTTGGATATGTGGAAATATGCTATTACTTTTTATATAACATTTTCAGCTTTAGGCATGCAATTGCCATCTGTATCTCCCACTCCTTTCATTTTTAACCATCTAGTGTGCTTTTACCTTGCCAACGAGATAAGAATCTGTAGCATCTCGGTGGATCTGATTTCCCGAGGTTTCTGCTTTTCTTGGAAGCACATTAAAGTTGTCATTTAAGGACAGTCTTTTACCTTTAGCCAATCCAATTAAAAAGTTAGCTCCTGATGTCATGAAGAAGAGACTGTACAAAACATCCCCAGCCTGAAGGAAAACACAATGCTTTTGTTGTCATTTACGAAAATGCAGACAAAATCCTGAAAAACTGTGCCTTCACTTAAATGCAAGTGTTCAGATTTTTAAAATGTATTAAAGGAAAACATTTCCGAAAATTATTATTTATTTTTTATATGTAACTTACCTCATGTTGTGCATACTGATAGCAGAAAAAATTGTTACTATCTTATCATGGAGAACCAAGATATACAATGGCTGTCAATGGGGATCAACACAAAACAATACCAAAATCCAGTTGTGTGTTCCATACATGTGTCAGAATGAGACTGCATTAAAACCGAATTGAGTTTTTGGATTGAAGATCCTTCTCTACCCACATTTCTTGGCCCATGAATCCACAAATCCATTGCAGATTTTAATTGGAGTTGGAATTGAGAGATAAATTATAACCAAAATAACAAGCTGTGAGTTGTAAAGATGAAATCAAGAAGCAAAGCCAAAGCTCAAAATATATAACAAAAATCTCAGTCAAGTAATGGGGCAGAAATGTGAAAAAAAGCAATAATAGTTGTAAGATTTCGGGTGAGTTTAATCTTGGACAACCAGCAAGTGCACAATGCTGACGTAGTACCTCGACTCGGTCATTTCACATGCCACTGACTTCAGGTTAACCTTGCCTAGTAATGACATAGTGGCTGCCAACAAATTTATGAGAAAAACATTATGGCATCACAGGAGATCGTTACTTATTTTCAACATCATTAAATACATATCAAAAAAAGAAATACATGTGACCGCAACATTCTGTGACCTGTGAATTATAAAAGCTCAGAAAATTAAGCCTGATTTTGACAACTACATCCAGGTTTTCTGTCGACTATTTGTGAAACTACAACAGCAGCAGTGATCCCAGATATGCACAAATATGACACTTTTGTTGTTGAACATATTTCTTAAATCACTTGAAGATGCATGATAGCCAATTAATGAGCTCTTACTGAGTAGGATTTCCAGCAAAATGAATTAGGTGGGAAGGTAGATCTTAAATTTCCAAAGTTTCTCCTCATTTCAGTGTACTGTACTTTCATTCACAAGAGGATTTTCTGGAAATGGTTTATTTGATAAACATTTACCAATAATGCATGTATTTGGGTTGTTTATAGGCATACAATTGGACACCTGAGAGATGAATTGTGTGATATGAGATGTTTTTGATGTTGTTTTCAGTTTTTTAACTTTCTTACCCATTGACATCCATTGTATCAGAAATTTTGCTATCTTTGTCCTCCATGAAAACATGACATTAATCATTGTGCTCAGCACTCACTACATAGAACATAGACAGAGAGAGAGAAGTTGGGAGCATGCGCTGATTACCGTACCCACCACATGGCGAACCACCCGGATTGAGATCTGAGAGCAGCAGGTGACACCTCAGCACCACACTGAAACAATGTGAGGTTGTTTACAGTGGCTGGAGTGACAATCCTGCCACCAACCCCCAAATTTTCCCTGCAAGTTGGAGGACCTGCTTTCAGGCCTTGATGCAGATAAACATGATCCCCAAGACAGATAGAACATAGGATAAGTAACATTTTCATTTTTGGATGGAGTTTTCCTTTAAAGAAATTAAAATTTTGTACTTCATGCATATTGCTCCTGTTAATAATGTTGGAGGCAGACGTTAAAGCTGACTGGTTGAAGATGAATGGTTGTCCTACAAACTTGATGTGATTCCAGAAACAAGAGAAACGTGATGAGTTTAAATCAGCCATACAAAGTATGTCTGGCACCTCAAAGTTTCATTAAGAGAGCTACAGAAGAAGGAGCAGAGTGAGGCGGAGGGTCTTGTTAGCTGTGAGAGTCATTACCTTCTGGTCTTCCTTTGTATTCCAAAGTTGCACATTTCATTTGGAAAGTACTCAGATCCCTTCACTGCGGGCACACTTTATTGTGTTGTAAATTTAATTTTCAATGGTTAAATTTACCAATTTTGCCTATTAATCCACACTCAATAACCTGTAATAATAAAGTAAAAACATGTTTTCAGTAAGGTTTGCAGATTTATCAAGATTCAAAAACTAAAATCTCTCATTCCTATTAGTATTCAGATGCTTAATTTAGTGCTTTGTAGAACCCACTTTAGCAGCAATTACATCTTTAGATTTTCTTCATTAAATATCCTAAAGCTATGCACACCTGAATTTTTGGCAGTTTCTTGCATTTTTCCTGTAGAGCTTCTCCAGCTCCATTAGATTGTATATGCAGCATATATAAACTGCCATCTTCTGGTTTCCACAGATGGCCAATGAGGTTTAGGTCTGGGCTTTGGTTGGGTCACTCATGAATAGGCACAAACTTGTCCTAAAGCCCCTTCAGCATTGTTTTGTCTATATGCCTCAGGACATCGTTGTGCTGAAATGAGAACAGTCACCCCTTTCCAAGGTCACATGAACTCTGGAGCAGGGTTTCTTCAAAGACTGCTCTGTATTTGGCTGCATTCATCCTTTCTTCAGTTCCAACCAGTTTTCCTGTCTCAGCCATTAAGAACCACTCCCACATCATGATGTTACCACTACCATACCTCACCGTAAGGATAGAATTAGGCAGGAGATGAACAGTGTCTGGTCCTCGTTTGACATAGTGTTTGGAGTTCTTGCCAAAGAGTTCAGTTTTTGTCTCATCAGATAAGGGAATATTTTTTTTCCCTTATGCTCTCAGAGTTCTTTAACTTCTGTTTTGTAAACTCCAAGAGCGAGTTAACCACTCTACTATACTGTAAAAGATCGATGGATTGCTCCTGACAGTGTCATCCTTCTGACAGGTTCTCCCATCTTAGCAGATGACTTTTGAAGCTCTGTTCAAGGGATCATTGGGTTCCTGGTCACCTCTTTGATCGAAGTCCTTCTTGCCTGGTTACTCAGTCAATTGTAGTAAGAGTTTTGGTGGTTCTAAACTTCTTCCATTTCAGAATCATTGAGTCCACATTGCTCCACAACACCACAAAGTTTTAGGAAGGGTTTTATACCCTTACCTTGATCTATGCCTCATCACAATTTTACCACAGAGGTCTATGGAGAGTTGCTTGGACTTTATGGCTTTCTTTTTGTCCTGGCATCCATTTTGGATTGTGGGATCCACAGGTGGGTGCTTATGCAAATGATGTCCTATCAGTTCAGTTTGTGAGTGCCATTCAAGTTCTAGACACAATTCAAGGATGATTAAAACAAACAGGATACACCTGATCACAATCTGAAGTGGCACAGCAAAGGGTCTAAGTTCCAGTATAAATAAGAAACTTCAATTATTGATCTTTCTGAAAACATGTTTTCACTTTGTCATAATGAATTATTGAGCGTAGATTAATGAGCAAAAATGGCAAATGTATCTATTTAAAATTAAATCTACATCACAATAAAGTGTTCAAAAAGTGAGGGAATCTGAATACTTTCTAAAGCCACTGTATTTATTAGGTTTATCTTGGCCGGACGTTCATTCATGTGACTTTTTCCCCATGTGTCATGAACACGAGTCAGCTTGGACTGGTGATACTCAAGGTCTAGAACAAAAAAGAAAAATTGAGGGATTTCATCTGAAAAAGTTGTAAATTCAATAGATAGCTGTTTGAGCCAGATCATTGACAAATGTCAGATAGTCAGCCTTAAACAAAGTATGTAAAACCATGTTGGTAAAGTTTCTAAAGTGTGAGCAACACTTCATTAAGTATCTGCTCTTCCTCAGAATTTTCATGCCCTTCCAATGTCTCACAATATTTAATTCACATATTTCAGTTTAATTATTAGGTATGCTCTTGAAAATAATTTAATAGTAGCGTGAGACCTTTTGTTAGTTGTAACCAAAAATAAGAGATCTAACAAGCAACTGCAATTAAAACTATAATCATGCAGTGAAATGTACTATTTACTGTATATATTATCACCTTTTATATATGTTACTATCCAAATAGCCTGATATTGAAGGGTTGGAAATAAATAATTACAAATGATATATTACCACACTTTATTCTTCTCAAACTTGATGCATTTAACACATAACTATTGTTAGCATTGGAAAACATCTGTTATGAGGATTCTGTCTGATAATTTTTCTCTGATGATGGAATGGAATTATGCCAATTTTAACTCTTTTCCAAATGTTTTGGGCCGGGTATTCCATTTCTCTTCTCAGTTCTTCCCTTCAACATATAGTTTGAGTTTTATCATTTTAGTTTGAGCCTTTTCCACCTCCACCTTGTTTACAGTGGATCCCCCCTTCTTGTGTACCTGTTGTTTGGGATGCCATCACAGTTCCTGATGGTCATGATGCTGATGCTAACTCACAAGGAGTTAAAAGGTCATCCTTCACTGCACTTCCTTATCCAAGTTAAAAAATAGAAACCTACCTCTGCGTACATTTTTCCTTATTCTAAAACCCTATTGTACTCCTGGTTACAATCTTGCCTTTGATATTTTTTGACCTAGATTTTTTGAAAAAAAGTATTGAGCAGACTGCTTGATTAAAGTAAAAAAGTAAAATGTATTGGTAAGAAACTGAACCCAGGCAAGCAATCCAATCTTCTGTTCTACCTGAAAGTGAGAAGAGGACCAGGAGATGAAACGTTTGTCAAACCAGAAATGAGTCAAAACTGTAAAGACCAAACCCTAAACAACAAAACATAATTGAACATCAGAAATCAAAGTCAGAGAGAGAAGTGGTGGAATTGGAAAGCAAAAAGTGAGAAAGAATACACATTTCATTTTTTTAAATGTATTATTATTATTATTATTATTATTATTATTATTATTATTATTAGTGTTTTTATCCTAATCACAGATACTGATGAATGAATCACTGCACCAGATTTAAAGGGTCATACTGAAGACGCAAGGTGCGGCGTCGTCCTACATAAAAAGTTCCATGGCAACCACAAACTGCATGCCAGTAACAGAAACATTAATAATAATAACCTGGCCCGATTGTAAAAAACAAAAATAATTGATCATTACTTTCAAGAAACATATAACTAGAAAGAATGCACACAGAAGGTGCTGGAGAAAAAGTAGCCCAGATTTCCAAATAGTAGATTATTCTGAAAATTTTTTAAGAGAGAATTGAAATTCTCAAAGTGCACAGTTCATAACACCATCACAACCTATGGATTACGCTGTAATATTTTTTGTCACTTGCTCCCGTAAGGCCAAATATTAGATGTCAAAAATCTGAATAACTGGTGGTGAGGCACATCTGTGTGTCACATTTTAAGTTTGTGGCTTAAAAAACAAATAAGTGGAATTGTGACAAGACAGGAAGAATCTCCATTAAATAGTACATATTGCTAAAAACAACAGAAACGTTTAGCAAAACTGTTCAGAATTTGATCATAAAAGACTAAAGGATTGCTGAATCATGGCAGAATCTCAGTGCTGTGGGATTGTAAGACCTGTTTTCTTTAATCCTTGTACTTTGTGTTATAGAGGTTATAGATTAGGAAAAAGTTAGATAATTGTGTTTTATATTACAGTCCTATAATCTTTTATTATTATTTTTTAATAAAAATAAGAAAAAATCTTTTTAATATTAATTTGGTGAACACATGTGTTTTTTTGGGTCTCAGTGCTTTAGATGAGGTGGGGGTCACAGGGGCTTCAGGCTTGCAACAGGTAACTAAATCTGTCAAATCCCATCACCAAATGCTAGTCTCAGAGGTCTGGAATTGTGGCGTGGAACCTTAAGGACACCATTGCCTACAGATGTCTCACACTTATGTTTTGTGCCAAGGTGGAATTAACCAGAGAGGAAATCAAAAAGCAGACTAGGAGGTGAACCAGACAGAATTTAGAGTCTAAATGCCAAGTCAGGGTCATTATTAATAAACTACTATAGATATTTTTCACTTAAACCCAAACAATGCTAACAAAAATTCATTTAGCCTCCCAAACACGCAGAAGTTGTTTGTTTTAAGCCCAAAATGAAGTTGCAAAATCTCACTTCTAAAGTTTTGTTATTTATCCAATTTCATTGACAGTTTTGAAAGTGCACAATGCCAACCTTGATGCTGTTGCCTAGGTGATGTCATGCATCCCGACTTCTAGTCATCATGCCATAGCAATTGGGCTAGAAACAAGTACACAAAAACCCAGAAAATGGAGGAGCCCACGCGAAAACAATATATTGGCATGCCAGTACATAAAATATATCTAAAACCTTCAAAACAGCTTTCAAAATGAATAAATGACAACATCCCTTATATTCCTAAAGCACAAGTGAAAAGAAAAAATATTCAGAAATTTAAAAAAAACAGACCAAACTGAAGTTGACCGTGCTAGTGGCAGTATGTCTGCGGAAGTGAAGAAGAATAATCCAGGTGCTAAGGCGGGTTTGAATGTAGACACATTAGGTGTTTAGATGTGTTTCTTCTAGATGAGCAAACAATGAGGTTGGATGATAATGATACAAAAGTGGCCAAGTAATTTGTGAGTGCTTCTTTTGATCTAAAAGCCTTTTGCTTTTTGACCTGGTTCCTCAAGACCATAACTATTTGGAGTGAATAAAGAGACAACTAAAATTAATGAACAAATATTAAAATAGTCCAAAGCAACCCAGTGTGAATGTGTGTTGGTGTGTCATTACACTCTGGGCACTCTGTCCTCTTACTTTATACTTGATGCCCTAAAGTTGAATTATAGGGCCCAGTCAATGAATGAGTAGATGAAATAGCCACATTAGTACCAACTGAGGTTGGCAAACAAAAGCTATTGACCACAGAGAATTTGTAAAGTTTAGTCAATCTCTGAATCCTGCACCAAATCCATAACAATGCATTGAAAAATGCTAATGTATGCCTCTTTTTTTCTAATTGATATTTTTTGTGTCATATAATTTCCACTGCTATAACTTTATAGTTTTCTTCAGTATCTATCTATCTATCTATCTATCTATCTATCTATCTATCTATCTATCTATCTATCTATCTATCTATCTATCTATCTATCTATCTTTGCATGGTTCAAGCTTACAGTTTTAATGGATTTCAAAATGAATTTAACACAGTTTGTTTTTTTAGAACAAATTTTAAAAACCTATTTATTGTACATATATAGAGTGAACAGTGGGTTGGCACTACCGAGTCCCCAAACTCCAGACACACGCATCCCCATAGAACTCCAGGTGCAAATGTAAAGATTTTTAATATAGACAACTCAATACAATTACACTTACAGCCAATATACAGCCTTTTATTTGCTCTCTCCTTCTCTCCTCCAAGAGCATAGCCCACTGCCTCTGACACAATCCAAATGAGAGGCAGTGGGCATTCCTTTAAGACTGACCCAGGAATTGCTTCCGGTCTCTTGTCCTAGTCATCTGGGCACTTCTGGGTCATGCAGACACCAGGGCAGTCCTCCCTCAACAGCACCCTCTGTCAAACCCCAAAGACCCAAACAGGATTGCGTTCCTGCACTCCATTTCCCTAATTGGGTTTAGCCCTGAGGAACACTGCCACCTGCCTGGTGAGTTCATTTTCCTTATCCTTCCATTATGGTCTGGTGGCTGGGTATGAAACCCTCCTTTTTCCCGGCCAGGATGCCTGTCCTTCCTCCAGGGTACTCACAATACAGGGCTGAGGATTTGCATCTTGTTTATTGTTTAATTAAAGATTATTTATAGAATTCATGTGAGGTGTAGGAGGGGTGTTCTAGGGGAATAGTAATGGGCAAATTAATTATTGACTGTTTCTTTCTTGGAGAAAAAAGAAAACTACCAATCTATATATCTATAAGAGAATAATTGTTTGAAATGTATGTGTGGAGTAGGAGGAGTAATGGAGGAGTAGAGGTAGGTAAATTAAATTAGGAACTGTTTCTTTCTTGCAAAATTGAAGCTAATTTATGAACTGTATTGATGTTTTTAAAAATAAAAAATATTATCTATCTATCTATCTATCTATCTATCTATCTATCTATCTATCTATCTATCTATCTATCTATCTATCTATCTATCTATCTATCTATCTATTGTGATGGACGGGCGGACACCCAAAGAATGGAAGGATGGGGAAGGCAGCTGCTTTGGGATACTGCCTCCCCCAAGACTCTAGATGGTGGCTTTCCTGCAGCATAGCAGATTCCCGCAGGTCACCATGGGATCTGGAGTTCGGCTTCACAGTCCTTCTGGGCACTATGGGTGCCGCCAGGAAAGGCTACAGGGAGACCTGGGAGTCTCTACTTTCTATATAGCCCGGAAGTACTCCAAAGTTACAGGGACGGAAGTCTTGAAGTACTTCCAGGCTGAAGAAAATGCAAGCTCTCCATCTGAGCAAGTCACAGGGACTGAAGGACAGAAGCACCTTCGGGTCAAGGACTATATAAAGGACTGCTGTACACCCAGCAAGTGAGCCAGAGTTAGAAGGTAAAAGACAGAGCTTGCTGGGAGACATGGAGGAGAGAATTGTGTGTGGTTATTGTGTTTATTATTATGATTATTATTACTTGCCTGTATATGGTGATTGTTGTGCTTAGAGGCATTATTACAGAAAGGAAAGGAATTAAAATACATTTTTGTACTTTTACCTGGTGTCCTGGATGTCTGTCTGTCAGGTTAGAGGAATGGCAGACCTCTCTAGTGTCAAACTATCTATCTATCTATCTATCTATCTATCTATCTATCTATCTATCTATCTATCTATCTATCTATCTATCTATCTATCTATCATCTCAGGCTAGATGTGAGCTGTAAACTGATCTCCTGTGGCTTGGGCTGCAGGACTGGTTTTTACCTTGCGCTTGCTGAGACAGAGATTTGCTCCATCCTCCCATGTCTCAGAAATTCATTTTCTTTTGAAACTAAGCACAGAGAGGTTAAACAATTGGACAGGGTCATAGAAAGAGACAGTATTGGCCGTGACTCCAGCTCAGACTCACTGCCATCAAGTCACCTGCCTCTGAATGCATGGTATGAACCAGACAACCACTGCATCATAGGAATTTACTGTCCACTTTCTTATTCACATTAATGTCTCTCCCCCAGGAACCTCACATACCACTTTCTGTTGTCCCTTCCTCACGTATTTTCTTTCTTTGTCTTTTGGCCGAAAGGAGCCAGGCGTGTTGTCCAGGAATTGAGCAGCAAATCCTTTCAGATGCAGTGAGCCCCTGCTCACCAACAAGGAATAAGCTCTGTTGTATCAAAACTAATAACACAGAGTCATTTCCTCCTCTGAAGAGGTTTACAGGATAGAAGGTGTCAGGGGTAAGGATTTAGATAAGCTTTGAAAATCAGTTTTCAAAAAGCAGAAAAAAGAGGGGAATGCTGGCCATCGAACAGTGTGCACACATTGTGTATGTAAAGAGATAGAGGGAGCAAGGAATCGGAACTCAGCTGATACCCATCAGCAGCAGAAAGTGCTCAGTGTAAATAGAAGGCAGCTGATAAGCAGATTAGAAACTGGTTTTGAAATGAAAGCCCAGATGTGTGTTGGGAGATTCCCATACATGTGAAGTGACCTTGAGGAATTATCCAAACCCTGAGAATCCAGGCAGTGAAAAAGAGGAAAAGCAGAAGGGCACTCAATACCAAGGATGCTGTGAGATCAGTACTCATATTGTTGTGGGGCTCTGGGTGAGTCCCTCAACCTGCGTGTCCTCCAACTATACAAACAAAAAAGTGTAATGTGCACTTATAAAGTATAAGCCATTTTGAATTAATTCACAGTTAAGGCTTTTATCCATTTTCCCATATAATGGGACACTAATGTAGGGTTTGTTTGGAGGTAGAACCAATCCAAGTAGCATTAGGTGCAAAGTAGGAACAAACATATGGTGGGCTGCCAGTCCATTGCAGGGCACGCCCACTTACACAGGCTGTGAGGCAACAATCATCTGAACTTCCAAACCTTTGCTCAGGAGAAACTGATAAAACCCGTACAGACATGAGAAGAATGTGAAAACTACATGAATACAAGGGTTCATTATAACTATAAATTTGACAATAATTAAAATACAAAATAAATATTTAGCATCATAATAATTAGAAGCATAATACATATATTATTATTACAGATATGTGTTGTATTAGGCACCGCAGCAATATGAGGTAACAGAGCCACTCTTGAGTGCTGTTCATTCGTTATATGAATGCAGTGAGGGCTGCGTATGAGTACTTGGCGTTACGTCTAATTCATTCACTGTGGGTATTGGGTTCCATTAAGGCCATGTCTTTTCACAGCTGCTCTTTGTGTTTTAAGGTGCAATTGAGGATTTGAGGGCTTTCAGCGGTGGAGGATAGGGTAGCATCATTACTCTATGCAGATGATGTGTTCTTGCTGCTGGGATGAGGATTGCCACCTCCAAGTTGGAGGTCATAGTTCTCTCTTGAAAAGAATGGATTGCTCTTTCCAGGTGAGGAATGGAAACTAGCCCTTACTGGGTGTGTTCAAGTATCTTGGGATCTTGTTAATGCGGGATGGAGAAAGTGTATATAGGATTGACAAGCGGATTGGAGCAGTAGCAGCTGTTCTGTGGGTGATGCATTGCGCCATCAAGGTGAAGTGGTAGTTGACTCTGAAGAAAAAGTTCTCAGTTTATCTAGCCAGTCTACATCCCTGTCTTCAATTTTGGTCATGAGTAGTGGATAATGACCAAAAGAATAAGATCACGAGTATAAGAAGCAGAAATTAGGTTTCTTCTCTGGGTGGATGGGCTGACACTCCATGAGAAACTTAGTGATTCAGGAGAGCCTCAAAGTAGAGTCACTACTCCTCTAAATTGAGAGGAGTCAATTGGGGTCTTTTGGGCATGATGTAAGGATTCCCTCTGTGGCGGCTCTCTCTAGAGCTGCACTGGGCAGAGACTCTGCAGCAGACCCAGGGCATGCTGTAGAGCTGGCTTGGGAATGTCTGGGAACTCCCTAAGATGAGCTCTGAATCTGTAGCTGGGGACAGGGAAATCTGGGTTGATATGTTTGGCCTCCTGCCATAGTGACCCGGAAAAGCAGTTTTTGAAAATAAGACAAGATAAGAATGACATCTGTTGTATCAACACTCTTTCAGGTAGACATTGTAGCTAAGAAGTTAAAGTGTAAACCGCAAGGCTGTCATTTCAATCCCTACCATAAAGACTCACTTGACCTGCCGACTGCAGACATATTGAAACAAATATTGTGTTTTGCTTTGTATGTCATTTTGAATGAAATCTTCAGTCAGATACATACAGATAGGCCAGCAGGATCTCAGTTGGATATTGCATGCTTGCAGCACTTCTCTTACCTTACGCATATGGAAATCAAAAGCCTTACTGTGACATGCAGCTCACTTGTTGTACTGATTATACTGTAGGAGGCCATGCATTGATAATGTTTGTTACCATCTTTAATTTAGTTACACGAAATTACTTCTTTTATTGCTTGTTACCATCTTTTATTTAGTTTCACTTAATTCCTCCTTTTGTTTTTCCTCCAAGTACCCAAGGGATTTGTTCTCACAAAGACTTTGCCTATCTGTCTATCTTTCTCACCCAGTAAGTTATAACCTGAAACACAATTAGAATATTTAAATAGGAAGCTTATCAAACTATTGGTTCACCATTACATACTGAACATAAGCATGTGAACTGAGTATAGAGTATGTGAGAGCATGTCTCACATTTCAACGTATTGTTTCAGTCATTGAAAAAATAAGTTAACATAACATAACTTCCTCAAACCCATGTAATCCAACTCAAGGTAGTGGAGGACCAGAGCCCTTCATAATAACACGAGGCACAAGGCAGAAAGCAGCCCTGGACAGAGCACCAGTCCATCACCCCTTAAGTAAATGATCAATACAAACGACACTGTGCATTTTTAAGGTCCATTGATTCCCAAGGTAAATGCCAATAAATGCAAAGCAATTCTGAGTAATCATCATTGTGTTCCTCCTAATTACAACAAATAAATAACCAAAGGGACTAAGAGTAAGTGCAATTGCTGCTGTTAATCACCGGCTCTTTTCTCAGAACCATTCTTCTGTATCCCACAATGCAATGCAAAAAATTTGTTTAAGTAATTCGCAATGCTGAGTAAGAGGTACTGCATAAAAAAAATGAACAGTCACTGCTATTATCCTATGATGAGCAATTTCTTTCATGATGGTGGTGGAATGTCTCAGGATGACACATAGCTCAAGAGGTTTGAAGAACTTGATAATGATGTAGCCATATCCAATGGTTACATCAGTCACTAGATCTCAGCCCAATTGATCATTTAAGGGAATTTCAAGAGCAGTGCCTGAGACACTAATTTTAGGATCATTATGAAAACAGTAAATGGTGAACTTTCTAATGGGAGACTGGTGAGGATCCCCTACAATACATTTGTGCCACCTGTGCCAAGATGGACTGAAGGCAAATAGTACAGTGGATTCAGACTGTTAGTCTGAAATAAATGCTTTAATAAGAACATGGGGACACAGGTGCAAACTTGTTAAAGTAGATTTTATTTACTCCGAAAACTGTAGGCATGTTGTATAAGTTAACAAGTAGTTTGGCATTCAGTAGGACTTTAGGTTACTTCAAAACCCCACTTGATTTTATTGTGAAGAAACTAGGTGATGTTCCTATTGGACTGAATAGCCTGTTCTTGTCAAAAATTGTTCTAAAGTTTTATTGGTCTGGAGATGATTTGCTGTATCAATGCTGGTGTTAGTAATGTGTGAGTTATCAGTCATCAGCCAATACCATATACTCGTGAAGTATTGTGAGGCCATGCAAACCTTGAGTGCTTATGAGACAAGTCCCCATGTGAGACACAGTGTACACCATATTTGTCAATGCGGTACAGTTTAGCATATTGAGCTGTTAGGTGGAAGCATGCTTACGGAGAATACACACTGATTTTGACTTGAATTGATGTTCTTTAGTGTATTGAGCACACATGTAAATAGGGATACACACGCATATGTTTGTAGGTCTTTGTATACTTAAACATGTGCTCACATTCATGTCCATGTCTTTAATGAATAATATGTGAATGTACTGTAAGTCAAAGTGAGTGGTTGTACAAGTAACTGTGTGTTTGGTATCATGGTGGTGTGTCTATTTTATTGTTAAGGTTACTCATGTGCTTATACAGTGTGAGCTTTAATTTGGATCCATGCGGAACTTTGTGAGCGTGCATGTGTGTGTGGCAGCTCATACATCCATCTGTTGGTCCTCCACACTTCATGTAAATTCTTTGCAGGTAGCTTTGTGTGTTTGTATATATACACAAGTTAGTAATTTATTCTGAAACCTGCTTGATCCAACCCAGAGGCTCTGGGAGCTGGCAACACTGGGCACAAGGCAGGGAACAGCCCTGGAAAGGGAACGAGTCAATTACCAAGTCCAGTCTTTGTGTATTTGGATTTGACATTCATGTGTTAATGTGTATGTTGTGTATATGTGCATGTGTCACATATAATTTATTATGTGTGCATGCATTTGAGTAGGAGAGTTGTGGACCATATTGAAATATGTTAAATTATATATCTATCTTATGTATGTGTACATTTTTTGTATAGATAGATAGATTTTTTTCTGAGGGAAATCTGGCTTATTAGAGAAGCTCTTTAAAAAAATAAATACGTAAATAGATCCACACACTACATTCTGAACACACACAAGAATGATTAAAAAGGAAAAAAATGTAAAAAGAAAGAAAACATCTGACTCGGCAGTACTAGTCACAGTGAGGCATTATGCAGACATATTGCTGTTGGTATAAAGGAGCCCCCATAGTGTTTCCTGACACATTCTTCTGGATGATTTATTGTTTGAAAGTCCTCAGTGTTAGTGTGTCAGAGAGAGGATGTACAGCATTGTTCATAATGGCACTCAGTTTTGTTTTAATCTCCCCTTTTTTATGACCTCCAGGGGGTTCTGTGTGTGTTGCATAACTTTGTCTGCCCTATTAATTAGCTTGTTGATTTGAGTGTTTTTTGTCTCAGCACATAGCCATTGTTTTGATCCCTTCATTTATTTTGCACCATTTTTAAAAACTTTGATGAGGAGAGCAACCTTCCGGACCCTCAAGCTTGAGTCCATGAAGCCTGGCTGGAGTTGTGTTAGGTTACTGGAGTCCTCTGTGACCGTAAGACCAAAAATTATCTCATGGGGAAGATCTATAAAGAGATTTTCTGGCCAATGACCATGCATGGGGCTGAATGCTAGCAAGCCTTCACCAAGCATGAGCAAGTGCTGCCCGTCATGGAGATACAAATGCCGCAGTGGGTACTCTGCCTCATCAGATTCGACCACATTATGAATGAAGACATCTGGAAGCTCATGTACGTGGCACCGATTGATGACAAGCTGTGTAGTGCATGACTCCAATGGCACAGCCACGTCATCCAAAGTGATGACTGCTCGGTGGCCAAGACAGCTCTACGCCTGAGCCCACAGGGCAAGCAACCACGAGGAAGACCCAAAAAATGCTGGCTCAACCGAATCTAAGAAAATATGTGGCAAGTCAACGACACCCCAGGATGGACCAGAACAAGTGGCGATTGGTGTGTTCCACGGCTGACCCTGCACAAAAGCAGGAAAACAGCAAAGAAGAAGATCTTATTCTTGCTTATATTTAGTGCTATCATGATGGCATCACTGAGTGACCATTTAATGCTGTTGTTACCTTTTTTGGTGCCCCTATTTATGTAGTCCCAGCATAAACACTGCCATATTATTTGTTACTTATGTCATCATTTCAAATCATGTGACTGCTACATGTAACAACAGTTTTGGAAGTGACAGAGCCCATTTTTTCATCTTCAAGCTATGAATTAATTTCTGCAATGTGTACCAACTCAAATATTAGCGACAGTTAATGGTAGTTATAGTAAGTTTGTTTCAGGACATTTTAGTTTGTTCTACAGACTCTGACTTTGGTTAGCATTTTAATTTTGGCATCTCATCTCTCGTTTGTTTCTTTTAGTATTCTGACCCTTGTGTGTTTCTAAAAATGTCTTGGCCTTCATCTTAAATAGTGTTTTTACTGCCCGGTCCGGGTTTTTCACCTCTCTGCCATCTGTCACTCGGTCATCTTTTACAAGTTCATAATGTTATATTATGGAGGCATACAGTGCATGGTTGCTGGTTTATTTCCTGCCTGTGCCTCAGTGAGTGGCCCTGAGCAAATCACTGAACCTGCATGTAATAACAAAACAAAACTTTCCTGATTTTTTGGAAAGTCATCTTTGCCAAATATACAATGATAAAGAAATCCTTCATGTGCCTGTGCAGTTTACGTGCAGTAAATATATGCAGGTTTATGTGTACTTGATGATGCACATTTCGCATACCAGGAGAAGGTGGGAGCGGAGGATGCCATCATCTATATGCTACACCGATCCCTATCCCACATGGACAGAGGCAGTGGTGCTGTAAAAATTTTGTTTCTGGTCTTCTCTAGCGCCTTAAATACAATCCAACCTCTGCTCCTTAGGGACAAGCTGACAGAGATGGGAGTAGATTCATACCTGGTGGCATGGATCGTGGACTATCTTACAAACAGACCATCAGTATGTGCGTCTCTGGAACTGCAGGTCTGATATTGTGGTCAGCAACACAGGAGTGCCACAGGGGACTGTACTTTCTCTGGTCCTGTTCAGCCTATATACATCGGACTTCCAATACGACTCGGAGTCCTGCCACGTGCAAAAGTTCGCTGACGACACTGCTATAGTGGACTGCATCAGGATTGGGCAGGAGGAGGAGTATAGGAACCTAATCAAGGACTTTGTTAAATGGTACGACTCAAACCACCTATAACTGAACACCAGCAAAACCAAGGAGCTGGTGGTGGATTTTAGGAGGCCCAGGCCCCTCATGAACCCCGTGATCATTGGAGGAGACTTTGTGCAGAGGGTACAGACCTATAAATACCTGGAAGTGCAGCTGGATGATAAATTGGACTGGACTGCCAATACTGATGCTCTTTGCAAGAGAGGACAGAGCCGACTGTAATTCCTTAGAAGGCTGGCGTCTTTCAACATCTGCAATAAGATGCTGCAGATGTTCTATCAGATGGTTGTGGCGAGCGCCCTCTTACCTCACGACTGGACAAACTGGTGAGGAAGGCAGGCTCTATTGTAGGCACAGAGCTGGACAGTTTGACATCCGTGGCAGAGCGACGGGCGCTGAGCAGGCTCCTGTCAATCATGGAGAATCCACTGAATCCACTGAACAGTATCATCTCCAGACAGAGGAGCAGCTTCAGCGACAGTCTGGTGTCACTGTCCTGGTCCACTGACAGACTGAGGAGATCATTCCTCCCCCGCGCTATGCGACTCTTCAATTCCAATGGGGAGTAAACGTTAACATTATACAATGTTATAGTCTGTTATACCTTCATTTTTATCACTCTTCAATTTAATATTGTTTTTTACCAGTATGCTGCTGCTGGAGTATGTGAATTTCCCATTGGGATCAATAAAGTATCTATCTATCTATCTATCTATCTATCTATCTATCTATCTATCTATCTATCTATCTATCTATCTATCATTTGCATATTTCCTTTAATTCTATGCATTTAACACACTTAAGCAGCTTTAGATACAACGAAGGAACCAGTGCTGGATGGGCACCAGTGTTTCACAAGGCTCTGTATGACACTATATGCAAGACTTCAGGAGTTGGTTTGCCTGTGTGGTAGCATGTGTGTGTTGTATGTACACTACTTGTACCTACTGAGCAATGTGCGTGTGTGTGTGTGAACATGTGTGTGGCTTTGCTGTCACACTTTCAGAAATGTACAGAGGCAGGAGGACAGTCCGCTGGCCTTGGCAGTTTTCTTCTATTTATTGTGTCCATTTGTTCATCACCCCTCCTGCAGGAATGCTCCTGTGTCCCATTCCGCCCCCAGAGGGTGAGATGTTCCTGCTGTCATCTCAGAAAAAACAGTGCAAATGAGATACACTGATGATCAGTGACATCACAAGAAGACAGCCTTCTGGTTAGGCACTATGCAAATCAGGATAACGATGAATTAATCCGCATGTGTCACAAGGGAACGCAGTGGCCTTGGCTGAGCTGCCTGGCAGTAAACTTGGGCCGCAGAAATGTTCCTGCAAAAGTGACAGAAAAGAAGGGAAAGAAAAAGTTCTCAGTGAGTCAGAATGTCACCCAAGGGTGCTGGCTCTTCATGGTTCAGGACTCGCTACTGACAAGTTCATTAAGGAGTGTTTTTTTATCATTAAGTATCAGCTCTTAAAATGTTAAGATTGACTTTTCAAACATTTGTGCTGTTTCATTTTGCCATTCTCCCTTGGCACCTCCTATTTGTTCTGAATTCTTAATGAATTTTCAGGCGAGGACTACCTAAGGGAGGTTCCATTAATGCAAAGCTAATTTTTTTTCTTTAAGAATTGTTCTCCATGTTCCAGGCATTCCGTCTAAATGACATAGCTTGGTAAAGCTGGACAGGGAACACCGTACTTTGTTTTGTTTTTTTTTTTTAATTATAGCATGGAGGAAAGTGGTTGGCACTTTGCTTTTAGTGATCCATCTGTTAATTTTGAAAAACATTTTAGAGTGCTAGGGGGCCAGGGCCTATCCTGACAATATCAGGGAAAGGCTAGCATCCAAACCTGGACAGAGTGCCAGTCAATATCTTGATTTTTGAAGGTTTCCTAGTTACTCTTTAACCAGTTTCTGATTCATTTTTTTAAACTTTTGGAATAAACAAGCATGGCAAGATACTGCAAGATTTAGCACTTTTCCGTACTGTCCTGCCTTTTCAGAATACTCCACTTAATCTTGTGCATTTCATACCCGTTGTTCCTAAGGTTTCATACAGGTCTTCTTCTGTCATCTTCACTTCTTTTCAGCTACAACCGCCTTGGTTTTCTTGTACTTTCTTGGTAGGCATGTCTTCATTTAAGACTTGGTATTTCTCCATTTTGTCAGGAGCTCACTTTTGGCAGGTCTTAACCCCAGGGTAGAATTGCCTTGGCTCATGTTCATTTTATCACAGATTCTCTCTTGGCATGCCTTCACTGTAGGAAATCGTCTCATGGCGTGTCATCACAGTAGGTCAGAACCTCATTGGCACATCTTTGCTTTGTCAAAATTGTGTCTTGGCATACCTTCACTTCAGGCTCTAAGCCTTTTAAATGACAGTTTCCACGTTGAGTTATTTTTGACATCCTATGCTGGCATGATTTCAGATTAGGGGTGTGGATTTTGCTTTTTCTTCGGGCATTCCCCTTGGGCTGAGCTGTGCTTTTGATAAGAACCTGATTAGTTTAGAAGTACCTTGGCAGAACTCCACTTTCATGGTGGGCGTCTCTCAGTCAGCACACATGCAATTCAGTGTTCTTTCCTCTTGGCATACTGTTTCCCCTACTTTGTCAGATACTCACTCTTGGCATGCCATCACAGTAGCTAAGATGCTCCTTGGCATGTGTTTACTTTGAAGGAATTCTCTCTTGGCACGCCTTCACTTCAAGTTAAAAAAATGAAGAAGGTTGAGCTTCCTGGATTTCTCACTTTTTTTTTTTTGCTATATGCTTTCATCTTAGGTTAGGAGAACCCCCTGAGGTTCATCCTTTGCACAATTGCTCAACTCTTGGTATAATTTTATTTAGGTTTTGTTTTTTCCTTTATGTCTGTGTTATTCAAAAATCCCTGATGGGGCTTTGGTTTGAAGGGGACTGCATCTGCATCTTCTGCTGTACCTTGTTGCTGGCTCAGAGATTTCCAGTTTGGGACCTTCGTAGTACGAATGTAATTGAACAGTGTAAGCAGATCAAGTATGGTAGCCTTATTTGAGACTTTTCTTTGCTTGTTTTTCAGTTATGACACTGTGAATTCAGTGTATGGTATCAGATCTTTCGCACCATATGGTGATCTATTTTGTGAGGCTGCTGGTCAAATTTGCTGGTTAATCAAGTGAATGACTGTCAACTGAACAATAACCCTGAAACTTGTTTCTCTAATTCTTGCATTTTGTTTCTGTAGCCCATCAAAAGAGACATTTTTTTTGTTGAAATGTGCCTCCTGTTCACCAGCCCCCTCAATTTCTATTTAACTAACATGAAACAAAAAAGTTAAAATCACTCTGGTGTGTCCACACTTCTGAGCCGCCTTGTTTGCTGGAAGCTCTTGAAAGCAAACCCACATCTACTCCCACTATTCTTTAGCAGTTCTGCAAAGTCAAAGGTTCCTAATTGCAGCTGTGAAGCTGAAGACAGATTTAGGATGTTTGAGGGGGCGAGAGTGGAAAATAATTAAAAATAAGAAAAGGAGACGAAGAAGACAGCCAAAGAAAAGAAACAATAGAAATGTGAACCTGGTGAAAAGTGACATTGTATCAGATCAGAAATGCAGAAAGCAAAGGCACAGCGTTGTGTAATTGATTCTCATAAGCATGGGACCCCACCACTCTTTAAGATCCATCCATCTATTTTTAAACCTACTTAGTCAGCTACAGGGCTGTGGGCAGTTTGGAGCCTACCCTTCAAGTGTTGACTCATGGCAGGAAAGACCCCTGGACAGAATATCAGTCTTTTACATGCTCATGTGTACATCTGCGCCCATATGAGGACACCATTTAACCTGACTTGATGTTGTAGGGTGGTGACCAGAGTACATGTGGGGAGGTGAAGAGACTGTGAAAGGTCTACCCAAAAAGTGAGCTGGCAGAGAATCAACCATGAGGCCCTGAAGTTGTGAGGCAGCAATGGTGTACACTCCGATGTGACAAATACCACCACTGACTCACTGGACTTCCCTCAAAACATTGGCCAGACTCCTGCAAAGTGCATCCAGAAGGAGTTTACTTTAGAAAGGAGCTACTGTATGAAAGACAGTGGTTGTAGGTTTGCAGGACATAATTTCCTGCAGTCCTTCCATTGTTCTGCCTTTATAGAAATACAGCATTGAGGGAGCAAAACGATCTGTGCAAAATTGAATTTGCAGCAAAACTTATGATTTTTCTTTGGAAAGATTTTCGCAAAACAAATTGTGTTTTACCACAATGGAAATCTTTGCCATTCGCACGTGCAATATATTTATGTCTCATTTTTTTCTCAATTTGTCTTCATGTGTAAAAGCATGGCATAGTCTATTATGGGCCTTAGAGAGAAAATACTTTGCCCCTTCTAAAATCAATTGGCTTGGGTATATAGCCACAGGCATTCGGCTTAGGGAGTTGGGGAAACTGAGCACAGATGATGTTTCCCATGGAGTTACCTCTGCATCTAAATGAGTTGTGAGAGGCCAGCAGGCAGGATGAGGATATTGCAACTTTGAGATAATGCTGGAAGCCAGCTGAGGACCTTTAACAATTAGGGGACAATATTCCTTACCTTCCAACCCAAAACATTTGAAAAAGCTTTTGCGTTTAGTGAGTTTCTTGTTTCTCAATTGGGAAATCACCTGCAAAGCAAACTTTAGAGACAATTTCCTGAAATTGTAGGAGGAATGAAACTCTGCTGTTACACTTACCATTAGTTGCAGCACAAGGCTGGTCAACAACCACACCAAGAGCACAGCCTAAAATGTGCAGAACAAGCAGAATATAACAAAATCAGTAAACACAAAGGTACTGTGAGGGACGCCCGGAGTGCTTACCCGCCTGGGACACCCTTAGGATGAAAGGACTGGGGGAGAGAGTATGTGCACAGGGGATTATCTTCCCCAGATTCCTAGATGGCAGCCACACTAGCTTGTAGCAGGGCATCATGGGACATGGAGTTCTTCGTCTCAGCCATGTTGGGTTCTGTGGGTACCACTAGACGGGGGCGCAGCAGAAGCTGGGGAGCCTTACTTCATGGAGTTTCCACCTCACCCAGAAGTGATTTCGGACCACATGTACCGTAGACTGGAAATACACACGGGTGGCAGATAAAAGAAGCTACCTGCCTCACATCAACGAGCCAGAGGAGGAGGACAAAGCTTGCGAGGAGAAGTGGAGGAGGCAGTGATAGAGAAAGAAGGAAAAAAAGTGTTGCTTGATTATGCTTACTGCATATACTTGTGGCTGTGGTGGGAAACACTTGATATAGAAGAGTTTTCCACAAATAAAGACTCTTTAGCCTTTTACATTTTAGTCTGTGCCTGATTGTGTTGGGTGTTTGGGGAGCTCCTGGTGTCCACAGTAGTTAGATTGTTCAAGAGGCTGACTTCACTTGAAGCAAGTCTGTCCCTTATATCAAAGACAAGTACAAGCGTAAGTTATCCTGTGACTCCATCTTGAATTACAGAGCCCCCATGGTTAGAATCAATGACTGAGCATAAAATGAAGATGGAATGATGTCATCAAAACAAACACCAGAAAGGACAGTAACACTTCACATAATAAACAAAATTTGTAATATCTCAAAATATAATGTGGTATATGGTATCTAAATGTGTAACATAAATCAGACAAGAATAGTAATGGCATGGGGATGTTTTTAACTTAGTACCAGGAACTCATTAGTTTTTGATTGTTCATATTGTCTTTTTCAGTTTTTGATTGTTCATATCTTTTTCTTATGATACTTTATTATTTTTTATTTCTTACTGATTTGATTTTTTACCATTCCCAATGTGACGTCATTATGTTGACATTTTATGTCTCTGTTTAGTTATAGACATCGGGATTTTTCGTGTGTAAAATGTTAGGCTCCACCATTCTATCGCTCAACACATGCCTGCTTGCAAATGACAACAGCATAATTGCACTATAATAGATGGAAAACATCAACTGAGCAGCTGTAAAATCGATCTGTTAATATTTATATCTACTATAATTCATTATCTTCAACACAAATCTCTAATAAACTACACACAGCACTGCAGAAGAGAAGTCAAGCGTATGGTGGGTGACACTTCCTTTGTCATCTTTCTTTGAGAACTAGGTTCCTCTTTATATTGTATATAGGCCAGTAAACATATCTATAAGTTATATCCTTGTATAGTATTTAAATCCTTATAAGTAATAAATGCTTGTTTCTGGTTTTAGCAGTCCCACCCATAGACATAGAATTACTAGACGCTGCATGACCAGCAGCATCGTACGTCAACACTGCTGCCATATTGCGAGTGGCACTGCTGTGGAGTGAAGTAGTGAATAAAAATGCCTCACGCATGTGCTGCTTGGGATTGTACAAACCACTGTACGCTCCAAACCAGATCCTGGGGGATTACATTTCATAGGCAAGGCTGAACAATTGTTTTCGTTATATTTGACCATTAGAAAATCCCATTTTATAATCTTAACTTTAGCTATGCCAGGGTAAGCTAGCAAAGCTATGCGTTTATGTGCTCAAGTGAGCCTCCACACAATGTTTTGGCTAAACGTATTTAGTCACTAACTATGTAAATTGTTGTTAGCTGTTAACATTTCTCAAACTTTGAAGGTTTCCCAAAGAAATCCACCTCAGGAAGCAGTGGGAGGTAGCCCTTAGACGGGATTTTGAGAAAGCTGTCCTGTGATATGTGCCTTGCTAGTTTGGTAACAGATGCTCTACCGTCATCATATGATCAAAGCTACCACTTGCTCACATTAAAAAACAAAGGAGGTTTGATGATTCCTTCTGAGGGTACAGTCAAGGTGGTCAAAGTAGCTGAGCGTGTTATCTGACAGTCGACATTAGGGAAAGCTGTCAGTGTATCTTTGATCAATCAGTTTGCTTGGGCTGAAATTGGTTCAGATGATGTGTTTTTTCTCAAGGAGCACATTGAGGAAACACAGTTTGAAATTGACAACCATCATTTCACGCTCATGTCTTTAGTTGTGTCTGTCTTCCACAAACTAAGGCTGCACCATATTGCCAGACTGAATACTCTCAAATTACAGGATCTGAGTGAGCGAGATTAGTGAGGTAGCGGGGAGCAAGACTGTGGAGAGCTTTAAATGTTAAGAGCGGTATTTTGTATTGTATTCAGTAGTGAACAGGGAGCCAGTGAAGTTGAGAGAGAATAGGTGTAATATGTTCAGTTGATTTAGAACACGTTATTATCCTGGCAGAAGAATTTTTAAGTTTTAAGCGATGGGTACGTTTTTGTGGGATGCCAGATAGAATGGCATTACAGTAATTATACGTGAGGTGACTCGGGCATTAACCAATACTTCAGTACTGTGTTGCGTAAGAACACGATAAAGTTTAGAAATGTTTTGGAGATGGAAGAAGGCAGTCCGAGAAATGCCATTATAAGTGTATAAACGGATATAAATAATTGCATTTAAACGATTCGCTAAATTTTGTTGTATGTAAACGATACTGTTATTGTTTTTTCATCAGAAAACCCGGTTTCCATGTCTACCTGTATTAGTTTAAATGCCACTTTTGCCACTCACAATATGGCGGATGCACTGACATATCTTGTCGACTGGGCAACACAGTGAATGCGGCATCTATCTATATATGTCTATGGTCCCACCTGCCAGAGGAAATGGGTGCCGTTACAAGTTGAGTTGCCTCATAGGCCTCTAACAGCTGTTTAACCAATAAATGTAAAATTGGATTAGCTTATACAAAAGTAGGTTATGATAAAATTCATAATAAAATGCAAATATTCTTACTCAGTCTGGGCTGCAGGATTAATTACTTAAGCATAAGAAAATATAACGTTTCAATTTGAATTTGGTTTTGCCCTCAAAATGTGTTGAAAGATTAGTAAAGATGTCTCTGTACTGACTGTTCTAGGTGTCTTCAACTGTCGTCCTTCTCAAGGAGGAAGCTAAAAAATCCTAACATGGGACATCTTACTCTTTCTAGCAAACATGCTGCCATCTGCAGTATTTTTTCCCAGCAATCATCAGGTTTAAACTCTGTTCCTTTATATATAGAATGTTAAAGAATGTTTATATGCAATAAAATTTTATATGGCATACTGTATAAAATTGAGAACTAATTCTTTACTGTATTGCTAGTTTTCATCTTTTTACAAGTAGCCCTGTGTTTGAGTGTATGTACTGCACATCCAGCTAACGAGTAAAGGCAGTTGGGCATCTTTTCCAGAGCAATGAACATCTTTTCTTTTTGTGGTAATTTCTTTAGTTGTTGTTCACACAATGCTGGCATATTATTTTGTTTGGTCTTTTGTCTCTGGAAAGTGTTGAACATCATCCAGTCACATTTGTAGAGCATTAGATTCAGGGAGATTCTTAATCTACAGGTACAGGTCATAAGGCTATTCATTACCCACTCTTACTATCAACCGCATGAGTGTACCTAATGTGTGCTTCTTCTATATATCCGCTGGTTTTAAATTTAAAGTGTGGTGTTTAATTCATTGTCTGTTATTTTTATTATACTGCTGACAGTAGTCTGTGGGAGACATACAAGTATGAATTTTATTATACTATGTACACATGACATTAGCCCTGAATTTGAACAAAAGTAATTAAGAAAGTGAAGAAGGAATTTGCATAATTTCTAAAGCTATGGTGACAGTAAATCTTGTGTTAATCCCAGCTAAGATGAGAGAAGGTCTATTTAAAATTGTGGCTTCAAAGCACTTCCTGTAGTTATGGCTGTAGTTTACAATTTGTAAAGATACGATTGCTTAGGACAGCATCACACTACAGGACATAATAGGACGTCTAGTCAGAAAGCATGTCAAGTTTAGCAACTGAAGTTGCTGAATCTTGTTGCCTCTGCGGATGTCAGATTATACCAATAGAAATCATAGGAGTTGACTAATTACTCAATTCCCTCACCACACTTTTTCCACAACTTATGTTGCGCCACAAATGAATTACAGTGTCACCTCATGTTGGCTGCCAATCAGTGAGGAGCCCAATGGAATATGCTGTCATCTTTCCCTGTCCTTTTTCTTACTCCACTCTCTTGAGGAACAACAAACATGAAACATGTGTGCTGGTTCTTAAGTCCTACAAGCCACTCCTCCATTTGCATTGTCTAAAACATTTGATTTTCTTCTTTCCTTACATTCACCAATGGTCCTTAGGGTTTGTGGGCACTGTGTGCGTTGTACTTCCAATTGAGAGCTCATTGACTATTAACTTTGGCAGACACAAGAGTCCATCCCAACAACTAGCAACTGACTCACAGTGCATACATAAGTATAGTGAAGGGCTTGTGCTTTGTCTGCAACTTGAAGATGGTGTAAATGACTATGAATGAAGCTCATTGGGAAAGTCATGTAGCGTTATGTGGTCTTCACAGAGCTCCAGAGATTTAGGTTAATGTATTTGTGTTGTTAAAGTAATAAATAACTAACATAGTTAACCAAATACCTAGAGCAAAGTCAGAGTATGACGTACAGAATATAAACTCACTTGCAAAATACCTGCGCTTTGCAGCGGCAAAGTACTGCCTTAAAATTTTTATTAAGAAGAAAATTAAACCTTTTAAAACTGAGGGAAAATATGCCAATAATTATTTAAGGATCTCTTTGTATACCACATTGTGCGTTCGGCCCTCCGGTTGTAATATGACCAAGCTGTGCGTTGAGCTTACTCTTGAGCATGCAACGTACAGTTGGCCATGTGAACAGTAATCTTGTTTCAAATCTCACAGCTTGGATTGCTGCTGTCATAATCGGTTTGAGTTTCAAGGTTTGCTTAAATTATGCCAGTATTTGCAGGACTTGTGTTGAAGTGGCATTCGGCAGGTGTCAAGCGTTGTAAGCATACAACCGGTTTCATCAATAACTTCACATCCAGCTTTTGATAGTTTAAACATCCATAAACATCAAAGTGTCCACTACTGAAATTGTCACCTGTGAATCTAAGATGTTTAAGAGGCATTGGCGGTTGTCGAAAGGTGTAAAATATTTGGCCATTTCGGTACACTTGAAAGCAACAACCGAACAATTCAGCGGAAGCCATCAACTCACATGCAGAACCATAGGTGAAGGGCTTAAGCATTTCGCTCTTATAGTGCTCGTTGTGTAGTATAATTATCTCCTGTACCGTCATCAGTCCACACCTTGAACCTGTCCCAGTCATTCAATACATAAGACACAATGTTCCTCCGGATATCAAGAGTGAGCATGATATGGCCGTGCAATATGTGACAAAGACAAAGGAAAAGGTAGGTGCCATCTCCGGGCATGGAAACCACTCGGTAAGTGACAGTTCTTTGATCGATGGTGATCACCTCGATAGACATGTTAATGGGGTACGGTTGGAATGATAAAGGAAATGGGTACCTGAACAATGTAAAGTAAGTCTAAAATACCTACACAATAACTATAATCGTAATAAATGAACAATAAAACAGCGGAGAAGCCGTGGATTAAATAAAAAGGCTGTAGTTATCAGCAGGGAGATGTGAATCCCGTGGCAAAGCAAGGAAGGGAATGTAGAGACCAGAGTGATGGACAGCCTAATATAGTCAGGCAGCCAATAACGTGGGAGGCGTTGGGATGGGGGACCCAACGCCGCCTCACACGGTGACCGAGCTGCAGGCTATGGACGTATATATGTATGTAAGTAGGATTCAGTTAGCGTTGGGAACCCGCATACCAAATTTCTTGAAGATGGGCCCATAAGTAACAAAGACAGTTGAAAAGTTCAATATGGCGGCCGACAGTTGCGTCATACCACCAAAATAAGTACGTACATCGGTTTCGGTTAGCGCAGGGAAGCCGCCTACCAAATTTTGTGAAGATGGGGCCATAAATAAGAAAGTTCAACATGGCGAACGTTGTCGAACGTTATCAGCTGTTATGACCGTTACACGTAGAATTTCGAAATGAAACCTTTAACTTTTGTAAGTAAACTGCAAGGAATGAGCCTGCCAAATTTCAGCCTTCTACCTACACGAGAAGTTGGAGAATTAGTGACGCTGGAAAGTTCAATATGGCTGCCGACAGTTGCATCATACCACCGAAATAAGTACGTACATCGGTTTCGGTTAGCGCAGGGAAGCCGCCTACCAAATTTCGTGAAGATGGGGTCAGCCTTCTACCTACACGGGAAGTTGGAGAATTAGTGACGTTGGAAAGTTCAACATGGCAGCCGACAGTGGCATCATACCATCGAAATAAGTATGTACATCGGTTTTGGTTAGCGCAGGGAAGCCACCTACCAAATTTTGTGAAGATGGGGCCATAAATAAGAAAGTTCAACATGGCGGACATTGTCGACCGTTATCGACCGTTATGACCGTTATGTGTAGAATTTCGAAATGAAATCTGCTTAACTTTTGTAAGTAAACTGTAAGGAATAAGCCTGTCAAATTTCAGCCTTCTACCTACACGGGAAGTTGGAGAATTAGTGATGAGTGAGAGAGTGAGTGAGGGCTTTGCCTTTTATTAGTATAGATGAAATTAACCTTAGTAATCAGATCTCATTGAGTGAGTGTAAGGTGCAGTCGTTGCTCCTTCAGATCACCTGAACTGTAGCATCGACTCTGTGTAGTTTAGATTCTTTGCTTAAGCAAACTGCTTATTAAAAAATTCTGAAAGCTAGTCTTAAGCCTAGTCATGATTGAAGAAAACTAAAATGCAAGTCCTCACAAGCAGTTTATTAATTTAGAGTGGTAGAAATCAAGAAGGTCTTTCTTCTGGGGCATACAAGATAAATGGTTAAGTTGTTTGCAAAAGTCGGTACACTAAACATAAGATCAATCAACAAAGTTAAAGGAGCTACACTAAATCCAAAGTTAGAGAACAAAACTAAATCAAAACCAGTTAGATTTGCTAAAATAGGTGTCTCGCCCTTAGCTTTTTGTTTGTTTTCATAACACTGTTTAATGCCAATAGTCATCTCATATAGCATGGTCAGCAATGCTCAGCATTCTAATGACCTGCTACTCCTGAACTCTGTTACCTATGAAGACAAAAAATTCAAGCATGAGTGTCAGTAGGCTTTGCACCCTAGGAACCAAGTTACCCAAACTATTCAATAACATTTCAGTAATTATTTACCGCTCTGATGCTGATTTTTCTGTTCATAAAATAGGTCATTACGATAGCAATTGATGAGAAGAATTCATTATTGATTGCAGAATTATGTTATTTGAGGGTTCCTCTAGAGAGTTTATTTCTCTTGCACGATTTGGCTCAAAAACTAATCAGCACACCGTCATCTTATAACAGGCTTAAGTTTCAATGCTGGGATTTCTCTGTCCAATTATTTTAGCTCTAGACCATCCTCAAGAAACTGTGACACACAGACACACACACACACCCATCATCGAGATATTGATGTTTTTGGTCCAGATTCATCGAAAACCAGAGATGAATATGATGAATCTAAAGCTTTCGCTCCTCCCCTATAGATGATAGGTTATGGTGGGGGAGGGCACAGAGCAAAAACTGAAAATGGCACTGAGATTGTGTACCCAAAATAATGATAAACCTGAAAACACACAGTATATTTATAAAAAACAATGTTCTGGACAGCACATTAATATTAATAAGAATTTATTAACACATTCCTGATGCAGGGAATTTAAGGCTAATAGCACCCTTTATAATGGGTTAAGTGGTCAGGCTGTATAAAACACATAGTGTAAGAAGGTCACACCATGAATATTCTGTGTTGTTATGGTTTAAATTTCACAATTAGAACACACCAGTATTAAAGAAAGTCCAGAGGAGAACAACAAGAATAATTCTGCAACTGCGAGTCTGATGTATGACAAGAGACTGAAGGCATTGTTTCTGTTGAGCTCTAAGTAAGTGGAGATTAAGAACTGACACTAGAGAAGTCTTTACGAAACAAGTAAGTATGGTAGGTGCCAACTGTTACTTTAAAAGAAATTCTTCAATGCAGATAGAGGGCTACAGATGGAGGCAGTTTAAAAGTAAATTTCACACAAATGTTAGAAAACACTTTTTCCACTGAACAAATTGCAAATTAATGTAACTATTTGCCTACTAGTGTGCTGCCAATTATCACCCTGGAGACCTTTTAGTCTCGACTTGCAATTGCTTTTGAAACATTATGCTAACAGAAAGCAGAAAACTTTTCTTGATGGGTAGTGCTTTTACTTTATACATTATATGTTTTTGATGTATTTAAGTGTCAATACTGAGAACATCCAGGACAGCGATATATTTGAGCATCTAAATCTGAACTAATCTGGTACTCATACACATGATTAAACTCAAGGGACATTTCGTTCAGCTAACTGGCCCAAGGAGCCATGCTCACCTAACTACCACTATAGAAAACCCCGTTCCCTACACAAAGCCTTGAGCTAGATGAGTCTCCATACAGTCAACACCAAGTAGGCCTACAAGTCCCATTAGTTAACAGCATGAAAATTAGATGGAATTTTTGTAAAGCCAACTTGATTAAGTGCAGCAATACCTTAGGGCACAGTGTCCCACCAATCCTACTATGCACTGAAGCATACAACCGCCTCTGCAGTGCCATTAACAAATCCGCATGCCTATAGTTTCCTGTGGCTAACTTCCCATTTTAAATGTGTAAGAAGTGCCAGGACACCCTAAATAAATGACAGGCTCATTTAGGCTCTTCTCAATTGGAGAAAGTCAAAGCAGACTTCAGCTTCTCAGAGTAGAGCAGGAAATCTTAAATTCTAATGTGTCACTCCACTAGAGGATTCTAAACCACCATCCCATTTAGCAGTGTCCCTCAGCCATGTCCAACTTGATATGTCTTGTGTCACACATGTCCACATGAGAGGCAGCTAAAGGGTCTAAATGAGAGTAATTCCACGATAGACTGGGAGTGGCGGGGTGCACTGACCTTTTTTCTCACTATAATGTTGACCGTTCATGGGAAATTCCTCCTGGCCCTGATGATGTCACTTCCATTTCCAACCCTGATGACCTCACTTCCAGTTTCTCAACCCTTGGATGACATAATTTCCAGTGAAGAACCCATGACCAAAGAGACTTCCGGTTCCATCCCTTTTGATGACGTCACATCCGGGTCTGAGCCTTCTGCTTCCGCCATTGATGACTTCACTTCCTTTTCTGGCCTTTAAAGCTGCCATATTTGCCTAACCTAATCAGTTCTGTTTTGGACTCTGTTCTGAGCACATCAGTGCTAGCAATTTACCCATTTGCAGCCAGGGAATATTTTACGGGTGGCTGTCCGAAACCTTTTTATGACTCTTGTGTCTTTTTTTTTTGTGACACTGGATAAAAAGAGAATAAATTAAAAGAAGAGTTGATCTAAAAATGGGACGATGGCCATAAGAAATCCTTTCCAAACTCAAACTTTAATTAATTTATTAAATTAACCTAAAATTTTATGTTCAAAAATAAAAAGTTATTTTAACGGAGGGAACAAAACTAGTGCCAAAACAAATTAGTTTGCACTAACACACAACTTCAACCTGAGGTAGCTGAGGGCCTCTAAGATCACTGCAGCCTTATTGACCACAGCACAGGAGACCCCTAATCACAGATTATGTCTCACCCCTGAAGTTAAACATAAGTTAGGATAAAGAAGAAGCATAAACTTGTAAATATAATACAAAATGAAAATAAGGCAGAAGACGGAAAGTGGGAGAAAACTATAAACAGAGAAAAATTAAGATAGGGCAAGACACTGCTGCAATCCTAACAGAAATGATAGCTAGAAATCTTCTTTGTCATAATGAAATCAGTAGAAGACTTCACACTTGCATCCAACTATTGTTTGATCTTTCTTCAATAAGTTTGTTAGAAAACCCTTGTCTTCAAAACACTCGAAAAGGCCCTAAATGCAGCAGGCTGGTTATCAGTTCAGCTGCAGGGCCTGTCAAGCTCTCCACTGAAAATACCTACCATGAAAAGCAGAGAAATAAGAGTCGTCCTCCACAGTTCCATCTTTTGTGGAATGCCAAAATTACCATCATTCGTCTGAGCAATAGATAATTCACCATTCACTTAGACTACCAAAGTAAATCTTGAAAGAGTGAGCCAGTACACCCTTGAGGCCCAAGTACTGGCTTCTGCTGCTTTGCCAGTGATACTAATCATCTCCCATAATGTGCTTCCCAAAATCATGTACTGTATGCTGATGACATCTGTCTGTCATAGATTCAAATTTTAACATTTTGGAATGGGCTTTAAATAAGAATACCTGAAAACTTGAGTAAAAGTTCATTTTGGCACTGACACCAAATTCAGCAAAGAGAGTGTCCAGTCTTTTCCAAATAAAAGCAACATTAACCACTTCCTTCAGCAAGACTATGTCAAGCAAGAAATGTGGCAACCCATTGCTAGTAGCTCTAGTCAGGTTTGAGGTAGCGATGTGGTCACTAATCTTCTTGATGATTTCAATGTCTTTTAGAATCTGACTTTCCAGGAATTCACTGAAAGGAGTGTCCTCATGCTCAGAAGCCATTTCACACAAATACAATAAAGGGTGGTTGGCTGCTTTCTCAGCCTGTATTGCAGCTCCACTAATTGTTCTCTGGTCTTGTGATATCCTGAATGAATGAATGAATGAACTATTCTTGTATTGATATTCCATGTGCTCATATACATAATTATACTCCTTATCGCTGTGTTCTTTGAAGATATTTGTAAATCCTTCAAGGGTCACATCATTACATTTGAAGAAGTCGGCCATCAATGGCTAGATGTAGGACACTCACAATTTCAAGTTAATTATCCAGTTCATGACAGCTTTACAGTAATGTGTTAGTTCTGGTGGATATGGGATGTGAAACTAATGATCGCACTAGTGACTGAGATAAATAGCGTATGAATAATGAATAGGTAAATAATGTATGACGAGCCCAGGGAGTATAAATACAGTAAGATATTTGGGTTCTGTTCAAACATAGTTGACGTGAGAACGTGCTACTGTCTCCTTGAATGATCTTGGAGAGGACACTGACATTTGAGGTGCACCTGCAAATACTGCATGCGAGGTAAAGACCAAGATCAGCCTCCTGTATAAAAAAGCCAGTACCATGAATCTGACACTATTAGCAGGTAATTTAGGGTAATGGGTCAGTGAACACAAAGCACAACACAAAGTGGAGTAACAAAGACATATAGTCCAGTTAATATACTGTACTATTTAAACTGCTGTGGAATGTGGAGGAGTCAGCTGGCTCTCCTTCCCCTTAATCTTCTATGTTATCTCACCATCCAAATATTTGTATGTTTTATGCACAAAAGTATTCGCCTAATCATCATTTCTGGCAGTAATCCATCATTCTATGTCGACCAACCATGAGTTCAATGTTAGAGGCAGGTTTATACTATACATCTTCATAAACAACACTTTGTGCTTTTATATGTTCTCTTCCAGAAAAATTTGAAAGGCCACAAATTCAGGACTGCTTAACTACATTGCGGCACCCTGCTATCTTTGCCTTTGCTAATGTGGCACTGTGTAAATTAATGAGCATTCACTCTATCTATGAGGTCAAATCAACAAAGCTAACTTTTCTTCTAGCAAAGAGAGTCGAACTAAAATGTAGTGGTGAGGTTTGTTGCAGTTTACAGCTGATTACTGTACTCTACCCCTGAATTTTGACAAATGACATCCACCTTGAAAGAGTTAATATTACTTCTATCTATCTATCTATCTATCTATCTATCTATCATTATAATATTAATAATGATACATTTTATTTTTTATCTACTTTCCCATGCTCAAAGCACTTTGCTTAATTTCAAGATAAATAACGGAAAAAAAGCAGAAAAAAAACAAAATACACAGCGCATCTCTATATATATAAAATCAAATGTCTGTGTCTGTATGTGTGTCTGCTTTTCACAAGAGAATTACTTAACAGATTTAGATCGGGTTTTCTTCTTTAATTTGCTTGAACATTCCGATTGATTTTGTGACTTCTGTCATCGCTCTAAGTATCATGTTGCATGAATCTGAGAGAGTGGCTGAAGACCAAGGAGAGGAGGACGGGGCACTCCTCACTCATGAGCCAGCCTCTGTTTGAGTCACTCCACCTCTCGCCACGTTTTGAAACGTACCTTACCCCTGCTTAGCTAGCAATACCTGATTATTTATTGATTTTTAAAGTTTGTCCTATTTCACTACTATGTGGGCAGAACCACGGGGGAGAGCTAGTTATATATATAAAATTAATATTTATTTATTTATTTACGGTCGGCACGGTGGCTCAGTGGTAGCGCTGCTGCCTCGCACTATGGAGGCCTGGGTTCGCTTCCCGGGTCCTCCCTGCGTGGAGTTTGCATGTTCTCCCCGTGTCTGTGTGGGTTTCCTCCGGGTACTCCGGTTTCCTCCCACAGTCCAAGGACATTCAGGTTAGGTAGATTGGTGATCCTAAATTGTCCCCAGTGTGTGCTTGGTGTGTGTGTGTGCCCTGCGGTAGGCTGGCGCCCTGCCCAGGGTTTGCCTCCTGCCATGCGCCCTGTGTTGGCTGGGATTGGCTCCCGTGACCCTGTAGTTAGGATATAGAGGGTTGGATAATGGATGGATGAATATTTATTTACTGTCTATATCATCCACAGACATCAAGCCTAGATCATAACTACACTACATAAACTCTGGATCTAAAAATTATTTTATTTTGTTGGAACAACTTTTCCTAAACAATCTTTCTTCACAAATTAATACCACATTAATCTTTCTCTTCCTCTTCTTCATCCGCTTCCAACTCTAGTGTCACACATGTACGCATGGGAATCAGCTGAAGGGCCTAAACACTAGTAATTCTATGCCAGGCCAGGGGGTGACGGAATGTACTGACTATCTCTGTCAGTCCCTTGCAGACCTTTTCCGGGAAATCCCGCCTGTTGCCGGCCCTAAGGATGACGTCACTTCCGGGCACCAAGGACACCACTCCCAGTTCCGGTATAGGTGATGTCATTTCCCTTCCAGCCCTTTAAAACTGCCATCTTGCCTCAGTACAGGCAGTTATGTTCTGGACTCTGAACTAAGCATATCATGCTATTTAAAACTACTTTTTGCAGCCAATTTTAATTTATACGTGTGGCTGCCCCAAATCTTTATGATGTCACCGACTCATTCTTATTACACTAGGTAAGTTTATTCTTGTTGCACTGCCAACTCTGCCCCACAGACCTTTTAGTAATTCCAGTACAGTATCACATCCAAGAAGCACTTCTGGGTTAACCTGAACCTCCATGTGATGGAGGGGCCTCCTCACAACAGCTTATTCATGCAGAACCCAAGGACCCTATGGGGCTGTCCTTTGGATCTGAACTTCCAACGCAGACCTGTGGATGTCCAAATAAGAGGTACACTAGAAAAATGCTCCCACCCAGCAAAATAGGAGGCAATCTCCTACTTTCTTTCCATCATATTGCCCCACAGCCCAGTTGGGAGAGGGAACACCATCCCTCTTAGCCAGCAAGAACAGGGAGATTTATAGTCACTAACTATTGTCATGTCATGTCCATGAAATTAAATTGAAAATTACACTGGTATTCCCAGAAGAAGCATAAGTAAACAGAGGAAAAACATGCAAACTGCAGATCATCATATATCTTTATCTGTCTTCATATTTAAGGGTTACTTCTCATAGCTGTGTTTAACTAGCCATTTAACATGGATAGATCCAAAAATAGATATAGCTTAAAGGTGCCTGTACCTGGCTTTTCTTGTTAGCTATCTAAATGAAATACTCCATTTGTCCTAATCTCTCCAATTTGAGGAAGCCCATGCATGCTCTTTACCCTCATGTCACACCATGTTCCTGTTTACTGTCATAAAAGCTGATATACTGATAATCCCTCCTTCTTCTTCTCCTCCCTGCCTCCCATAAATACGAAATCCTTGAATAACTTTTTTCAGTATTTAAATGAATATATTACAGACCTTCTTATACTCAAAAAGGGAATTTGCAGCATTAATTATTAAAAGCAAATTCATATCTTGAATATTTTTCTTTTTTATAAGATCTGGAAATTACAGTGATAAAAGAAGCATTATGCATACAAATTACAACTTTAAAAGTAATAAAGAAAACACTGGTGTAACCTCAGGCTGATTTGGCAGTCGCATTTTATAGCTGAGTGTCCAGACTTCCAGGCAACTTAACCTGAACATTCCAGTTATCCCGGAGTCACCTCCATTGAGACAGGAGTCATTGATAGCTAAGAAGTCCTGACGATCTAAACTGTGAATTTGCTGGTTTTAAGCACTTTGCAGTCTGTTCCACATCTCCTTTCCTGCAGGATGGATGAAAGTGAAAGATTTGGATTCTTGGGCAGACAAGCAGTCATTGTCTGCTTTGGGTTTTAACCCTAAGGCTAATGATTACTGCAGTTTGAGGGGCCTTGGGAATGCACAGGGAACCCCTGGGAGAACTAGTAATTTAGGATGTGTAAAGCCACAGCATTCCAGTTCTACTGGTTGTAAAGCAGAAAACAGGCCTGACCAGCACACCATTCAAATTCATAGCACACCCATGTCCACACATCTTCACTTGATTCAGACAACAATTAGCCTAATGTAAGTATCACAGGAACATTGCTATAAAGTGAAGTATCCAGACAAAAACCACTAGGAACCAAGGGAGAGCATGTTAACTACAACCACTGATCTGGTGATTGAACCCAGGTTCTTGGAGCTGTCAGTCAGTCAGAAGTCCTACCAGTATGCCACTAAGAGACTATTGGCTTGAAATGTTGCTCTGCTCTAAACCATGGAACAGACTTGACCGAAGGACACCATTGGAGTGAAAGAGGGAAATGCCACTGAACCACTTAGCTATCTCTGTAGATCCCTGGGAGACAGGACTCAAAAAGTTAGGGGTAAGATTACTTCTTTCTTGTCTAAAGCCCTGTGCCTAATGTGCCATATAAACTTTTGTAGATGGCAATAGGAGCGTTAATTTTCTTTTAGCCCTTTCACTTCACATTTTGATGATTAATGCTGAGGTTCAGTCAGTATTAGTGGTATATACAGTATGTAAACACAGCATGCCATTTAAAAGAAGTCCAAGTACAAGTGATGGGTGGGCAAAGTGACAGAGGTCCTGTTATTTGGTCCTCCATCTCTTCATTATCTGGTTACACTTCATCCTGAGAGACGTACTGTCCTTCTAATAGGCGGCTCTGGGTATATTTAAAATGATTTGGCGTCAGTCTTATTGCATGCTTAGTGCAGCTTAGACATACTGTTAGCTCACATAAATAAAACAGTGACAGCAGTATTCAGTACAGGGGCTGTTTGGACGATATGCAGCCTAAAGTCCCCCACTACCACCACCACCAGCACCAATAGCTCTGACATTTGATTTGAAGTACAAACCTCAGCCGCAAAGATGTGAATGGGGAGTTAATTAATCGAAGGGTGAAGGGTGTCGCTAATAAGATTAAGCAGCATGCACGTTGGCTGAATGGAAGCCCCTTATCTAGCAAGTCCCACACAGAGCCTCATGAATGTGCAGAAGCAGTCGGTGCAAAAGGGCTGAGGATCAAAGAGCAGCTACTTAGTGTTCTGTTTCATTTCTCCGCAGCAGCACTTTTGACATTTCTGAGGAGAAGCCGTTTTATCAGTTTAGTTGCATTTAAAGGTTTAAAGGGGGCTGCCGGGGCCATTCAAACTGACACTCTGCACCACAATGACCTGACTCTGGTCCCACCAAGTTACTGAATTTAAATGATGATTTAAATTGCACCTGCAGTACTCTTAAGGATTGGTTCTTGCTTTGTGTGTGGTGTTTTTTCAGACTCTGTAATATACAGAGAGGTTTAAATTTAAATTAAATGTTACAAGGAAATGTTGAACTAGTACTTTTTTAACACTTAGTGGGCCTAGAGAAGGACTGCAATTTAATGCAGGGGATCTAAGTGAGAATTAACACCCACTGTTTACAAAACACCTCTAACAGTCTAAAGCTCAACATGTATACAACATTATGGATGATAGCCAACCCTAGACATAGCAAGGTGTGCAGGCCTGCTGCTTTAATGGCCTCTAAAATATTTGTATCCTGTGAAGAAACCACTCACCACATCAAGAAGGCAAAAGAGCCCTATGAGAGTGGCATGTCTTAAGGCAGACCTTTTGTCAGATTAACTGCAAAAAAGTTAAATTTACAGTATTAAGCTCTTACCATTTAGCAACAAGCAAGTGGCTCACTACCCAACCTGTGTCAGCACGGCAGAGTGGCACAAAATGGATTAGCTTTCTAGCAGCCTGTGATACTCTTTAACAGGGGCCAACTAGGTAGACAGTGTCATGTTTTAGCCAGGGCCGACCATGGCATAGATGTCATTTTATTTATTGTGTTTAATTTGTTGCTGTATACATGCATTTATTGTGCATATTATGTTCTTTGTCCTTTTGTCAAATAGTATTGTTTTTATGTGTGTATTTTCAGTTTTGTATAATTGGGTTTATTTTTTAGTTATGTGACCTGTGCCCTTAAAATAGAGTTTCACTTCTGTGGGACCGCCCTCCAACTTTATATTCAGGAGATGGATCTTTCAAACCTTCATGGAAGTTTGTGAAGTAAAGATCTTTTTGTATTAGCCTTTTAAGGCATATCTTTTTTGTCCTATATTTTCTTTTTTTGTTCTTTTTCATCTTTATTAAAGCAGTACATTTGTCTCTCTATTATAAAAAAAATCCTAGAGAGAAACACAACGGCGTTGAAACGTGATCTTCACGTTAAGATCACAGAAGACATTTAAAAGAAACTGCGAGATGAAAGAAATTGGCCACAGGGTGTCTCGCGGGGACCTTAAACATGAGACTTTGTGCCAGGACCGTCTTGCGATGATGTAGAACATGAGATTCTTGCAAGACACGCCCTACTTACAATCAATATCAAATAAGCCAAGAGGCAGCAAAACATTCAGTCGTCTAAAGGATTTGAGCACACACAGATCCAGGGCTCTGAGCGCATATAAAGCATATCAGGACAGTACGTTATAAATGAAACGTCGACAACTAAGCGAAGAAGAAGCAGCGTGGAGAAAAGTGACTCAAAAGCGTTGGAGATAAAAAAAAGAGCAAAAAAGAAAAAAGAATAATCTACGTGAAAATTCAGAAAATAAGTAAAGTAATTATCAGCCTGGAACAAGTGGAATTGAAAAAAAGCACGTCCAATCGGGCTCAGAATTAAAAGACAGAGTTAAAGACAAAGCAGAACTTCATAAAGACATTCACAAATGTTGGCGCTATACACATAAAAAAATGAAAGTAAAGATCGCAGTAGCGCAAACAAACAAAATGCCTCATTTAACTATGTACCAGTCCAACTTTGGTTTTGCACAATAATTACTGCACTATTGCACTTAACACTTAATTCTTCTTTATTCACATAATTTTACTTATTTATTATGTTCTACTACACTGTTATCTTTCAATCTATGACTTTTTGTTAATCTAACTGATATTCTTCTGACTTTGCACAGTTTTTGATAAGCGGATCAGGATGCATTTCACTACGTGTTGTCCTGTTTAACTATGCATGTGACAAATGAAGAATCTTAAAAATTTCAAAAATGGAGTTTGCCTCACATGCATTTATTGGTTACTTTGTAATAACAAAATTGTTAACTGCTGATGATGTGGATCATTTTGTCTGTGCTGAAATCCCAAACAGAGAAAACTATCCTGAATTATGGTACAAAGTCATTAAACACATGTCTCACTGACCTCATTAAAAAGATTCAGCACGTTGGGACTTGCAAGGTTCCAAATATTGTTTTTACAGAAATTCTGAAATAAAAGTGAAACTAATGAAAC